>NC_135900.1:33642138-34077138 GCF_964194155.1 Cetorhinus maximus
AGGCCAGCTCCACATTAAGGCAAAGAATTTCAGATTTCTGCTGATGATCATTAAGGACAGTTGGTTTGGCTGCTAAATCCTGGACAAAATGACGTCAGCATGTCCCGTGCATGCTATGGGCATATGCAATCAAACTTTGCAAAGGCGGCCTCCAACAGATGTTAGGCCCTCTATTTACATATGTCTGTTTCAGGTATGGTTGCAGATGATCCTTAACCAACATGGCTAATGCTGCACTTTCAATGTAGAATGAGCACATGTGCTGCCTGCCATATTGGATCTATAGGGACCAGTTTTAACTTATAAAACATGCCCAGCAATATCCAATTTCTAAGCCATAGTACTTTATGTAGTATGCCACTCAATGGAGTAGCTCAACTGAAAACTAATGAAACTCAACTAACTGATGCAGGTGGTTTCAAGTGTCAAGCAGTGCTGGGATTTGAACTCTCAACCACCTGGTTGGGAGCCAATTGCTCAGCCACTTGAGCTACTGGACTGAAAATATTTTTCAGTCTATGCAGAAATATTGACAAAAAGCTCATTATGTAGTTTTATACAATTATCATATTACGCTTCATTATATGTTCAGATTTAAGATCTAAGAATATAATTTTTTCAAATAGCACAGGGCAGGAAAACATGATTTTAAAACTGGGTTTAACTGAGACTCTGAATTATCAAACATCAACAAATGCAAAATTTTGATAATGAATTTATTTTTATTTGTGTGTATATCACCTAGTTAGTTGTGGATTTATAAACCTAGTATTTAAAAACTATCTGCATAATATCTAATATAAAGTTATAGAGATACTTTAAAAAGTAATGTAATGGTCACAACATTATATCCTTCCTCCCTCTCATCCCAAAATATCAGAAATCATTTTTCAAATAAATTTGTTCTACATTATGTGATCTATGGGGAATGCCTGGAATAAAACAAGTGTAGTTTAAGTTCAATCTATTTTGGTCATCAAAGGGGATATTATCTATTTCTATAATCTTCAAAACATAGAGAACTTAAAACCGAAAATAATTAATGTTATTTGTCAGACAAAAAGTCAGTTTGCTGCTGGAGTTACTTAGAATCCTACCTGATGAAATGGGAATGTTGTACTTATCACCATGTCGTCTTCGAATTGGTCCCACATTGTGCACGCTGGCTGGAGTGATTACGGAGGGTCCTTGCGTGACAGGGGTGATTGGGGCTGTTGGTGTGGTGGGAGTCTGAGGTAAGCTCTGTGGGGAAGTCTCTGAAATGTTCTTAGACATTGTGACACTCGACACCAGATTCAGCTGAGGAGGCCCAGGAGGAGGAGCGGGAAAAGGCAGAGACAGGAGAAAGAAGGCTTTAAAAGGTTTGACAAATGAGAGTGGATTCACTTCTACAGCTGTGTTGCCACTAATAAGCAGCAAAGGAAGCAGCCAATCTCAACTAATTACAGGATGAAATTGTATCATAAGAACTCTAATTAGAGGATGCTGTTAGAGATTATCTAATGATCTGATCCAACATTACTCAGGCCCAACTCATTTTAGTCTATCCCAACTCTATAAGTACTGTCTCTCCCATAATAAAAGCTGCTACCAAATGTTCCATGGCTATATCTGTCTATTCTTAAAGGATGAAAAACAAGGCAGATTATTGAAAGCATCCAGCTACTGCAATGGGACTGGAATGTGTTGCCGTTACTCCACTGCTGCAGCAGTTTTTGCACAGTCCCAAATCTCAGCTGAGAGGCTCCAGCCAGCTGGAAAATTTTACACTGACCTTTACTCTCACTGCTAATTTGGTGGAATAGTAATGACATTACTACATATTCAAACAAAATTGTCTTAATTGCAAATTAGCCAGAGGAGACTGAAATTTTTCAAATTAAATATGATTGTAGATGGAGAGGGGAATGGAATTTCTTCACTAACAATCATTTGTGGCATGTGTTAACAAATATAATGAAATGTCAAGTTTGCCAATTCCTCTGGAAGTATCATTTTCAATTTATGATTACAGTGTCAGTTATTGCTGATGCACCCTGGAATGTGGGTGTCAGGGAAAAAAAGGAAAAAAGGTGAAAATGAATGCAAGTGATTTAACAGTGTGCCCTTCAAAATACTCCTCCCAATAAAACTCCGTTACTCATTATTGAAAAATTCTCACATCACCTCTTTTATATTTACCACACATCCATCGTCATAAATAGCATCTAATTAACAAAATTTACACCCATCCACTGTGAAAAGATTTCTGCCAAATTCTTAAGTGATGCTCTTAATAGCTAATTTGTAGTCATTTTCAATCTATTCTGAAGGGTAATTTCTCGATCTGGGAAAACTGCAATGTTATCTTGTCGCAGCACAAAACTAGAAAATCAGGAATTGTGCAGGAAATTGCAACTGACTAAGTAATTCAGGCACATCTGTCGTTGCAAATGTTATGTATTCATCTATAGATAAACACCTTTTTCATTTGGAGAAGATTATGCATTTAACATTGATTGATCTTACTTTGTGGATTTGTTTTACACGTTTAGAGAGTAGAAAAATTTGTTAAAGAAACAAAAATTAACATATGCCAGCTAATTGTTCTGCATTCTTGGGCAGCAGCCAGGAGAAGCTCACTGGCAGTCTAATAACAACGCTTGGCACCCTGAAGGCATCCCCAAGTGCATCTGTTCCCAATAAACCACAAACTGTTTTATTCTACTGTTACTCATAGCCTGCAGATTGATGCAAGCAATGCAGCTGCATTTATATATAAATTTTGTGGCAATTCTAATATTGTAGCTAACCTAATAAACAAATATTACTAAATATTAAAAATTTAAAATAAAATCATACTGTATCTGAATCTTCTAACTAATAATATTTACATCAAATTTTTTAAAAATCTATTTCTGAAAAGAATTCTTGCATTAATACCTCTAATAATTTTTATTCTAAAGTTTGATTATAAGTGTATTTACTAATGGGGTTGTTGGATAAATCAGTACAGTTTATTAAAGACTTATCTTCACTTCGTAAAAACACTAATCTAAAATTAATTCAAAGCAGAAATTATATATAATTTTCCAAAACAAAAAGGCATAATTTTATACACCAAAAATAATCTCCAGTTATAAAACTTCATAAAATCACTATCATTAAATCTTCTGTGACTTATATACTGTATCTAATTATTATGTTTACAGGGTTATGATAATTTATTTTATCATAGAGTAATAACAAGCAGAACATGTTTGCAGGAAGCCAGTCATGTTCTGATAAAATGGAATTTATTAAAGATAAATAAGGAAAAGCATGTAAAAGCTGGGATGAGCACTTAGCTACCTCAACTCATCTGAATATATTCAAGGTTGGGTGAAACTCATTATTCAGGACTTGCAGCCTTGATAACTTTGATTTTCATCCATCCGTAGCATGGCCAAAAGGTACCATTTAATGAAGTACCATCCAGAGTGTAAATGGGGTCATATAATAGACAGTGCAGTTGCACCTTGTGTTCATGTACTGATAGCTGTTAAGGGTGCAGTGATGAACCAACAGAGCTCATTTTGCCTTGGTAATAAATTCATACTATTAATATTTATCAAATGTGTGGGCTGTCTCAACTGAGCCACTGCATATGAGGACATAAATCAGGACTATCATATCAATTATGGAGCTCTTTTTGTGCAGTATATAAATTTTAGCGATCTTCTTGTATACTGTTCTATTCTTCAACCATTTAAAGGCTAACAGTGCTATAGGCCACATTCTAGAGAGCACAAGTGTCCAGTGGGAAGAGAAAAAGACTGTAGTTTCAGTTCAACTTACTCATCTAAGGATTCCCTATTAATTACCCATCATCAAATGCAATTAGTAGTTCTTTCATGTGTGGTTTATGTAATGTAATACTTCAGTTACATTATTCAAGTTCAGTTTTGGATTATAGGCTGAAGATCCTTTATTAGTGTGGATGTTACCACACTGCTGGACTTTTACAAAATTACTGATTGAATCATTTATTTATAAAGAATGAGCTGCAGATTCCTGATGGATTTACTGGATAAGTATTTTATCTTCAGATTTCCTATCGTACGGAATGCAATATGGAATAAGAAGCGATGAGAGTACTATTCATTTAGAATAAACAAAAAAAGCAGTGTTTAAACCAACTTGTTCTGAAATCAGATTGGTACCATTTTAATTGAGCTGCACCAAAATTATTAACAATAAAAGATTATAAATTGTGACAAATAAATTTATAAAGTACTCTGTGACTCGGTAGCTCTAGTGGCTGAGTGTTCAATTCACAACCAGAAGGTTATGAGTTTGAGTCCCTGAGCTGTCCGTCACTTGAACACAGCTTCCTTTGCTGAGGTATTACCAGTTTTCAGTTGGGCTACATGATGCAGCACGGCAGAAAAGCAATGTGTTTTATCTCAGTCAGAAGAGGAGTGGCACTGCCTAGTTGCCCTGTGTGAATTGCCTCTCCTGTTAGTCAATTACAAGCACGACTGCTATTTGGTCATGAAGTAGCCCATGCCTCAGACTGTCTCTGTCCTCAGGTGGAGGAGAACTTGTTAGCAGCTAGCATTCTGCAAGGAACAAAGCATTCACGGAGAGAAATATATAAAAACAAGTCAGTTTGGCTGGGATGATGCAGTTTCTACACAGGAATTGTAACAAAGTAATAAAGTGAGTTTTTCCCACTACTTGCCCAACAATTATTTCCAATAGAGTGAACAGTCAGCTTTGTCAGGCCAATTTCTCCACATAGTTTTTAAACCGATGCTGAATTTCCAGATGGTTTTAAAATAGTTATTGAACATCTTTGAAAGTAACAATGCATTTCGAAGTTTAACTTAAAACATACTATTTAGTGAATTATGTTCTGATTTTATCATCTCATATGACTCACCAAGAAAAGTGTAAAGATTATCTCAATAACTTTTACTAGAAGATTTCTAAGGTTTCTTTTACAAATCAAGTTGATTAAAACTAAAACTCCATGTAAAAGATACTTAAGTTCACCAGTTCACACCAGGTTTTTTGATTAAATAAAATGTTTTGGGTACTATTTTGATAGACAGTAAATTCTAGCCCTTCACCTGCAAGTATACTCCATTCAATGCTTTGCCAGTAATGACATAGCTATATAGCAGTGCAATTGATGCCCAATAAAATTCTCTTTGCTGGCAAAGTGTATTTGTAAATCCATCAAAATAAAATGTTCTAACATTTCGACAGTCATTTCAAGTCAGTTATTTGTCACAAGTGAAGTATATTACTTTGTCAGTGTAGAATGTCTATTTTATTTCAACAAAAAGCTATCTGCTTACATTTTTCATAGCCACACTTAATGCTTAAGTATTGGTATAACCATTCTATATGGAAACTGTCAAGATAATTGTTTATTTTTATGATACCTAATACTTATTAACCATTGTGGCCCCTATTCAATCCATAGCTTAATATTAAACTTACAGGTTTTGGACATGGCTTGGGATCAGATGGTCTCATATGGAGGTGGGTCATCATTGCCTGAAGGCGCTCACGTTCTTTAGAAAGCTGTTATTGAACAAACAGAAAATAAATCTCTTGCAAAATACATTTTAAATGATTGTGATAGAACAGGTTTTAGTTCTCAAATTTACAATAGGATCGGCCTATTTTTAAATAGACTTTTCTTAAAGGAAAACCAGCTTCGTAAGAAGTACCCATCATTTGTAAGTCTCCCTTGTGTTAAAAGGTCACAGAAAAACAAATAACACTTCATCTTTTTGTCAATAGGAGTATTTAGGTCATGGCTATTGTGACAGTAACAAGTTACTAAGAACACAAATAAGTGGGCCCTTGGTGTTCTGATAAAAGTCCTGTGGACACTGTTAGGAATGGACTAATGCCAGCAGCTGTGAAGAGGTGAAGGGTTCTCAAAGCATTGTGCCTGCCAGGATCATCTGCACGCTTCATTCTTTCCCTCTGAGGTCCAGATACTGCCCCTAGCAATCTGCCATCATCAATCTAATTCAATCGAATGACAGAGACCAGGCAATGCGAAGCACTGATCACCGTCACAGAGTCTAAGTCCACACTGCACTGGGTCTCATTACAATTGATGGACTTTACTTCTGTAGATTGCTTCTATGAGTCAGTCATCCAGAGGGAAAGCTATTAATTGGTCACTTTGAAAGGAGGATCATTGGGTGACAATTGTTTCCATCTGTTTGAAAATCATTTACTAGACAGTTATTTAAAATTGCTCTATCTTACTTTTTAAAATCCCCAAATTTCAAATAAATTACTTCTTTTAAAGTGTTTATAGACTTACAGTAATTAAAAAAACCAAACTTTGTTAATGTACCATTTTGCTTAATATAACGGTCCTCGGGCAATCCACTGGTATACCAACACACTATATCTCAGAGGTATGGTATGTGTGCTCTGCCTGAAAGCAGGTCCTTGACTCATTGTCTGCTGTTGCTTCATCCTGAGCTGTAGCAGTTTCTTTGTCAGTGGTGATTTGCCATTGCCTTCCACTCTCAGGGACAGAATGAGGATGCAGATCCCAAGACTACCCCAGCCAGAATGGGAATCAAATCCACGCTACTGGTGTTATTCTGAGCCACACTTTAGCCATCTAACCAACTGAGCTAACTGGTCCCCATCACTGAGGTTTGAAAAGAGAGGTGAGGTAACTTCCTCCATAGGAGGAAGACAGAAACTGTCAAACACTATTACTTAGTTGGCTAGAAACCTGGTAGAAGGTTGTTTGCCTACTTTCTTGGCTGTTGAATGATGCATCAATAGAGATTTAAAGAAGGGATTTAAAAAAATGAAGCTGGGAATTACTTTCAAAGTAATTCTTCAGTACATTGTTATCTACTTATTAAATTGATAGTTAATCCACTTTTCAATCTGCAATCTTAACAACTAATTTATTCACATTTCTAAGACCACACCAAGCAGGACAAACTGCTGAAAGAGGGAGGACAGGTGGGGGAGAAGGGATCTAGTAGTAGGCCATATCTGGCCAGTGTGTTCAGGGAGCAATTCTCCTCCTGAACCTCAGCAAAGAACAATGTGTGTAACATCTGTGCTTCAGCAAAGCTGTCCTCACTGAAATCTGCCACCCGTTGCAGCCACAACTGCAGCCTCAGAACAGAGCAATGACTGGATTGCCAGCGACTGTGAAGGTGACTTTGTCCATGAACTCTTATGCGTCTGGTTCCTTTCAGGCTGGAGCTGGAGATATTTGTAACAACTCAGAGTTTGCTGTCCAGTGTTGCATATGGGAGCTCATTAAGGTGCTGTATTTAATGAGAGCTAACTACATTTTATTCCCTCCTGTCAAGACAGGCAGGTAGATTGAGCATGCAGCTTTGCCAAGGTTTCAGGTTTCTCCATGGTGCATGGTGCCATTGACTGCATGAACATTGCTTTGTGGGCAACGCATGTCAACTCTGCCCTATATCAGAAATGAAATGGATTCCACTCCCTCAAAGTCCAGCTGACCATAGGCAGGAAATCATGCGGGTCAATGCTTAGTATCCTGGCAATAGTCATGATGCCTTCATTTTACAATAGTCTGCTGTGCCAGCTGCATTTAGGCACTATGACAAGCCAAAGGGTCGTTATCATATGACAAGGGCTATCTGCTGACCAGATGATTCTGGAGTTCAAAGGACGCACTTGTGCACATCAAGCACATAATGAAAGCCAAGCTGCCCATAAAGTGTGATACAACTGCCACTGGTATATTCAAAGTTTCCACTGTCTGGATCACTCTGGAGGAGCCCTGCAGTACTCAGCATAGCAGGGGTCAAGGTTTGTAGTGGCCTGCTGCACACTGCACAGCCTTGCAATCATGTGGGACAGTTTTGACACTTGCAATAAGGCAAGCACCTGAGGAACAAGATCTTGAGGAGGAGGAGAAGGAGCAGGAACATAAGGAGACACAGAAGAAGCAGGAGCATGAGAAGGCAGAGGAGGAGTAGAAGCATGAGGGGGAGGAAGAAAATGACAATAAGGAGGAACAGGAAGGGAGGAACTAACCTAGACAGCCCTATTCTGGTCGGACTGGCAGTGAAGAATTGATCCAAGTGTGATACCAATAGTCTCAACCCCATTTTCCTGTCCATCAACAGTCCCAACTGCATATTCTCCCTCTGCCACTGACCATCCCATCCTCTGTTTGGCCGCAGTGCAAAATAATTGACAACAAAATATAAATATTCTAAACCAATTTTTAAAAATGAGATCATGCCATATTGTATACAAAAGTTAACTAATCGATTGGATGCATTTCCTTAGTACTTGTCTCCATGTGCCTTTGCCTGTCCTAATGCTCCTCTGAAGTGCTACTCCAATGTCTGCAGTATGGCTGTTGGAAGGTTGCTGAATTTCAGTGGGGGAGACTGTAGATGGCCCTGCTGGACAATCTTGAGCAGCTTTGAGTCTAGAAGACCTGGCCGTGGTCTGTGCCATCTCAGCATGGGAGACAGCAGGCTGGGCTGGCTGACAGGCAACAAGATGGTCATTGGTGGAGTGGGAGGGGTGGGAGGAATGTTGTCTTCCTGAGAGAGGTCACCAGGATTGCACTCCACTGCCATTCCCCTGGGATGGCGCCTCAGCAATCCTAGTAATATGTTTGAGGACAAGCTGCTTGACTGCTGTGACACTCTGCAAGCTCCTTTGTACACTGTAATGCCCAGCCATGATAGCAACAGTCTGATATTGCATGACAGCAGTCCGAGCTTCTACTGCAGCACTCAGACGTTGGGCGGCTGTTGTTTGTGCTGCAATAGAGCTTCAATGTCAGCCATCAAAAGCCGTGTCATCCTGTGCAAACGGAGTTGGCCACCACTTCAATTTTGGAAAGGGTGGGCACAAGCGCTGTGGAAAGTCCTGTGCCAAGCTGGTACTGGCCTCCTCCATGCTCCTTGGCATTAACCACAGGTCAACCTTTCTGACAGGTTTCCCAATATATTAAGCATTTTGTTCTGTATAACCATCAGCATATTTATGTAGGCTTCCCCATTGAAGTGCTCATCTGAATTCTCTGCAGCACCCTACAGTGATTTGGCATCTGTGCCATTCTTGCCCCCTGCCCTGGCTGCAGCCCAGTGTTTGTATGTAAGGTGGTGGCTGCTGTGTCTTCATCCTTCTTCTTGGTGTTACTGCACTGCCTGGCCAAGTTGCACCTCTTGCGTATCTGAAAGGTAAAAGGCATGAGGGCAGGGTTATGATGAGAGGAGCGGGGTAAAATAAGAGGTGCATGCTTACATCATCTGCAGTTTTAAGTCAGTAGGGAATGTGGGATGATGGGGAAGGTGGGATGTGGGAAGGAGGATTAGGTATGAGGACACCATCATCTTCAATGGTTTCAGATCTGCCAGTGGCCACAGCCTCAGCAACGGGCATCCTAATGTCCATCTCCTCCATGGAGGTTGGGATATGCAGGTGCACCAGTCCCCATGTGGTTAACCCCTGCTGCCTCCGGTCGTGCACTACTTTGTCCTGTGAAAGAGAGGAAGTGTGTCAGCAAGTATCATGAAATCTGATATGGCTGTCATGGTTGAATAGCTGGCAGTGTGTGCAAGCTGTAAGATGTGGGTGCGAGGCTTGTAGTAGTGTTAAGTATGTGAAGGTAAAGTCAATCATATGAATGTTAGGTATGAGGACTGATTAATAGAGATTTTTGGGAGGTGAGTGATGGGGGGGGGTGTGGTGGTTTGAGCAGTGTCTAAGGGTGGTCGTCCAACTGGCTTGTGAAGATGCATTCACTGACCTTGTTCACTTGTGTGAGGTCAATGAACTTCTTGCAGCATTGTACTTGGTGTTTGATTCCTGGCATTGACCCCCATCTTCTCCCACTTCCTTTTGGCTGTGTGTCTGGAGGGGCTCCTAGCCCCCCCGTGTATATATAGAATCGCTCCTACTTTCCATTCCTCCACCAAGATCTCCAGTGCAGCATTCAAAAAGCTTACAGTCTGCTCTCTCCTTTGTTTGCCATTCTTCACAAATTCCCAGGTCAGACTCCCTTCCCTCACGACTCTCAGCACCTCCAAACACAATGCACTTCCCCTTTAAGAGATGCAATCTAGCTTTAAGTAGTGCAGAGTAGTTTTACTGCTGCTAGCAAGTTACAAATTTGAGCCTCCTGCTGATGCATGCAGCCAATAAGCAGCGTGGTTAGCATTGGCTGCTCGCAGTAATCATTCAAATGAGCAGGCAACATGAAGTTGGATTGCTGCCTGCATTACATTGCATGGGTGCAGGTTATTCACACATTGTGATCCCTGCACCCATTTTCAGGGTTACTCAGTTTAGCCCCAACATGTTTATTTTGATATGCTTATTGTGCACAAAATACTAAATCCAATTTACCTGTATCTCCAACTGCTGCACAACCTGCATCTGGACCCGACACTGTGCAGTACTCCTGTCATCTAACGCATGTTCATTATTAAGGTGCCTGCAAGTAGCAAATATATATCAGGCATTTTAGTATACTACAATAGCTATTTTTGAAACTGTATTAGATATCGGAATAAGCAATGTTACAGTCAGACGAAACGCAATATGATATCACAAGAAATTGTCAGTGGGTCAGCTTTAATTCTATCAGCTTTAACTTTCAATTGGTATTTTTGCTACATTATATACATAAAAGTCCATTGTCTAGACCTTCACACAAACAAGATTAGATCAGCAACAGCCAGAAAAGACAGGAATAAACAAATAGACAAAGGTTTTTTTTTATAAAATCATAGTCTATTGACAGAAAAAAATAAATCATAGAATCTTAACAGCACAGAAGGAGGCTGTTAGAAGGAGCTATCCAGTTAGTTTCACTCCTCCATTCTTACCCAATAGCACAGCAAATTTGTCCCTTTTAAGAATTTTACAAAGTTATGACTGACTGTAGTTTTAACTAAGACTGTTACACATTTCAGCTATTTTAAGGAATGCAAACACAGTACGGCTGATTCTATGCTCGCAGGAAGGGGTGATACTTACAGAGAGTGCACTGTTGGAAATCACAGGGGCAACAGTCATGACCCTCCACCCAATAATTTTAATGTAGACAAAATAGTAACCACATATTTAGCAATTTCACGCAATGTGTCCCCACGATCGCGACAGTACCAAATCAGACTTAGTGCATCAGAAAATAAATCCAATATAAACATTTTACGGACTGAGCAGTGGACATCATGAATACTTAAATATAGCCATGAATTTCATCAGATCTTTCAGAAAAGACTAAAGGAGACAAATTCTGCTAAACTTTGGGCTCTGGATTACACACTGACAGTGGGCTCCCCAAAGACCAGCATAAAATTTGGGGGCAAGCCTGCATCTGCTTGGCTGGCTTGCCCTACTTTAATTATTCACGTATTGGCCCTTTAATTAGTCCATCTCCAGAGGGGAGTCTATCCTCGTAGGACTGCTGGCCAACTAGAGGCCAGCAGCTCTGCACACCCACAGCGCCAGCAGGAGTGCTGGCCACTGCTGGTGCTGCAGGTAGGCCAAAGAGGTGGGCATCTGCCTTGGACCTGGACATTCAGGTACGTCTGGGATTTTGCTGGGACCAGATTGATAGGCCCTGGTGAGGAGGGGGGGGAGGTGGGGGAGCGTGGAGGGGTGGGCGGTGGTGGGGAACATGTTGGGCAGGGTAGGGGGCAGAGTGGATATGGGGAGGCAAAACTGTGGGAAGGGGCCTCTAATTGGCACCGCGGGCCTGGCAAGAGGCATGCCTCCACCCCTTTAACTGGCCAGCAGTCTGCAGGGTTAAACCTGCTAGGCTGCACATTGAGTTCCAGCCTCGCCCATTATACAGAGTGACGGTTAAGGGCCTCAGTAGGGCCCCGGGTGAGTGATCCGCCCGACGCCTCCCCTGCTGCTCGTAAAATTGCTGTTCCATAGTAGCTTTCCCTTTTTATGAAGTGTAAGTCTAGGTCTATTTTACAAAAGCTCATGCAAGTTGTTTGTACATTTTTTTCACATTTGGTCATACAGCTTTTAAGAAAAGGGTTAACTTGTTTTAATTTTAGAGTCATTACTTTTCCATTGAAATGCTTTCTCATTAATCCATTGGATCGGATTTTAACTCTTGTGCAACTGGATGAGTTTTGAATGAGTTAAAATCTCGCCCACTGTCTCAATTTATCTAATCCCAGCAATCGGTATTAGCAAGGTAGAAGCAATTTGAGGTCGCAACTGTACAAACGAATATAATTTCACCTTCGTATCAGTAAGGCTTCCGGACTTTCCCTTAGATTATAGATTTGTGTTGAGTATTACGTACAGAGCATTTAATTAAAATACAAGTGACAACTTTATCCCTTAAGACACCGTGTAATGATCACCCGGATTTCAAGGGCAGAATTTTATGCCTCGTGGGTGGGCACGTGCCAGACCCGATCGGGCATAAAATCGCATGAGAAGACATCGGGCAAGCGTCTTGCACGCGAGCATTCCTCAGGTCAGCGGGCGCATGTGGGTGTCGGAGCCGTGCACGCCATCAATTAAAAGGCCACTTAAGGCCATTAAACACCCAATTGATCCAGATTTTACATTGTTTGCGCAATTTCACACTCGTCGCATGGGCAAAATGGGCAAGCAGACAGCCGATATTTTGCAAAACTTCATCCAAGGGCGGGATAAAAAGAGTCAGCAGCATTGCCATTGTGAGGAGTGAGGAATTCAGGAGATAGTTTGCTGCTGGTTGTTTATTTGAACTTGACAGCTTCATCTCAGTTCCGAGCTTCATTCTTAGTATTTCCAGGCTTCATTTCAGGACTCACTGGTGTCTCCAAAGCTCCTGGAGGATTTTGACTGTGTGAATCCTTCCAGGTATCAGTAAGCCTTCTGTAACCCTCGTAATGGGGATTGTGGTCTCCGCCTGAGGCACCTCCTCTGAGGAGGAAGAGAGGGGCAGAAGGGAGAGGAGGCCAGGTGTCCCAATGCAGCTTCCAGGGGAGCAACCTGTGGGAGGAGAGACACAGGCACAAGTGGAAGGGGGCCACAGAAGACGTCACTATCCTGCTGCCAGGGTTCACAGGCAGCGATGCAGCTATCCCATTATGTCCGAGGTGCAATGTCGAGGAGGCTCCACCTCTCCAGGGAGACTGTGATCTCCATTTGTGAGATGACCTGAGATCACCTCCAACTGTGTGGGTTGAAACCCCATGCCAGTGGCGCTGAAGGTCACAGTGGCCCTCAACTTCTGTGTCTCTGGCTCTTTCCAGGGGTCAGTGGAGTGTCCCAATCAGCTGTCCACAGTTGTGTTAAACTGGTGACAGAAGCTCTGTTCAGGTGGTTAATGACAGTTATTCATTTCTGTATGGGCGAGGCCAGCCAGGCTGAGTGAGCCAGAGGTTTGCAGCATTTGCTGGGTTCCCCCATATCCAGGGTGCAATTGACTGCACACATGTGGCCATCAAGGCGCCAGTGGGTCAGCCGGATGCCTACGTCAACTGGGAGGGCTTCCACTCAATAAATGTTCAGATAGCGTGTGACCACAAGATGCAGATTCTGCAAGTCTGGCAACTCCCATGACGCTTATGTCCTCAGACACTCCCAGGTACTGAGGCTATTCAGTGCTCCAGTATGACTGGATGGATGGCTGTTGGTTGACAAGGGCTATCTGTTGAAAAGGTGGCTTATGATGCCTCTTCACCACAGAGGCAGAGCAGCGTTATAACAGGAGTCATGCCTCCACAAGGGCGGTGATAGAGAGGACCATAGGTCTTCCAAAGATGCACTTTCAATGCCTGGACCTTTCAGGGGGAGCACTAAAATAACCCCCAGAGTGGGTGTCACTGATAGTGGTTGTATGCTGCGCGCTCCATAATCTGGCAGTGGCGAACGAGGGGTGTCCACTGGAGGAAGAGGATCTTGATGCAGCTCCACAGGTCACAGGGGATGAATCCAGTAGTGAGTCAGAAGAGGAGCCTGGTGAGGACATGGAGGCAGACCTCTGTATCCTTCAGAGTGGCAGGGACACCAGGGATGCCTTGATCTAACGGTCCTTCAGCTAGGCTGCCAAAGATCTGCTTCCACCTCATGGCAGGGATTCCGCCACCATCCAGGATGTCTGAAATGACCCTTTCATTTGAACCCAAAGTCGACTCAGTGCCTGTGAAATAAAGTTTAGAGCCATTCACATCCATTTGGTGTAACCTGTACCAAAAAAAAGCCTGTGCTGGCCCCGCCAGGGAGTGAGCAGCCAGTGCCATGACTGGCAACTCCCCAGTCAACACAGCCTCCTCAGATGCCACAATCACTGGCAGAGTGGCGAAGGAGCTGCTGCCATCATCCAGAGTGCTCTGTGAGGAGCCCGCAGAGATGAGAAGCAGCTCATACGCTAACGTGAGGTCGCTCTGGACCTCCCTGCTCACCATTGATGGACGGGCACCTAGCTGGGATACTGGGTGCCTCATTCATCTCCCACACTGGCACTGACCACCTGAGGTCATTGCCTGTGTGAAGGCTTGCAGGTCCGAGCGCAACCCAAGGAACCCCTGATTCTGTTCCTGGAGCTGCCTCTCGATGAGAGTTGCCACTCTCTCAATGGAGGAGGCAGTGCACTTGACCATGAGGGTCAACGCAGCGCTTATGCTCCACATGGTCACCTCCACAACAGAGACCATGGCACGCATGCCCTCATGAAGCTCCGCCAGATCCTCCCACACATCCTGCTAGATGTCCAGCATCTGCTGCTTAATGGATCACTCCAGAGGCTCATTATCTGCCTTTGACTCCGCATCATCCTGGTCTCCAGCAGTCTTCCGACTGCCGGCGCCCTGGGCACTCTCTGTCTCCGCCTGCACCTCAAGCGAGCGTGATGTGCCCTCACCACTGTGCACCGACATTCTAGCCGGAGATCTAACACCTACCAAGGTGCTGGTATTTGCGCTGGTGCCTGTTCAGAGAGCGCATGTGACGCAGGTGTAGCTGAAGCCAGGCGGTCCTCTGGCGTCAGGGGTGGCTCTTCGGGGTCCCGCGAATGAGTTCCTGCTGGTGAATCTAAGGGAGAACAAGAACATGTCATTCGTTAAAAGCAAAGAACTACGGACACTGGAAATCCAAAACAAAAACAGAAACAGAAATACCTGGAAAAACTCAGCAGGTCTGTCAGCATCGACAGAAATACCTGGAAATAGGGTACACAGGGGCAATGCTGCCAGACCTGCTGAGTTTTTCCATGTCATTAGTTAAAGTCATCACACTGTCACTGTGCATGCCAAGCACCCTGGTGAGACAATGGAGATCTGTATCATGGTGCCATCGTCTTTCAATGATCAATAGGGACTCCAGTTTTGAGGCTCCCATCAATCAAGAGACTACATAAGAATGTTTGCACCATCTGAAACTCTCACCTCTGTGCACTGCACTCTTATCTTCATCTGACACCCCAGCCTCTCCACGGCCAGCTGAACGAGGTGCGTGGCGGCTCTCCAGCTCCAAGGCGTCCTGCTTAAATCTGGTCAATATTAGGAGATTTGGGGGCCCTCTGCTTGTCGTGATCTCTCAATGTGGTTATTTATTTTATATTTTTTTATTCATTCATGGGATGTGGGCCTCTCTGGCTGGGCCAGCATTTATTGTCCTTCCCTAATTGTCCTTGAGAAGGTGGTGGTGAGTTGCCTTCTTGAACTGCTGCAGTCCATGTGGTATAGGTACACCCACAGTGCTGTTAGGAAGAGAGTTCCAGGATTTTGACCCAGTGACAGTGAGGGAATGGAGATATATTTCCAAGTTAGGATGTTGAGTGACTTGGAGGGGAACTTCCAGGTGGTGGTGTTCCCATGTGTCTGCTACCTTTGTCCTTCTAGATGGTAGTGGTTGTGGGTTTGGAAGTTGCTGTCTATGGAACCTTGGTGAATTCCTGCAGTGCATCTTGTAGATGGTACACGCTGCTGCTTTGGCTTGTCTTCTCTTGAAAGGGCAGAGGAGCATTGATTAGTCCACTCTTTACCAACGCCATTGCAGCCTGGCCAACCCCACCTGAGGAACACCGAATCTTGGCCCTTGAGCCACAAGGCACTCAATCCAAGCAGCCAGGGCTCAGCCCCTTGGCCAGCTCTGGTGTCATTGACATTTGGCACTCAGATTCTAACACCCCTGCATTCCACAGGGGCGATGTCCAGCCCTTAACACTTCTCCACATTGATCCATGCCAACACGGTACTCACCCTTTCCAAGCACAGCAGGTTATTGAACCTTTTGTACAACGGCACAACGTCATGGCTGTTGCCTTCAGCTGCCACCTCCTCCCAAGCTTTTGTTGTCTGGTGTGGTATCCTCCTCCTGCCACCTCTGGGAACGATGGTGTCCCTCCTGGCAGCCCCCTCCTCCAACAGCACCGCGAGGCACTCCTCCCAAAAACGGGGGGGTCTGTGTACCCACCTGACCTGTCCTCCTGCCTGGTGTCTCCAGCCGCTGTTGAGGCCATAGCTTCACTCTCCAGAATGCAGAATGTATGATTTTTCCCTGGCAGTATACAAGGAGTTGCCTGTGCCGTTTTTAAAAAGCCCACCGGGTCGCCATTGGACCCGGCGCCCGACAGCCCCCGCCACTACCTGGCCTTTCCCGACCTTTGGGGAGACGCATTTCACGCTGGGCGAGCCTTAATTCGCCAGGCAGCTTGAAATCGCGGTCGTGGGTCGATCGTGGTCAGGGGCCTGTTTCTCAACCGGTCACCGGGCCCACCAATCGCGCACACCCGCCCAGGGTAAAATTCAGGCCCAAGTTTTGTTTAAATTACTGAAACATGAAATCCCAGAAAGTCTCACAGAAAATGCAACATGGAAACAAGGCATTTAGCCCAATTAGTCCATAACATTTGTTATCCTCAAAATGAACAATAACCCTAATCCTATCCGGAACCTGTGGCATCTTAAAACTAACAAAACTGGTGCATATTAAAAATCAATAACAAGATGTTCCTATCATTAGTGACAATCTAATGAGACAGTAAGAAAAGGGTGCAACTTTGAACTGTGAATTCATGGCCAGGGTATTTAGAAAGGCAAGTGGGGGACGGGGCCCACTCGTCGATGCGTAAAATGATGCGGGATGACGTTGGGCGGAACTCCTGATGTCACCCTGCGTCATTTCAATTTTCAGGTCGGCGGGGGCGCAGCCAAATCAGCTGTGCGCCCGCCGACCTGTCAACGGCCAATTGAAGCCATTTAAAAAGTAATTGAAATAATTAATGGACCTGCCCGCCCAACCTTAAGGTTGGCGGGCAGACCGGGAGCCCTGGTGAGCTTCAGGAAAAGCAGGAAACCTCATCCACGGGCGGGTGGGTTTTTAAAAAAATTAATAAATGTCTGATTAAAAGTGATGGACATGTCCCAACTCATGTGACAGTGTCACATGAGGGGCCATGTCAGGGAAATTTCATTTTTGCCCCTTCACCGTTTTTAAATTTGGTGCTGATCTCCCTGAGGCAGCACTTAGCCTCAAGGAGATGAGTGCGCTTCCTCGTGCGCACACGCAAAAGAGCTCACTCTCTGCTGAGGGAATACCCCCCCCCCCCCCCCCAGCACAGGGAGTACATTGCGCTTCCTGGCAGATGTCATGCTGGGCGGGCCTTAATTGGTTGGCCCGCCCACGTAAAATGGCGGCGGCGGCTGCCAATCAGAGGCGCGCTTGCACGTGCCTGCTCCTGCACTCCCCCCCCGGACGGGGAGAAAATTCTTCCCCGTACTTCAAATCTGCATTTGATTCTTAAAATCGTACATAAACAAGCATTTTCAGTTTCATGCATAATTTTCAAATAAGATTGATATATATTTATCTCCACATCTATTTCAGAATTGAAAAATACCCCAACACTTGGCACAGTGGTTGCCTAAAAAGAGGGTTAGAAAAAGTTTTGGATGAAAATAATCTAGTATGATTGGAAGGAAAATATATGTAGAAACACAAACGTAAATGACAAAATCTGCTATTGCAAAGTTTACTTAAATATTTTTCATGTTTTAAGTTAAGGTCTGCTATAGCTAAAAGCTGGTTTACTGCCTTAGCTGTTTGAATACTTTAGCTAGCAACAGTAAATTGCAAAGAAAAATGGGCTAAGACCCTAGTGGAGGAGGACACTGCCAGGTGGAACGGAATAGAGACAAGATAAATTAAGAAGTAATTGTTAAGTTCTAACAAGTTTGTGTGATAAAATAAAAAGAAAACAGAAAATGCTAGACATACTCAGCAGGTCAGGCAGCATCTGTGAAGAGAGAAACAAAAATGTTTCAGGTCATGAGAACAGCATGGAGTTAGAGTTAACAGATATTAAGCAAGAATAGACACAGGTGTTCACAGATGCTGCCTGACTTGTTGAGCATTGCCAGCATTTTCTGTTTTTATTTCATATTTCCAGCACCTGCAGTATTTTGCTTTGTATAGGATTATAAAAGCCTGGGCATATATAAGGAAGGAAAGCTTCTTGACCTAATGAGAATGTCACCTGGAGTACTTCTGTGTGATAAATTTAGTGGAGTTGACATATCCAGCTAAGAAGCAATGCATTTCACAAATGCAAAAAACATAGTTATGCTCTTTAAAACATATCCTAAGCTGCCATGTAAACATATAGCTGAAAGGTTGCTTCAATGAAAATATTAGGCAGGATTTTCCGCGGACTTCTGAACTCCTCCATTAGGTTCAAATTAGGGTCAGAAATCCACACTGTATGGGGAAAGTCACTCATCTGTGATTTTTCCCAAATTAACCAATTAATGGCCAGAGTGGGCTCGCCATCCAATTAAGGATGATGGGAGGTGTCGCAAAGCAGGAGGTCCAATAGGAGTCTCCCACGCCAACTCAGCTGTCTTTGAGGGCACACTGCCATTGAGGTGCCCTCTGCCTGGAGCTGCAGCCTCAGCATTGGCTACTGTTAGCAGGGACACTGCTAAAGCTTTCAAGCTGCCAGCCCTCATTGAGCTGGCAGTTCTTGCGGGTGAGCTGCCAAATGGCAGCTTTGGCGGCAGCCTGTTAATTATCCACTGCTGGCTATATGCTGCTCCAGGTCCTGCCACTGGCTGAACTAGGGTCACCTCCTGCTTTCATCCTCGGCAGCAAGACTTCCCTGTTACTGGCAAAATTCAACCCATAGCATCTTCAAAGAATTGAAGAAACAAGAGATCTTTTTGGATAGGAAACACCAAGAATAAGTACAGATACGGGCTGTGAAAGAAATATGCAAATACCATGGAATGGAATAACAGCAGCTTGCATTTATATAGCACCTTAATATAATAAAATGTCCCAAGGCACTTCACAGGAGCATTATCAAACAAAACAACGAACTGAGAAGATAAAGAAAACTGAATAAAACCTCTAAGCAAATAGATTTGATTGAGAAAAAATTAAATTAGAATCAAAATGCAACCTTTCAAGATATTATTATTATAATTATTCTAGTCCTTTCAACAGAGTTTAGAACTATTATCTCCAGCTACTATAATTTGTACACTCATGTTATGATTTCATAGGTTGTGGCACATTTCAGGATTTATTTATTTTTAAGGAATGATGTTCCTCCAGTGGTTTAACCAATAAACAGCTGAGCCATACAGACTAAGAATCAATCCTTGCTCCGTGTTGTATGAACTGATTTCAGCCCAAGTTTATAATTGGCCTCAGCAACTCTGGGTTAGGGAGCAGAAAATCGGCTAGGGTTCTCGCTTCTGATCAAAATACACACTTCTGAAAGTGTAGGCATCTGGATAGGAAAGGATTGCCCACTTATACTCCTGAATGCCAACACCCACTTTCAAGCTTCACATATTATTAATGGTCATATAACTCTATCCCTAGCAAAGGAGGAGGATGGATATAGACATGGTTCTTTCGTTTCAAATAATTTAATTTTGTTAAATTAACATATTTAGCAAATATACGGTCCTTGACATTTGCTAGATATGGGAAACTTAATAAATAATTAAAATATAATAAAGCAAAAATGTCCTTCAACTACACTACAGCAACTGTAGAAAACTTAGTTAGCGACAGTACAATACCATTGCAGCTTTGTAACTACTGTATCCATGAAAATTGTTAACAGCACTGCCATCAACCTAGACCACATAAAGATGGCATCTGCTCATGTTTATTAACATCACTCCATAGAATAAAGCTGCAAATAGTGGCAATGCTACGCCACAGTCGGTATTTGTCCTGGTTCAAATTTAAATTGGAATTAGAAAATTTATATCCTAAAGCAAGCCTTCAATGCACTAAATGAAAATAAAAAAGAAAGATCTTTCTAAAGTTATGTGAGACAATGCTTCTCTGTCGGAATTATTATTGATGACAAATTCAAAAAGCACCCTTAGAAGGACACCGAGTTTGGAAATGCCAAAGCTGCCACTTTCCTTTCGTTAATTATAGGCTAGCTTGCAGCCCTCTTATTATTTAAAGAATAAACTCGGCAGATCAATGAACACTTACAATATTCCATGCATTTTTTTTTTCTGCTACATCTGCTGTCTTTCTTTCATGCTATTGTTTACCAGCAATGAGCAAAATAATGGTGTCTATTCAATCTCATATTTAATTATGCCAATCATGCTAGAGAAATTGGACACAACCAGAGAAAAGGTATAAATAAACTGCCACAGTAATAAATCAAGAGATCTTTCATAGGTTTAAATTATTAATCTATTTATTTATGATTATTTTATACAGAAATGATGACTCTCTTTCATGCTTTAGTAACCATTTCAGGTAAGACATATTGCTCCTCACAAATTCTCTGTGATTTATATAACAAGAATGAGATAAGCTGAAAAATGATAGGATTGGTGGATTTTTCTCAGTCTGTGTTTAATTGCTGTTTCAAAATGCATATGCAAAGGGACATTTCATTAATCATTTAATCACATCCCTAGCAGGAAGTTGGACCTAATGTTGCAAATACCCTTTTCATTTCAATACTCCATAATGCTATCGTATGCACTTGATATATTGCATATGTCATAAATTATAGCTGCTTCAAAACGACCATGTGGGCTGATATCCCCATAGATGCTTGTTACAAAACCTTTATTAAGTTTTCTACTTATTGCCAGTTCTATTTCACAGCTTCATTCCAGTCTCCAATAACAGCTATTTCTAATGTCAAAGGTCTATAAATTACCCATGCAATCTCTAACACCATTTCACAGACCCGTTCTACTTCTACTGGTCTGCTAACAAGGCGATTACACACAAATTACTGAATGCCTATGAAATATTTAAGTGCATCCTACTTTGCTATGCATTAATAAGAGGAAAGCAGGCCCTGGAATTCTGGTTAGCTCCAGTCCCTAATGTCCCCTAATGAGCCTCTTACAGTGACTCTAGTTCAAATACAGAGGTGAAGGAAAAATGCAAAGGGTGCCTTCAAAAAACCAGCACTGTACAAACATTCCATGAGCCAGCTCTAATTTATGGGTCACTTTATAGGTATATTGATTTTTGTTTTCAAAATGGAATAAATGATGTGGTTGTCTACCATTCAGTAAAAGGGTGTGAAAGCTGTTTGCTAGATGCTTGATTTAGCTAGACCTGATGCTTAAGTGTGAAACTTGAATATGATTAGTATCTCAACTTACTCATATTATTAATAAAAACATTTTTTGTGGATTGAAGCAAAAAAAATCATGTAAGTTGACTTTTTTCATCATTGCCTTTGAACATTATAATTGGCCTTGATAAACAGAATCTACAGTTGAAGTTGTGATTGATTAATATAGGAACTATATTATCATAATTTAATGCATACATGTCATGCCAGTTACAATATAATGTAAGTGGCAATACATTCCAAACACTACAACCATCAAAAATTGTTTTTAGGTGAAGATTTCACTGTAGTTGGTCATATTTTCTAAAAGATACTTTTCTTGCACTTCCAGCTCTATTTGTGCCTATTTACATGAGAATTAAATTTATTTGCATTTATTGCTCAAACTTTACTTAATTCCATGATGCTATATGTGGCACCATCACCAAAAACATTGGACAATATCCATGAATTGACCCATGAATTGTGATGTAAACATGGTCAAAGTAAAATCAAGGATGTATTCAGTTTCTCGAATTCCAATTATTTTGATTTTCAGCTGGCTTGAAACATGCCACTGGTAGACCAGAACCTCATAAAATCAGCAGAATAATCTGTACTTTCTTTTTAACAGCATGTATTTTAATTCAAAGCAGTTGGAAACCTGCCAGAGCAACACATTAGATTAGAATCTGACAAGTGCACAAAAGCTGGCAAACAAGACAATTTCATTAATAGATCCATTGTGCACACTCTTACAAAGTAAATATTTTCAGCTGTGAAATTTCTGTGAAGAAAATTCTTCGCTGCACTGTTTATGCGGGTTGCAATATTTAGAACCCAAAGTACATGCAGTCATCTTCCATATCACATTTTACATAGCTGCTATGATAAGTATTGTTTGACTTTTCACCAAGCTCAATTAGTTCATAAATCTTTTCAGCACAACTCCGAATATAGCAAAGACTTTTGCTCTTTTGGGCCATGTATACTGATACTTAATAGCGATGTCCAGCTGACTGAATTTTCCTGGTACTTAAATGTTAACAGAACACAATATTGCACACATTGTCTGAATCAACCACAAACAGTACACAACACATACACTAGTCCCTTTATTTCATGTTTAATTTATATATAACCAGCTTGGTTTATAATCTAGGTATAGATTCCGGTCAGTTATGGTTGATGAAGATGTCATTCTAAGCCGGCATGTCTTCAAAGGAAAGATTTTTCTTTCTTTATACTTATCCTTGAACAGTGGTGTTCTCACTGATACATCTCCTTTGGCATAAAAGGATTCTTCTGACACTAACAATGTTATCTTCATAAGATTAAAACACCATCATTCTTTGTACAGTGTATCAATTTTTGACAGTCAGTTACATACAGGTTAAAAAATAGAGACCTCTTTTAACTGACATGCTTTATAGTGCATCTTTCTGATCCTATGTTTAAAAATATAACTACATTACACAAAATAAAATTCAGCAACCATCGAAATGGTGATTATGTTTGTAGACAAAATGCACCAAACCACCAAACTTTCCAAGTTCTGTCATTTCACAGTACATCTCATCCAGCATTTATAAGACCGTAATGAAGGTGTACTGCTAAATGTTATTATGAATCTACTGACTCTTTCTAGGTGATCTGCAAAATGGCTAACTTCTGTCATCACCTTTTTACACAGGGAATCAAGAATGTGTATAAGCAAGCTTTTGGCAATGTCTAACTTGAACAAATGTTCATTACTTAACTGTTAGCAGGACTCTCTGATAAATACTTTGCTTAGTCTCAACTGAGACTTTATCATAAGTTCTTTCTGTCTCTCTTAGGAATGATATAGTTTAGTAACCATAAGAATGATCTTGTCACACCATGGGGTGATAAACAGCTCTGCGCAACGATTCCTATCAGTGTAAAATATATCCAAAAATATTGAATAAATCCAGAGTATTTTTGATAATTACACTTTTGCAGCTGTTAAATGTTTACACAAAAAACTATAATATTAATGAGTCTAGTGACTTTAATGAGATCATTAAACTAAACTAAAACTAAATTCCCGAGCTTTATGAATGATTCAGTTTGTATCGTATGTTCACTTAATACACTAGCCAGCAAATACACCACCTCAGAAATTTAAAGATAAAAATACATTCAATTCCTCAGATGTTATTCTTCACTTCACTCAAAATCCTTTCCATTATCAGAAAAGAAAGACAGCAGCACTGTGTTTTCTACTGTAATCCCTTTCCAAATACTTCTGTGTAACTGGCTTTTAAGAGAAAAACTGTAAACTGCTTTTTAGTTAAGAGAAGTTCCACTTCAGCACCCAGACAGGATTCCCTTAGAAATTTCCATCAGTCAACTATCTGAATCCACAACATTGGCCTGGATAGTCTTTCATTCCAACTGCAAGCATGCTTTATTAATTTTTTATTGTAGTACAGTATACTTGCATTAACTCTATTGCAAACCAGTACAGTGCTTTCTCTTTCCTTTTATGAGGATATGCGCTTAGATTAGGAATACTCTAAGGCCCAACCACCTTAATGACTTAACTGCTATTCTGAGTTACATATAACATGCATGGAAAGCTGCAGCCTTTAATTCTGTTTTTCACTATAAAGTTAATGGATTGGAAAACAGTTTGTCTCTTAACTAAGAAGCATTTAATAGAAAGCTAAATCTGCTGCAAAGAAAAAAATGTAATTGTCAATATCCCATATTATGCATTAATGTTAATATTATAACATATCTGCCAGAAGTGGGTCACCATCTGAAGATCAAAGTACTCATATTTAGTACAACAGTATTTCTGAATTTTATGCACAACAGTCTATTTGCAATGACAGAACAAAGTGCTCTGAGGATACCAAAAAGCATTTTTCTAAATCATTGCTACAAAACACAAATGGGGTGGGTTATTTATGATTCTTAATATTCCCAGATCACACTCTTTTAGACAACTGATTTCTGATGTGTAAGTACACATTACAAATTTTGATGCAGCTTTAATAATGCAAACATCTACTTCATAAATGTATTAAATTTGGATTTAATTATCTTTTTATGTCTATTCATTTGTCGTTATTTTATTTTCTCCTCCTTTGCACTTCCAAAAAGCCAGATCATGTTTTAACCCTTATCTTGATGAATCAGAATAGCTGGAATCCATACATAAAATATTGTGGCCAGAGCTTATAGGGTTAATGCAAAATGGATCATCACGATCAAGCAACATAATGTGGTTTAATACTTGACTTTTTCACTCTCACATTAGGTTTTTGGGACAATTTACTCAACAAATATTCCAAAATACTGCCTAATATTGTGACAATATCAAATAAATCTATTTTTTCTAGGTTGCACATTTGCAATAGAATATAGTAGTAGCTAAGAAACTGATAATGATAAGACCACATAACGTCATCTTTTTCCTTGGCCATTATATTTGCATCATATTTTGGGATCAAATCCTTTTTCTGGCATGTCTTTCTTGATGCTGAACTGTTTTGCAATACCCTGTAATCTATAGTACTGTAAACACATCTTCTTTGATGTTTCAGCTAACATCCTGGCAACAAAGCAAAGAAATTACAAATGAGCTAATTAACTAAATTGTTGATGGAGCATGAACAGTTCATTCACCCTGTTAGTTGCACCATGACAACAAGGGATTCTCAAATTGTGAAGTTACTCATCTATACAAACTGCCTAAAGCCTATACGAGATGAAGGGAACAAGATTGAACCATCCAGGAGGACTCTGTCACCCAAGTTGTTGTAATTTTACACTAATTTTAATTATACTGTCCATTTTCAGAACAGTGGGCAGTTTTTAAATTTGTACTTCCACTAATACATTTCAATCATCAAAGTTTGCTGACAGGTTTAGTTTGCAGCTCAAGGATGAACAACTTTTGAGATTTCAAAGAAACATTGTTTTCTTCACAAATCATATCCTGAATGATTAAAACCTACAAGAAAAAGTTCAGACCATATTGAATATACATGTATGGGAACATCACTGGAAAATATGCAATTTAAGGTTTTATTTCTATGTGGTGTAGGCTCATTAATGCAGACTTCAAAGGGTTAATTTAAATTAAAAGCAGAGACAACTTGCATGGTTATGTTTATGTTTTTAATGCTCTTAATAGGTGAACAATGATTAGCAATTGTCTTACTGACTGTTTATGTGATAAACTTACTTCAAAAACTGTCCAAAATCTTCACAAATACTTTCACATCCAGGCCATTTACACACGCCATGGCCATAGAGAGGATGACTGGCCCCAGTTTCCTCATGTGATGAGCTGTAGTAGGATAAAACAGCGTCAGATTAATCTCAAAAGCCATAATCGTTGGAGGCTGCTAGCGCCTGTCAGGTTACGATCAGTGACAAACGGGTCAAAACAGGTCAATTGAGCTCAGAACAGTCAGGAAAAATTAATCATTCTATTGAATAGTACAACTGCCAAGGCTGTATGATGTTCCAATTAGGAAAGAAAGAGAGCCAAGATGGCTGTTAATAAAGAGTGAAAGAAAATAGGATGACTGCATAACACTGCCTGATTATTTAGCCAGGTGACACTGATGTAGGATTTTTCACATCAAAATGCTGAATACAGTCATCACAGCAGAAACACAATAATTTTAACCTTCACTCCACATAAAATTCAACTCTAGGAATAAGATAACCTATATATTCACTTGATACAAGTTGTTTCAAAAAGCCATAAATTGTTAAATTGTATGCATTTATAATAAGGATCCTTCATGTTTACTATAGCAAACAATTAATTGAACAGTACATAAATTGTTTTCATTCATTATTGTACAATATTATCTCATAAGATGAGATTTATGAATTGACAAATCCAGCAAAATAATTACTTTTGCAGGTGTATAACTAGCAGAAATTTGATGTCATTAAGCTATTTTCTTTATTACCGTAAACTTGAACTGCTACTACAAAGCAAACCTGATGATGATTTTGACTCAACACTTTATTATTGCGTTGTGTAACAAGGACACTGGGCATCAACTAGTTAATAAAAACTGTTGCTGTGTCTAAATATTTGCAAATAGAAAATTTAGCTTTTTGCCTTAAATTCCTATTAACCCAAAAGACTGTTCACACAAATAGATCCTCTTAAAATACTCAGCATATTTCTTATTTTCTCAAATAAAACTGTGCATGTGATTTGCTTTTTCCCTTGTGCACAAAAATTCAGATGTGCACAACTGGTCCCGTTTATAAAAGTGAGAAAATGAGAATATGGTTCTTAATGAAATAATATGTGGTGCACTAATTCTGTCTTAGCCGATGTTTGCTGAACTGTGCACAGAATAAATAGGCAGAAGGAGTTGATTAAGGTAAGCTATTTTCCAGGACTTCGTAAATCTCCGAAAGAGCAGTCTTTCTGGAAATCCTGCTTTACTTTTAAAACACATATTTTTAACACAAGAGTAGGTCATCAAGAATTTGCATGCTGCCAGTTGCACCCACATCAATGCAGAAGGGAGAGAGCAAATAGCAGAACTGAGGAAGAGATGGCTAGGATGGGTATCAGTGGCCTTCTGCAAGAATTAAAGATTTGCATTCACTCTTTCTGCATCCAGGATCAAGTTATGTTCTTTGGTCATGATTGGGCTGTGGGCACTCAAAACAGGTTTCTTAGTAATCAGTAGCGCTCCACTTTTTGATCCTAGAAAATCAGATGTATTAATATTTAGAGTCCTTGGCATTGACTGGATAAACACTTGACGTTCGCAGTCAGTTTTCAGCCAACTGTTGGGTGATTTTCCAGTGTGGGTTCCACCACCATTGTGGAGGCTGAGAATTAACTGTCATCGTTGTTTGCTGGATTCGAGGACGATGTCTACTCAGGATTGCAGGTTTCTGTCATGGGACTTCATGTAACTGAACAGGCTGATTCTTGACCCACAGATCTTTGGACACATGGGGCAGGATATCCCACGAGGTAGAGGAATCTTTAGTGCAAGTTTTGCTTCCTCTTTTGCCCTTCCCTGCCACTACTCTGCCTCATCATTATGACGTTACAATTCAAAACATGATGCAACTTGATGGACAGGTTGTCACCATTTTAAACAACAGGTAGCAAGCTCCTCCCAGTCATTCATGTCAATGCTGTTATGCTTCAAGGATAGTTTCAGTGTGTCTAAGCATTTTCTTTGTCTTCCTCTGGAACATTGGCCATTTGAAGCTCGAGAAAACAGGACCTGATTGGGGTGATGCTTTTCAACCATTTGGACACAGTGCCCAGTTCATTGATGTTGATTCTGCAGGGGTTTTCCTGAATGCTTGTGGTGCTGGCTTCAACAAGGACACCAGCATTTGTTCGATGGTCCTCCTATTGAATCTGGAGGATGCAGCGGAAACATTGTTGATGGAATTTCTCTAGCACTCTTCTGTGTCCCCAGGTCTCACTGCAGTACAGGAATGTGGTGATGACAACTGCTCTGTACGCTAGGACTTTTGCTGACTTGCAGAGGTCTTTGTCATCAAACACTTGCTGCCATGGTTTGTAAAAGGCTGAACAGGCACAGTTGATCCTCCTCAACAGTGGCTTTTTGACAGAGTTGGCTGCCAAGTATGGGAAGGGCTCAACACATTCCTGAGTCTCTCCTTCAACATGTACGGAGGTGAAATATTTGGCTGACCGGGGTGAGTTGATACATGAGTTTTGTTTTGGCAACATTTCAGCACAGGAGAGGTTCTTGTATGCAGAATTGAAACGATTGAGAGTGGCTTGCAAATCTGGTGCAGAGTGGGCAACGGCACTGCAGTTATTTGCAAACTGTAGATCATGTATGCCTATGGTGGCCTGTTTAGTTTTGGCATCGAGATGACTGAGGTTGATGAGTTTTAAAGAGTTCTTAAAGAATTAATAGAAAATGATTCACAAGATACAATCGAGGTAAACATAAAGTTAAGTGACAAAAATAAGAGACAGAATAGAGAAATAGAAAGACAGGATGAGAAAAAGAGAAGTACTTCAAATTCAAATTTAATTTTCTATTATTTTCAGTTAGGGTCAAAATTACAATAGTAAAGTTAATCCTGTCATGTAAGTAGCTTTGTTACTATAATAGTAAGTTGCCAAATATGTAATTTTATAAGTTCTAAGTTTTTAAGTTACATGAAATGTTCCATTGCGGAAAATCCCGCTCAATGTAACTGTCAGCAGCCTTTTGTAGTATAAAAATAATAGGTTCCTGATACTCTGAGCCACTGGATGTGTTTGTTGCAAATTGTTTTAGAAGTAATATTTTGTAACTTAATGTTAGATAGGGAGGTAATTTCTTAGTCATGTCTGGTGCACATGAAACCACATGATGAGTTCTGATCACTTAACTTCATGTTTACCACATTTGTATCTTGTGAATCATTTTCTATCTAGTTTTTACCTTTCTAAAAAAATCAAAATACTCCTTTACATTTTATTCAGTACCTACTAATTCCCAGGCTTCTCACTGGTAATGGAACCCACACTGGAAAATCACCCATCAGTTGGCTGAAAACTGACGGTGAAGTTCAAGTTTTCATCCAGTCAAGGCCAAGAACTCTAAATATTAATACACCTAATTCTCGAGGATCAACTAAAAATATTTTGTCATTTTATCACAAATCGGTAATATTGCTCTATAACGAAAGGGTCTCCACATCAATGAAAATGCTTTCTCCTTCAAAGGAATTAAGGGATAAAAGTCAGAATGTTATTGTTGTTCCTTAGTCCTTATGGTATTTCTTTGGAGCATTCAAGCTAAAAAAAGCTCTGTAAGGGGTGGCTTATGTATCATGTTAGAAACTCCTTACTTGAGGATTATAATATATTGTTTCATTTCAAGAGACTGAAATAGCAAACCAACTCCTGGAATGGAAATTTTAGGTGTAGACAGTTTTTGGTGTTGCTTAAAAGAAGACTTGAATTTATATAGCACCTTTCAGAATTTTGTGACCATCCAAAGTGCTTCACAACCAATGAAGTAATGAAGTCACTGTTGTAATGTGGGAAGTGCAGCAGCCAATTTGTGCAAAGCAAGTTTACTGCAAACAGTAATTAAATAAATTACCAGATCATTTGTTTTAAGTGTTGATTAAGGGATACATTTTAATCAGGACTCAAAGGGACACCTCTGCTCTTCTTTTAACAGTGTCATGGGATCTTTTCTGTCCGCTTCAGAAAACAGAAGGGGCCTTGATTTAATGGACTGAATTTGGTGCTGGCGGAGGTGGTCCCACTGATGTGCCCAAAAGCGGGAGGGCAATCCCGCTTTGGTGGTCAACAGAATCTGTGGCTATATCACGGCAGGGGAAGCTAATTGGAGGACTGGTAGTTCAGCAGCACCACAGGGAGTGGCGGCCATTGCTTGGACTGTAACAGGAGGAAGAACACACATCACTGGTGCCCTCACAACAGGGTAAATGGGGTCCGGGGATGCTGGGGTCAGTCAGGCAGGCCCTGCTGAAGTGGGGAAGTGGGAGGGTGTGTGGTGGCTAGGTAAGGGGAACTTAGTGAGGGCAGGAGACACCATTGCTGAGGCCACAGGGTGGGGGAGGGGACACTTTGTGGGCCAAAGAGTGCCCGAATAGGCCTCGTTCCCACCAGGTCTCCCCACGCAGTGGAGGGCTTCCCTGCCACTGGCTGAATGTCAGTAGAAGAGGGAAATGGCCCTTATTTGGATACTTAAGCGGCTCAATTGGGCTTTGGGCAGGAAAGCCCCTGCCACTGACAAGATAGCTTGCTAATGGTAAGATGATGGGCACTCCACTAGCTGCTTTCCCTCGCCATTTTATGGGCATCCTGTCTCCCAGCTTGTCCCCTTAAGTATCTTAAGTTTTGTAAATTATTTTAAAGCGTAAATGAATTAGGTAAGTTGAAAGGTGTACATGGAATCATACATAAATTCCAATATGTAAGTTACCACCATCATGTTTATCACTTAGACCTGGGCAGAAATTGAGGGGCCAAGGTCTGAGATACTAAGATGCATGATTCACAGAATAAACTGCTGTAAGCTTATTCAAACTAGAAAACCACAATTTAAAAGCCCAAAGTGAAACATCGAATTTATTTCAAAACCACAGGCAAACCAAACCCCTTTGGTTGCTAGCTGCCTATGATTAAACATCATGGCACCATACTTTGACAATGGAGGCCGATACTAAATCTGTAGCAAGGCTTCTCGTTATTTTTTATTCTCTACCTCAAATGGACTATTCAGCCCTGGTCAAAATTGCCTTCAGGCACTGTAGTGCATGAGTTCACCTCTAGCTTTGCAGCTGGTTGTTTGGCCAGACAGAATTCAGGCCTTTAAAAAAGATCAACAAGCTAAACTCCAATACATTCTCATTCCGTCTACCAGAAAATACACCATATTTCCAAAGGCAATGACATAATTACTGAATCTGACAATATACTGCATAACCATCAGCCCAGTGTTGGGAGCTATCAGTTTAAGCCTACCACACCACTGAATTCACAAAGCACTTTTTTTTTATTCTGACTCCATTTAATCATGTCTTTCATTATGATATCTTATCTGATTAAGTCTAATGAATGTTATGATTAATACAGATCTTGCTTCTCAGTAAATTTATGGCACAACTGGCAGACTTTATTGATACTTCTATGCTGGCTGTGGCTTTACTGTATTAGTATTGCAAAGAATGTCATTGTTGCAGAAAACAGTTCATAATGTTCCGGTGCCATGGAAGACATAGAGGGGGGAGGAATTTGATTAGGCCCGATATCGGATGCAGGCATTTCGAAGTACGATTTCCCCGCGTCCAGTCCTATTGAGGCAGACAATGTGCAACTTTTGTGCTGCCTGCTCATCAATATGATTGCAGCGTGCAGCGGAGTAGAGCAAAACGCTCTACTGACAGGCTGTAAACTCAGGAAGCGGCCCAGGTGTGTGCGTGGCTAGCACAACGTCAGCCTGCACCCTCTTACAGGCAGCCTGCCCCTCTTAATGGGGAGCTGAGCTCAGGCCACAGGAGTTACTGTAATGGTGTCTGGGCTTTGTTGAAAGGAAGAGAACAGAAAATGAAGCAAATGGCCAGAGAAAGTACTGCCAGGTTTTTGGAAGCGGCCCTGGGACCTTAGTGATGTAAGTTGAAAAGAGGAAAGACGCCATGGGATTGATTTTTAGTTGCCACCATGCCTGAGGTCAGAGGTGGATGAACTCTGAAAATAGCGGTGCTGGCCTGCGTGCCCAAACCTCAGCCTCATCCTGTTCCAGGCAACTTTTGTAGAGGTGGAGTGGGAGACAGCAGAGCCAGTTGCCCACTCGCAGCATGTCCATTAAGACCTGCTAACAGAGGTGGACAGGGATTTTCTAGTCAGCCTCCTGGTTCCTGCAGGCAACAGGGGCCAGTTTAACTGCCTGGAGGTGGCCACCTAGCAACAAACCAGGTGTGGGTAGGGAGGTGGTGGTGGGCAGAAGTCCAAGCAGGCCTAGAGTTTCTTCCTGCCTGAGTGGAGCAGCAGTTGCAGCTTGTCCTGTAGAGGGACTCACCCCACCCCCAACTTTGGTGGCCTGAAAACAAAAGCCATTTTTTAGTTTAAATTTAAAAATAATTTGGGAAAAGCAGCCTCTCCCTCACTTACCTTCCATTTCATCCCTCTGCTGCTTTGAAGCTGGAAGACATCTGATTGGCCCTCCAGCTTTGAGAACTGTCAGCAATTAATTGCCTGCTCTGCAAAATTCCCACAAACTGGGATTCTGACCTCCAGTTGAACCTGATGGCTGAGCTCAGGAGCCCGCGGTGAAAATCCAGGCTCATGGCCAGAATTTTCAGCTCGATGAGCGGGGGCGGGGCCCGCTTGCCGAGGCGTAAGATGACGCAGGGTGACGTCGTGCATGCGTCCCAACGTCACCGTGCATCATTTAGATTTTCAGTTCGGCGGGCGCGCAGTTGAGTCAGCTGAGCACCCACCGAACTGTCAAAGGCCTATTAAGGCCATTTAAAAACTAAGTAAACTAATAAACTGAGCAAAGAGCCCAGGTGGCCTTCACATTTTTCATGGGACCTCATCCATGGGCGGGATGAGGTTTCATGAAGTGTTTATAAATTGAATAAAAATTTTTACAAAAATTCATTGACACGTCCCAGCTCATGAGACACTGTCACATGAGGGGACATTTCTTAAAATCTTTTCTTTTCTTTATTTAGATTTTTAAAACTTAAACTAATTTCCTTGAGGCACAGGAGATTTCTGCGCTCTTTTATGTGCATGCGCGAAAGAATGCAGGCCCCGACTCAGGGAAACCCCCCACCCAGGTCTGCACAGGGAGCACTTAGCGCTTCCGGGCGCACATCACGCTGGGTGGGCCTCAGTTGGCCCGCCCAAGTAAAATGGTGGCTCGGACCCGATCGGATGTTTTCCCCCATGTTTCCACAGGCTCACACTGAGAAGGAAATGGGAGCTGGTGGTCAATGCCCAGAGTCTGGCTCCGAGGGCTTGACTGCTTGTGCTGCCGGGGAGGGTTTAAACTACATTTGAATGAGGAATGGGAACCTGAGGGGAAATTCAGAGTAGAGAGGAGAAAAACTGGCAGTGGGAGTTAGAAAAATATTAACTGATAAGGAGGAAATATTAGAGAGTAGTATCAAGGTAAATAGAGTACTTGAAGAACTTGATAGAATTAGAGGAGGCAATAGTAAGTCATTAGATGGGGCCAGAGTAAGGAGAAAGTAAAAAAAAAAAGCCTAAACCAGGTTAATGTGCATGTGTGTGAATGCACGGAGTGTGGTTAATAAGGTTGGTGAACTGCAGGCACAGGTTGACAAATGGAATTATGATATTATTGCTGTAATAGAGACCTGGCTCAAAGAAGGGCAGGACTGGGCATTAAATCGTTAAATATTCCTGGGTACAATGTATTTAGGAGAGACGGGAAAGAAAGGTGGGGGTGGGGTGGCTGGCAGTATTGATTAAAGATGGCATTACAGTACTGGAGAGAGAGGTTTGTCCAGAAGGGCCAAGGATGGAATCTTTGTGGCTAGAGGTAAGGAATGGGAAAGGTGCAATAACATTGATTGGTATAGCATATAGACCACCACCTATTGGAAGGGATGTAGAGAAGCAAATCTGCAAAGAAATTACAGAGAGGTGCAACAATTATAGAGTAATTATAATGGGGGGCTTTAATTATGCAAATATAGAATGAGTTGGAATAGTGCAAAGGGACAAGAGGGGCAAGAATTCCTGGAATGGGTTTAAGATAATTTTCTGCAGCAGTATGTTTCTGCTCCAACGAGAGGGAAGGCACTGTTCGACCTGGGTTTGGGAAATGAGTTGGCCCAAGAGGATCAAATATCAGTGGGAAAGCATTTAGGGGACAGTGACCATTGTATTATAAGGTTTAGTTTGGCCATGAAAAAGGACAAGGATCAATCCAGTGCAGGGATAATTAATTGGGGAAAGCCAACTTCGATGGGGTGAGAATGCATCTGAGTCATGTGAGTTGGAATCAAATGTTGTCAAAAAGGCGATGGCTGAACAGAAAAAGTACTGCAGGCAATATCAAGATACATTCCCTTGAAGGGGAAAGGTAGGACAGATAAATCCAGAGCACCCTGGATCATGAGAGAGATAGAGGTGAAGATGAAAATGAAGAAGTGCTCATACGACAGATCTAAGGCAGAAAAATACAATCAAGAATCAGGCTGAATATAGAAGGACCAGAGGGGAAGTGAAAAAAAACTAATAAGAAAAGCAAGGCGACAGGATGAAAATAGACTAGCAGCTAATACAAAAGGGAATTCCAAGGTCTCCTATAAGCATTTAAATAATAAAAGTGCGTTAAAAGAAAGAGTAGGGCCGATTAGGGATAAAAAGGGGACTTGCATGTGGAGGCAGGGGAAATAGTGGAGATACTAACCGAGTACTTTGCACCTGTATTTACAAAGGAAGATGCTATCCCAGGCCGAGGTGAGAGAGGAGCCAACTGGTACAACTAGAAGAATTTACAATTGAGAAGGAGGAGGTTTTAGAAAGGGTATCTTTACTTAGAATTGATAAGCTACCAGGACCGGATGAGACGCATCCAAGGGTACTGAGGGAAGTGAGAATGGAAATTGCAGAGGCGCTAGTGATAATCTTCCAGTCCTTAGACACAGGGGTGGTGCCAGAGGACTAAAGAATTGTAAATGTTACGCCCTTCTTCAAAAAGGGGTGCAAGGATAAAGCTGGCAACTACAGGCCAGTCAGTTTGACTTAAGTGGTAGGGAAACTTCTGGAAACTATAGTGATGGACAAAATTAATAGCTACTTAGACAAGTGCAGGATAATTAAGGAAAGCCAGCATAGGCTCATTAAGGGAAAATCATGTTTAACCAACTTGCTGCAGTTTTTTGAGGAGGTAACAGAGAAGGTTGATAAGGGAAACGCTGTTGAAATGGTATATTTTAAAAGACATTTGATACAGTGCCACACAACAGACTTGTGAGCAAAATTCTAGCTCAATGAATAAAAGGAAGAGTAGGTACTTGCATAAGAAATTGGCTAAGTGACAGGCAACAAAGAGTAGTAGTTAATAGATGCTTTTCAGATTGGAAGAAGGTTTGTAGTGGAGTTCCCCAGGGGTCAGTGTTGGGACCCTTGCTCTTCCTGATATTTATCAATGACCTGGACTGTGGTTTCAAATTTTGCAGATGATATGAAGATTTGAAAAATTGTCAATTGTGATGAGGATAGTCTTGAACTTCATAAAGACATATGGGAGAATTTTCTCCCCGTTGCAGGGGCTGAGCAGGAGCAGGAGGGCGTTGCAGCCAATCACCGCCCGCGATTGGCTGCGCACCACCATTTTACGTCGGCGGGCCAATTAAGGCCTGCCCAGCGTGATGTGTACCCAGAAGCGCTGTGTGCTCCCTGTGCAGGCGAGGGGGAGTAGGCTGAGTTGGGGCCTGCACACAAAGGAGCGCTGAAAGGCACAGAGCTGCCTCAGGTTTGACTGTCAAAAATTTTAATAAAGAAAAGAATTTAAGACATGTCCCCTCATGTGACAGTGTCACATGAGCTGGGACACGTCAATGAACTGTAATAAAAAAGTTTTATTCAATTTATAAACACTTCATGAAACCTCATCCCACCTGTGGATGAGGTTTCATGATAAATGCAAAAGCCGACTCCGGTGCGCGCACACTGAACTGAAGATCTGAGTGACACATGGTGATGTCGGGATGCACGCCCGATGTCACCGCACGTCATTTTACGCATCGGTGAGCGGGGCCCGCACCCGCATGTCAACCTGAAGATTCTGACATGTTGGTGGATTGCCAGACAAGTGGCAGATGAAGTTCAATGCAGAGAAGTGTGAAGTGATTCATTTTGGCACGAAGAATATGGAGAGACAGTATAAATTAAAGGGAGAAACTCTAAAGAGGTGCATGAACAGGGGGATCTTGGGATATATGTACATAAGCCATTGAAGATGGCAGGGTATGTTAGGAGAGCAGTTAATAAGGCATATAGTATCTTAGGCTTTGTTAATAGGGGCTTTGAGTATAAGAGTAAGGAGGTCATGTTGAACTTGTATAAGACACTAACTAGGCCTCATCTAGAGTACTGCACGCAGTTCTGGGCGTCATGCTTGAGGGAGGATGTGAAGGCATTGGAGAGAGTACAGAGGAGATTCACAATAATTATTCCAGGGATGAAGAACTGTAGCTATGAGGATAGATTGTAGAGGTTGGAACTGTTTTCCTTAGAGAAAAGAAGGCTGAGAGGAGACTTGATAGAGGTATTCAAGATCCTGAGGGGTATGGACAGGCTAAATAGTGAGAAACTGTTCCCACTCAAGCGAGCATCAAGAACTAGAGGGCATAGATAAAATAATTGGCAAAAAGAGTAAATGTGATGTGAGGAAAAATTTTTTCACCCAGAGGGCGGTTGGAGCCTGGAACAAACTTCCTGAGAGGGTGGTGGAGGCAGGTTCAAGTGAGGTATTCAAAATGGAATTGGACTGCTACCTAAAAAGAGAGAATGTGCAAGGTTACGGGGATAAGGCAGGGAGTGGGACTAGGAAGATTGCTCTTTCAGAGAGCCAGTACAGACTCGATGGGCCAAATGGCCTCTCTCTGCGCTGGAAAAATTCTCTGATTCTGTGACATAACGACAGGGAGCAGCAGAATACTGATTGTGGGCTGGCACTCCTGCATTTCCTGAGCCCTGAGGAGGAGACAGCACTCGCACCATAGGGTTAGCTGTGACTGAGGTCATTGCATCCAGCGTCACTCAGAGCATTCAGGATTGTTATGACACAGCAGTTGGTAAAGGCTGAGTTGTTTAAATCCCAGAGGGAAACTTGAACAACTGTCTTAACTTATATTTTCAATTGGTATGTTTGAGATGTAGCTCTGAATTCAGGAATAAGACCGAGCCTCAAAATGTCTTTTATATAAAACTAAATTAAACATTCATTAATTTAACAACAAATTAAACACATGCACATGTCTACAAATTATTACCATAATGACTTCTGAACAAATCCCCAAATTAATCGCTCCCAGGTAAATCTTCACCAAGGCAACAATAACCCATAGACTTTAAACAGACACCAGGCAAAGCACATTTGACCTTACCAATTCAAAATGAGGTTCCTTGCAATTTGGTCCCTTTGCAGACACAGTTGTAGGCTTACAGGCTGGTTAGAACTTAAATGCCTCTGCCTTACACACACAAACTCCTTTCTGTTTATACCTAGCTTTTCCTTTGAATGTAATTTTCCATGGTATCCTAGGCTTTTAATGTCACATCTTCTAACAATAACATTTTCATCCCACTAATTTTATTAGTAATATAAACACATTGCTTGGTGTCTCCCAGCTAGGTGCAAGGTTTTATTCCCACTCTTGAATGCGTTATTCAACAAATGCAAATTTATACTTTACCTTCCGTCCTCTTTAGTGTTTACCCAATTAACACTTCAAACTACTATGCATCAAAGCACCCAGGCTAGCTGGTTTTAATCCAATTAAGACACACACATAGACACATACCCCACTATAATTCCAATTTAGAAATAATTTTCAGTAACATTATAGACATTAATATCTCTTCATGACAAGGATGATTGATGTTTCTGTCTTATACACATTGTCAAATCCCACCACTCTCATCCTGGCTATCTGGCATGAACTGGGAGCTGCAGATGATGTGACCATGGATCTCTTGCTCTCTACACCACCCTATCCCTCCCTCCTGTTATGATTTTCTGCTTTCAAATACCCAACATTTTCTACCTGACCAGCTTCATTATGAAGAGCACCATCAAATCTCTGACGAAGAAGTACCATTATTTGATTTGACAGTCACAGCCTAATACTGCTTTGATACTATCTAACAAGCTCAGGTACTGGCATCACATGCACCTTACAGCATAGCATAGAGTTGGGATCAGGATGGTGAGCTCCCGGGCATGAGTGGTCTATAGCCAGACCAGGGTGAAAGGATAGTTTGTGTGCCAGCTTACTGGTGAGCAAGGTCACAGACCTCACAAAGGACTCAGATGAGGACATGGATGGGTGGCGTGCAGGAGAATGCTGCTGAGCATGTACAGGAAGATGCTTGGTGCATTGGAAATTCATTCACAGAGCCTCTTGTCACTGACAGGGTCCATAGAAAAGTCCAATTCCAACTTGGCACAGGGCTTCATGCAGAGTCGAAGCCCATCTTTTCCTGCGTGGAATTGGGTGGTCAACTTCATGTGGTCCCAACCGTGATGCAGAGTGATTGCAGGTAGTTGAAGTCTCAGCTTCCAATGCAGCACAGGCAGAAGCCACCCAACAGAAGCTCAAACTGAGGTCATGAGATCTCTGCTTGTTGATATGTAAACCCAGCTTGGTGCCATTCAGGCTCAGACTGCTGCCATGATGGCTGCAGATACTTGTGTTCAAAGTCTCTGACAGCAATCCAGCCCTCCATGCTCCAACATATTACTATAACTGTTGCAATGTCTGGCCGGGAGAGTGGCAGTAGCTGTGTTGCCCCAAACTGCTGTCCTCTTTTAGGATGACAGCGTTTGTGCTTCCACCATGGTCACGCTGCCAGTGCCCTTGCGATTTCCATTTCCATATTTCTGCTGTTCATACCGAGTTGGATCAGTCCGAAGCCAGGCTCATAAGACCCAGAGTTGTCCTCCAAAGCCATCAGCAGTCTCCCCCATTGAATGTCAGCAGCTTTCTGAGCTGCAGCCACTGGGGTAGCACTGCATAGGAGCGCTCACTCGGTCAGTCAAAAGCACCTGAGAGACACTCACTCGCAGAACGTACAAGGTGAATAGCTCAGTTTTGTATTATTGGAAGTAGTATTGGATAAAGTTGTTATGGAATGTTGGTGGTTTTTATTTCAGGATCTTAGCTGTGACTGTAGTGGAAAAAGCAACTGTATTATGGGGAAGAGTCTCAGGGGAACTGGACTTTAAGTATCTGCTGGCAGACAACCTGTCAGAGGTGGAGGGGGCCCAGATACTTCCTCCCTTCCTCTTCTTTCTCCTCCTCCTACTTCCAAGGTGTCCTCCAAAGACTAGGTGGTCAGGGCTGCACCCTCATGATAGCAAGGTTATGGAGGACACAGCAGATCACTATGAGCCCTGGAGACATGCTCTGACCAGCAGTGGAAGGCAGCCCCACAACAGCCCAGGCAGTGGAAGCATTGTTTCAGGACATTGATGTTTTGTTCCATGACATTCCTACTTGCTGCATGACTCTTCTTGTAGGTGTGCTGCCCATGCGATGTCAAGTGGCAGAGGGGAGTCATGAGCTAGGTGTACAGCAGGCATCACCCAGCAACCAGCCTCTAATTCTTGGTGGTGAACCAAAGAACTGTGAAATTTGCTAATGTACCCTGCTCCAGCCTGAAAGGATCCATTGGTGTAAAAACTGAGAACAATGGCGATCTTCATGGTCACTGGCAATGCTGTCAATGTCCTGCTTTGCAGCTGCAAGTCAGGCTGTAGAATGTGACTCAGTTCAGTCACTATGTTCTTAGTGAAATGTAGGGCCCTCAGAGTCTGCTACTGGCTCAGGTGAGGTAGAAGTGGTGTTCCTAAACGTGGGGAGGATCTTCTATTCAGGGGCCTTCTCCTCCTCGCTCTGTGCAGAGCTTCCCCTCTCTGCTGCCTCTGCTCCATTTCCAAATCATGCTGCAGCCCAAGACGAACTGCAACTATAGACCCCATTACTGAAGCAGACTTTATCCTGATAGGCCATCCAACTCCACTGAGTTCCCTGTCAAAATCCAGCTCCACTCCTTTGTGAAACCAAAAAGTTTGCAAAACTTATCCAATAATACTCAGCACAGAACTTCTACAATCTTTGGGCTGAATCATCCCAGGTTTGCACAAAGTGTGGTAACAGGAGGGGAAAAAGTTGTTTTACCCGCCAGCCACAATGGTGGGTTTTTGCACGGAAACATGCCACCTTGCTGCCGGGCGGCCTCCGATTTGCCCGCCACACCATTACCTCGCCACTTCCCCATGCAGGCGCTATGTTTAAACTGCATGCGCACACATTTCTCAATGCTTGCAGCCCAGGTGAAGACATGACCCAAAAGCCTAGAAAAGTGCAGCCCCTTGATTCAATAACGCATCCCTGGGACGCCATCTGGATGCTCTGGAGGCCCGCTGCCATGTCATCTACTCCCGCTCTGGCTGCAGGAGGCCCATCAGCCTCACCACTCCAGCTTGGGAGGTGGAGGTGGTCAGTGCCAATGCTGCACACAAGAGGTCGGCCATCCAGTGCAGAAAATGGATGAATGATCTCATACGTGCCACTAGGGTAATGCAACCATCTTATCACTCTAAACTCTCACACTCACAAGGCCATCACACATTCACTGGCATCTCACTCACTGCCCACTCAAGAGACATCACTACTCTCGCTCTCACACACACCCTCACATCTCCATCTGGCCTCATCTCCTCTGGAGACTGTCTTCTCAGCCCTCACCATCTTGAGACCATTTGCACAGATCAACATGTGCCTCCACACACATCCTGGGATACCCCCCCCTTCCCCAGCTCAGCCCTCGCCCTGCAGCCTCTGCCCTTGCCTGAGGCCACCTACCCTTTCCACAAACAAGCCCTAGCCCTGCAGCCATTGAAAAGCCACTCTTGCCTTATGGCTGGTCTCACAGAAACCTGCCCATGAGCCCCTCTAAAAGTGATGTGGTGCTGCCTGCGAACCCCGGCGCTGATGACCACAAGTGCGGCCCGAAGCAAGGAAGGCAAACAAACCTCAAAATCCTGGGCAAAGAGACACTCGCCAGGTACACGTCACTTAAGTACAGTCATGAAACATGTCGACATACAATCACGCCGATGTGCCCGGATGATCTAGCGTGCGGGGATGATTCCGGTGAGCAGGGCTTATAATAAGATGCTAAAGTATTGAAATTAGGTTCCTGACGTGCGGTGGCCGAAAACGCGACCCGCCACTAACGGGTGAAGCAGACAATCTCAAACTGGTTTCATGAAGTCATGAAACTGACGTTTGGCCTTCTCGCCAAATTTTGTAACCCCACTCCTGCCCGCCATGCTGCCCGATGCCAACAGGGCTTCTGGCCTTTGTATCAGCAAATCAAAGTCAAAAGCACTTCACCTGAAGGTTGCATGATTCGACCTTTAAATAACATTAATGTGGGTTCCCTCCAAAAGCTGAATACATGTTCAGCTGGGAGTGATGAACTAGATCTTCGCAGTTCAAAATGGCAAATTGTGCGTCAAATTAACATCAGAGATCTGATGAAAAATCACAGACTTGAAACATTAAATCTGTTTCTCTTTCCACAGGTGCGGCCAGACCTGCTGTGTATTTCCAGAATTTCCTGCTTTTATTTTATATTAGAGTTAGCGGCTTGCTGTTTGACGTCATGATTTGTCTACTCTGGATGCTTCCAGTGCATGCACAGCACACCTGTACTAGCCTCCTAATAGTCAGGGCATGTTGCATGGAATATGCAGTAAGTGACAGGAAGCATTCCGGCCTAAATATTTTGAGTTTCAGGCTTTCATAGAATCGGCACCAAAAACAGGATGTAGCTGAATTTCATGGCCAGAGTCTTTAAAATATATACAATAATAATACCCAGTTTTTGCCTTTCCACACTTTGGTTGATGGGCTGATCTGGTGTATGGAGCCTGGTGCACATGGAGACACCTAAACGCATGGAGGACTGGACTACATGATCCATGTGTGGCTGCCAATGGTTGGCGGTGGTGGTGAAGGCAGCAAGGGGTTAGCAGAGAAAAAGAACAGCAGAAGGTAAGGGGAGCCCATCAACAAAGTTATCCTGGCTGGATAGACTGGGGAGGGTGTTGGGTGACATAGGAGTGGGGAGGGGGGTTGGAATGCATGGGGGGGTTGGGTGGTGGGGAGATAGCATGGGGGGAGTGCATAGCATGGAAGGCAGGGATGGCATGGGAGGGGGATTAGCATAGTATGGTGGGATGTGGATGGAATCAGAGGGATTGCCTGGGAAGTATGGAGTAGCATGAAATGGAATGGTGTATGAGGCATAGCATAGGAAGGATGGAATGGCATGGGATGGAGGTGGCATGGGAGAGTGGGAGGGGGGATGGCATGGGATTACGACAGCAAGGGAGAGAAAGAATGGCATGAGATGGTGGCATTGGAAGGTTGTAATGGCATGGGATTGGGATGGCATGGGATGGGAATGGCATGGGAAGGAGACAATGACATGAGGTGTGTCATGGGAGTGGTGGATGCAATGCCAGAATTAGTTAAGTATGCTGATTTGACTGGAAATATTTTGTGGCTCTTGGCGACTGTAACATAATTGAAGATAAAGAAAGGATACTCCACATAGGGAACTGTAAAATGTGAAAGTCATTCCACATGGAGCAAAGACCTCATAATAATAATGGCATAACAGTGGCCTAGTGTACTAGAACAATAATGCAAGGTCTATGATTTTGGAGGACACAGGTACAATCTATTAGACATTGAATTATTGGTCTCATTTGCGCTGTTTAAAGAGCACTGGTGACGGTAGTCAGAAGAATGAGACCTGTTGCACGCTTCCTAGTAGCTGGTTCAAGATGAACATAGATTGGGGTCTCAGCAAATTGTCTAACCATTCTGTCAGTAGCTTACAGTGCGAGATCTAGGATGTTTAGAGAACTAGGAAGAAAATAGGAAACACAAATATAATTCCATGAATGAATTACCTAAGACATTTCCAGAGTGGAAAAAATTCAAAATAGCACAGTTCTCCATTGAATTGTTAGCTTTTCAACAAGTATATATTTTTAAGAAATAAAATAGTTTATTTAAATAACATTGATTTATCGGTAATGAGAGCTGTTTACCTATTGGAAATTTTTAATATTTCTCATTAAGTCACACAAAATGCTTGTCAGCTCTCTCCATTGGCCAACATCTTGAAAATGTTCTTAGCAAAGACAAAGAAATAAACATACTAGAGAAAACCCCAAAAAGCATGGTCCATGGATCTATGATGAGGCTTAGTTTTTGTTCCTTGAAATGTAAACGTTTAAACTATCTCTAAAGGGAGAAAGGCAAGACTATTTTTTAGTGGGGAGAGAATCAATTCACTTCAAATAAGAGTGACATGATGATATGTTTGAATGCAACTGATGCCATTGTACCATGGATTTGTGAACAAATTGAAACATTTTGTTCAAATGCTGCATAATGATCTTGTGTTCTTTTAAAATCAGAGTAGGGAATTACAGCTGTAACTGTACATTAATTTCATAAAAGAAAAGACCCACAAAGAAAAGAACCACAATTTCACCCAAAAACTTACAATTCTTGAAGACAGGTGAATTAGAATTGGGTTTTGGAGGTGTGGGCTATACTTTAATTGAAAATGCTGTTGCTTTCATTAAGATAAACGGACAGCCTATGGGAAGTCAGACAAAGAACAGGTACTGGAACATGATCGTAGTCAAAATCAAAGTAGAAGAAAAGAAGAATAAGGAGCTATGAGGAGGGATGTTAGTTTGACTTATGGCTATAACAAAATGTAAGGCAGTTACACACAGAAATTTTCACCATCTCAAAAATTAATTTTGGGCCTCCAAGCAATGTAGCAAGTTAACTAGCCTACCATAAATCTGTGATTGCTGAAGTTTCAGATAGATCCAGGAGTGGTGGTGGTGTCTAGTCGCATATGGGAAACCATAAAGTTGGGATTTCCCCACACATCCACATCCCTATTCCCAAGCAGCCATCCGCCTTTGTGGAAACCGGAAGTGATTGAAGGTGGGTTGGGGTCAGGGATCAGACTTTTAATAAATTAACCTCTCACCTGATCCAAACCCACCAAGTTTGTGGGGTTAAAATTCTCCCCATTGTCTCTATGTGCATAGCGGGCACTTTAATCTATCTGAGATACTTACCTATCTCTTCTTGTTGTGAGAACTGAAGCCTGTCCGTTCATTAACGAATGATGAGTTATTGGTGGTGATGCTTTGGAAGTGGTAGTGGAGGTAGTAGAGGAGGAATTATTGGTAGAGAGATCCAGCCCGCCATGCTTCAAAACGCCGTCTTCCATATTGTGCACCCCGGTCACCTCTTTCCAGAGCTGCTGAATCTCTGCAGGGCTTAAACCTGGAAAATTACAGCACAGGTATTAAGAAATGCATAGTTAAGAACTGCACCAGATGGGTAAATTGGTCAATCATTTTTTTCTTGCGAAACCTGTATCAGTTAATCTACTTATGAACAATGACCAAATATTCACTTGAATAATACTTTTTCTTTGCTAACACCATTCATCATGAACTCAGCAAGCTCTACTATAGCTATAAAAGCCCTTTGGGTTTTCCTACCAAGGGCTAGGAATCTATATAATGGTGGTTTGATAACTCAAGTGTGCGATTTATGAATTTCTTAACAGTAGTCCAAGTTTATATCTCAGATTGAATTCCAAACCATCTCCCCAAGTTTTATAATGCCTTGCCTGAAATTTTGAATGGATTACACCGACACTATGAGCGAGAGACATTTTAGTGGATTTTTACCTTTACTACCTGGGTGTTAAGCATCATCTGAGGGAAGTGCAAAGAGGAAAACAGGAGAGGATCACATGCTTGTTGCAGAGCTATATGACTTCAACAAAAGGAAAATCAGCCAGGGCCCATTAGTAACATATAATCCTCTCTGCCTGATTTTCTTCTCTGTTCTGCCTAAGCAATGCTTAATACTCAGTCAATAAAGATAAAAAAGTTACCTCATTGATAAAGGAGTTTTTTTTTAATTCATTCATGGAATATGGGTATCACTGGCAGGGCCAGTTTTTATTGCCCATCTCTAGTTGCCTTTAAGGAGGTGGTGTTGGGATTTCTTCCTGAAGCACTGCAGTGCGTCTGGTGTGCTGCTGTTAGGAAGGGTGTTGCAGGATATTGACCCAGTGACAATGAAGGAATGGCAATACAGTTCCAAGTCAGAATGGTGTGCGACTTGAAGGAGAACATGCGGGTGGTGGTGTTCCCATGCATCTGTTACTTTGTCCTTCTAGGTGGTAGAGCTCGCAGGTTTGGAAGGTGCTGGCAAAGTAGCTTTGATGAGCTGTTGCAGTGCATCTTGTAGATAGTACACACTGCTGCCAATGTGCACCAGCAGCAGAGGGAATGGATCTTTAAGGTGTGGTTGAGGAGCTAATCAAGCAGGCTGCTTTGTCATGGATAATATTGAGTTTCTTGAGCGTTGTTGAAGCTGCATTCATCCAAGCAAGTGAAGAGTGTTCTTTTATACACCTGGCTTGTGCCTTTTAGTTGGTGGACAGGCTTTGGGAAGTGAGAAGACAAATTACTTGCCACATAATAACACAACCTCTGACCTGCTCTTGTAGTCACAGTATTTATGTGGCTGGTCCAGTTCAGTTTCTGGTCAATGATGACCTCCAGGATACTGATGATGGAGTATTCAGCAATGGTAATGTCATTGAGTGTCAAGGGCAGAAGGTCGGATTTTCTCTTGTTCGAGATGGTGATTGCCTAGTACTTATGTGGCACGAATGTTATTTGCCACTTGTCACCCCCAAAGTAAAAATTTCATAGCATAAACAACAACAGCTTGCCCTTAAATAGCATCTTTGAAGAAGAAAATTGCCCCAAGATGTTCACAAGGGGAGAAATAATCAGTGAACAAATGATGAAGTGTGACTGAGAACTTCTTCAAACAGATGAATTTAAGAATCTTTTGAAGTTGGAGAGAGGAGAGACCAAGTACAGCTGGCTTAGCGATGGAGCTCCAGAAAGTGGGGCTGAAGTGACTAAAAACTTTGCAACAAATGGTGCAGAAAATAGAAAGGAATGTGCAAGAAATGACAGTCAGCGCACTGAAGAGTCGTCAAGGCAACCTATGGCTATAGCTGGTGATACAGATGGGGAAGAACAAGACCATAGAATGATTTGAAGATGAAGACAAGTTTTTAAACTCAATGCATTAGGTAAGAGTTAGCAAATGTAATTGAATGAAAATGATGATAAAGGGTCAGCGGGATGTAGTGTGGGACACGATATAGCTGAGTTTTGAATGAGTTGTAGATTTATGAGGGAAGAGTTTGGAAAGGCAAGAAAAAAGACACTGAAGAAATCAAATTCAATGGTGGCAAAAGTGTGGATAGGAGTTTCAACAGTGATGGCGACATGTGGTGAAGCCAAGTAATGATGTGGAGGTAAAAGCAAAAAGTGTTGGTGATGGATAAATGTGAGATGTATCGAAGCCATTCTGTACTTGACCAGGGAACATTTAATGAGATAGCCACCCCATGTCCTGTCCATTACTGCTAAATTTAAACCAAGCTTTCGACTAACTCTCCTAACTTTGATTGAGCTTCTAAAAGTGGCTGGAAAGGAGGATGGAATCAGTGGGAATACACAATGGAAATACACCTTTGTTCATGGTGGTGGGGAGGTGTGGGGTGCATCAATGATGATCTTATTTCACCCACAAGCTAATGACAGAGGGATTATGGAGCTTATGGAAAGATGGAGCATGGTACAAATCAGGATGATTTGCAGCTGGCCGTGCCTACACATAACATCCCAGAAAACAGCACGTTAATTGAGGAAAAGGATGGCTCCTTGGGAATTCTGGAAGGCCAGGGGCCCTTTATTTCTGGTGCATTAGCTGAATGGGATAGTTACTGAGTGAAATCTTACAGCGGCATACAGTTAGACAACAGAGAAGAGGTGATGGAAGAAAAAGGCATACTTGACCACACTGAACAAGAACAGATATGGTTGCAGTCATAAAGAGTGTAATGTGTGACTTTGAGCAGGGTGGAATCTTTACTGGGTTTGGGTGCAGAAGAAATTGAGGATGCGAGAGGTACATTTCATCACTTCTCTACTGATTTTCTACTTCTGTATCTATTATGAGCCATTACAAACCATCTTCTTAGATGCTGTTTACCTACTAAGATGCAAAAATTAACAGGGAACAGAGTGGAAGCCGAATTGGAGGGATTCGAACAAAAAAATTTGGTACATGGCTAGAAGGTAATGATGTATTGAAGGATTTTAGAAAGGAAAGGAAAGTTAGAGATATTTGGTGAGAATGGAACTGCCAAGAATGAGCATTTCTGTAGAGTGGAATGTAAAGGCAAGTTATAGTGTTTGAGTAAAGGAGCCATTGGTAATGTCATAAGTGTCAGGAAGATATAATAATTTTCATAAAGGTATTTGGAATTTATTGTATAGTAATAGTGAGGTGTGTGTATCTGTGTGTGTGGGACTTAATTGAATTAGAGACATCTGGTCTGAAAGCTTTGATGTAAGAAGAGAAGCTAGGTTTGAAATGCTAAATCGGTAAATATGGACAAGTTTTAGAATGTGAGGTGTAAAGGGAACATTTGCATTTTTAAATAAACCAGAGTAGCTTGAATTCCAAAGAGGGGGTGAAATGTTTCACCTAGCCAGAAGTTAAGAAATAGTGGGCAGAATTTTCTGGATGCCTGGGGGGGGCGCGGAGTGGGAGCGGGCATGGACCCGATTGCGAGCGCGCCACCAATTTACGCGGGCAGGCCAATTAAGGCTTCCGCCTTGGTCTACCTCTTGGCCCTGCGCCCCTTGTGCCTGCGCCTGTCCTCCCAAAGGTGGCTCCCCTGGGGGCTTCATGTGCACTCCTGGCCTCCTCCTCCTTCTAGCCCTCCCTTCCTCCTCAGAGGAGATGCCTCCAGTGGAGAGTTCAGCTCCCATTCCCAGGCTATGGGAAGGCTTCCAGAAACCTGCAGGTCCAAAATAGATTCCTCACTGCAGAGTGCTGACCGAAGGGTAAAGAGTCCAGACAAAGCAGCTGGTATGCGATTTGAAGTATTGCAGATCACACAGGCAAGTTTCAAAAACATTGAAAAATCAATACTTGAAAGAGCACATTCGCGACCCCAGTGAGCTCTCTCATCCCACCCATGGATGAGGTTTATACAATGTGTCCTACCTGCATGCTTGTTGCGCTGATGCGTGCGACCCATAGCCCAGAATTTTCCTGTCGGCAATTTGGGGGCGGGGTCCACTCGCCAACGGGAAAATGACGCGGGATGGCTTTGGGAGGAACCCCCGACGTCATCCCGGTCCCTTTAAATTTTCAGGAAGGTGGGCAGACAGCGAAATCAGCTGTCCACCCGCCGACCTGTCAATGGCCAATTGAGGCCATTGACAGACTAATGAAAGTAATTAAAGGCCCTGCCCCTCCAACCTTAAGGCTGGCGGACAGGCCAGGAGCCCCAGCGGCCTTCTGATAAAACATGAAACCCCATCCACTGCCGGGATGAGATTTCATGTTCCTTTTTAAAAACTTTAATAAATGTCATGTGTTATTTATTGACATGTCCCATCTCATGTGACATTGTCACATAAGGGGGACATGTTAATAACATTTTTATTTCTCTATTTTTTACGCGAAAGAGGGCATTTTGACAGTTGGGGATTCCCTCCCCACCCCGCACAGGAAGCGCATAGCGCTTCCCGTCGGGCAGGCCGCTGGGTGGGCCTTAATTGGCCCGCCCACTCAAAATGGTGCTGGGCCTTGTTTTGGCGGCGGGGGTCAGCTGTCCGCCCGCTGCCAAGCCGGTGGGGCCCACACGCCCACCAAGGGCAATATTCTGCCCAAAGACTGCATGGGCACCGAAAAATTAGCGTTGATTGGTGAGTCAAGGGCCTTAAGTGGCCCATTAATTAATGGTGGGCGCGCAGAAGATATCATCGCGCGCCCACCCAACAGAATATCGTAATGGTGCGTGGTGATGTCGGGACACTTGCCCGACGTCACCGCACGTTATTTTACGCATCACTGTGCGGGTCCCACTCCCGTATGCCAACGGGAAAATTCTGCCCAGTGTGTCTGTTTTTCCCAAAGATTATTGGTAAAATTGGTACTATGATATATTTTTATTAATCAAGGGGTAAAGTTCAAAGACCTAGTGAAGCAATGGGAATTTGCATTCGAAGGGGAAAATGTGTATAAAGGAGAAAAGGCTGTGCGCAAGGGAAAACACTTTTAAGATCAAACACAAGTGTGAAAAACCTCAAGCTGCTGTCTACAAGGAACCGAAGCTGAGAAAAACTGACTTTGAATTTGACAGGGTGTGTGCTTTGCCTGGGTCTGTTTACATCTATGTCTGTGTTTTACTGTTGCCTTAATGGAAGTGTAACTGGGAGTTAGATTAATTGGGGGAGCTGGAAGTTATCATAGTAGTAACTTGTGAACCTACATATGTGCTTAAAATCATTTTTAGTTATCTAAGAAACCTCTAAGCCTTGGTTGGCATGGAGAATGTGAGGGATCATGGGGGTGGGTGGGGGACATGAGGTGGCATGGGTTAGCATGGATGAATCATGGGGAGTGTATGGGGGTATCGGGGGCTGTGAGGGTGAGGGTTAGAGGGGTAGTTTTTCTTTTCTTGTTACTTTTGCAGTTGGGATGAAGTGCCAGAGCACTGAAGTTGGCCTTTCAAACAGCCTGCCTCCATATCCAATAGCCCCTGTGATTGCTCCTGCACTGTTTCCAGGATCAGCGGGCACTGTTGTAGGGTGTTGGTTATCATTTGGTGGGGCTTAATGAAGTCTTTGTAGTCTTAAGTAAGTTAACTATGTATGTATTAGCAACAAGAACTATGTACATATATACAGTAAATGTTCAAGCTAGGAGCTCTCTCCATGCTTACTTGTGCACGTGGCTCTGACTAATACTAGACTGACCCCTAGGTGCAGGTCATGTGTTCTTTTACATCACGTGTGGCACTGTACTCAGTCCCATGTTAACCCTATAAGTGCCAGACCCTTATACTACACCCCCCAAATTTTTATCCAATGTATTTCAAGTTATTCTAGTTTACCACATGTATTTACATCATTATTACTACCACATATTCCCCTTCAAATCTCTTGAGTTCATAGGTTCAGGTGGTCTGCAGGCCTTTTAAATTTTCCATATCTCCTTCGCACTACTGTCGAAGGTGTGGTAGGCTCTGTCGTTGCAGATAAAATCTGTTGATTTGGAGGCTGTTCTGGCATCTGAGTATGTTTTCATCCTCTTTTCGCATTGAACCACTCTTTGTCAATTCGGCAATTGGGGTCATAGGTAGTTGTTGATTTATCTCATTTTTTCCGGATAGACGAACACTGTGCTCATCCCCATAGCATTTTTCATCTTATTTCGTTGTGCAGCTCGCCACGACACATATGGATGTTTATGTTTCGACAATAGAACCTTCATTCCCACTTGTTTCACAATTTTAGCTAAATTTTTGATTACTTTATTCTTTTCCAGTTGTTTTTCGAGCTTATGATTCTTTTCATTCCACTCAGCAGCAACTCCAGTAAGTTGAGTTGTTTTTGTTTTAGAGTTATCTGCAGAATCCTTGCGTAAGTTTAACAACTTCGCCTAGGCATTCAGTTATTTTTGGAATCTTTCCTCCATGGTCACTGACTGGCCCTTAGACTCTTTCAATTCATCTGTGAGATCTTTAATCCGTTCCGTGGAATTCACTTTTTGAAGTCTGGATATGCTCTTCCTTACAGCGCATCTCATCCTTCATGTTGTTCAGATTGGACCAAAGCTCAAGAAGGTCAGCAGTTTTGGTTGTTAATTCTGCTTTCAAACAACTGTTCTGATTCATCAGCAATTCCTTCTGTTCCCAGCATTTTGCACGATTCCTACTAGAGAATTCTGATGCGTCAAGTTCATCAAGTTTTAATTGAAGATCCATTTCTGTTGAATTTGTTTCTACATGTTCATCATTTAATCATTTCACGTTGTCTTTCAAAAGTTCTACTTCCTATGAGTAACATTCCAGTGTTCTCATTAGTTCCCGTTTTTCCCTCATCAAATGTATATTTTGTAAGCAAAAGTTGATTCTCTACACTGATCAAGTTTTCCATGGCAGAGTATAATTCCTCAATGCTATAGTTCAAGCTCACATTCTGTAATTGTGCTTCTGCTAATTGTTTTTGAGACATTAGACATGCTCTTTTGTGAGAACTTCCACCTTCTCTTGCCATTCTAGGTTCTTGATTATCATCTCTTCATATATCTCCTTGGAGATGGAATGTTTTTTCAAGTTTTCTTCCAAATGTCCATCCATTTTCTTCAGCTCTGTAGTATTGTTCTTGTACCTCCGTGAAACCTCAAAATTTTGTTTGTTTAGATCTAGAATAGTTTGGTTCATTGATGATTTTACTATCTCACACATTATCAAGAGTACTTACTCAGCTTGAATCTTGAGTTTCAGATATTCAAATTCAGTTCTGATACAAAAAACTTCCAGCCGTATTTAATTTTCCTTTTGCAGGGTTTGTTTATTTTGGGTTTCATCAGATAGCTTTCCAACATTCACAGCCAGTTACTCCTCTGCATTGTCACCTGCTGTTGCAGCTCAGGTAATGTGTTGGGATTTCAAAAAAGATATATCTTTGAGACTATTGGAAAGTTCCCTTGTGTGGTTTACTCAGGTATTGTCTTTTACTTTTTCAGCACTTTTCTGAAGGTTTTCTATGCCTCTTTCTAAGCTCTGTGCACTCCACAACTTGAAGATTAATATATTCATCAAAGGCTTTTAATATTTCATCAAAGTTGGTTGAAGATTCATCAATGCACTGCATTAGGATTTCTTCATCAGCAAGTTAACCAAACCAGTATAAAAAAGTATTAATCTGAAGCTTTTCTGACTTTCTCCTTAGACCTGATATACTCCAGTAGTTTAAAAATTCTCTTCTCCAGGATGCCCAATTTTCCTTTAAGTTTGGTCCTGGGATAAGTCCAAACTGATCTGGCAAATTGGATTTTGATCCAAGGTTAAGACATTTTAAAGTGTAGGTTCTGCTTTCAGAAGTTGCTGAAATTCAAGATGGTCTTCCCGCGCTTGCCGGCTTTGGCAAGCACCCTCTGCAATGGCGTCACACTCAGCCTTGAAATAATTTTAAACAATGTCTCCTTGGATTGACTAGCGACATACTTTGCTGTTTCAGTGCTATGCTTTAGGGTCACGGAAGTGTCGAAACCTGGTCTTTAAAGCTGATTTATTAGTTGTGATCCTTTAGAATTACTTAATTAATTAATTTTACCCTTTTTGGAATGAGCTTGGATGTGTTCAGGTGCCAACTTGGGAACCTGGTTTTTCCAGTGGAATTTTTAAATGGCACTTTCTGACAACAACTATTTAAAGCTTCTCAGGACTTGCTTTATCTTGGAATTTAAAAGGCTTAGCTCACCTGTGCCAGACCTGCTGATTCTGCAATCTGGGAATTGAAAGTGGACTACCAAGAGATGTTCTGGAGTCTTCTAATGCAGTGAGGAATTTGAAATTTCTGCCTTCAGTTTCCAAGCCTTCCTTTGCAGCTTTTCCCTGGCAATTTTCCTCTGCACGACTGCTTCTCGAGATTTTCTTCAGGCCAGATTGCTTCTTCAAATTGTTCTTTAGTCTTTTTGTGGCAGACCCCAAAACCCCACACCACCCGGCCGGAAAGAAAATCAGGCCATCCGGGGCACTTTCTCCTGAGTTGGGTTTGCAAAGTTAACTCTGCGCTCCCGAATCGGGAACAAAAGATCAGGCCTTACACTCAGAATCACTTTAATCTACTATGATTCATTACAAACCATCTTGTCAGTTATAGAGGCTACCTACTGCGATGTAAAATCAGTCATATTTAGGGAAACAGGTTAAATGTGTATAGTGAAAATAAAGGTTAGAGTAGATTGCCCAAGTATATGTGATAACTTTTCTGGGCAGTCACTTTTGGAATCTAGCCTTGATCCTTTACAGGTTTAGGCACTGTCCTTTTTACAATAATTTGACAGCAATAAGTATTTAGGAAGATGAACGTTACTTAAAAAAAAAAATCTATGTCTATCTTACAATAAAGCATTCAAATGGATAAAATCCAAAGTGAACCAAAATTATGAAATGATTATTGTCCATTTCATAGTAAACTGGTCTGATTCCACTTTGCCCCAGAACCCCATATTTGTGTGGTATATTTTTAAAAGAATGTCAGACTATTAAAAATGATTTTCTAGTACCAGCAGCAGTGACAGCTTCTGCAGACTTGCTGGTACTGTTGGATGATACACTTCGGCAGACATAAGAAATTGGCTCGGTAACTGAATTGCTTGCAATATTATTGTACATCAGATTCAATTTATTGATTTTGCTTTTTGATTCAAAAGTTTCTTTACCAGGACAAAAAAGTAGAAAGTGAACCCATTTCCTTCTAATAGATCCTCATTCACTTTTAACATTCTATCTTCTACTAGTTGGGAGAATTTATACACTGCATTTGTATACATTTATATAAATATTCACTTTCATTTTCTTGTTAAGCCATTGAGATCCCAGCATTTTCTGCTCCCTGAAAGTTGGATCCAATCATAGCAAAGTCAAAATGATTGGGACTTTTACTTGATTTTTGTGATAATTCAGCTTAAATGTTTCCTGGGGGAAATTGTCACAATGGAAAGAAGCAATATTAGTGTTATTTTACATATTTACTTTTAACTTTTCTGATAGAAAGCTCATATGATAATGCTCAGAATTTGCTACAAATTTGTTGTATGTTATACTTTCAGTACTTAAAAAGTAAAATTTTATTTTACACATGCAGTCACAATAAATAAATAGCTAAATCACAATATTGCAATAAAAGCTTCTGCAGCTTTTAGTAGGATTTACAACCCAGTACCTTGTGGCAGAGATTGGACTGAAAGGGACGGCTGTCCAGGCTGGATAGTAATGAGTCCCTGACGTTGTAAGTTCATCAAATGCTGTTGTTGTTGGATTTGTTGCATTTGGAGAAGCTGCTGTTGGAAGACAATCTGTTGGGCTGCCAACTGCTGCTGTAAAAACATATTTCCAATCATACAATGTAAAACAGGAACTAAACCCACAGAGATAAACAATTGAAAATCTCATGACTTCAGAAGAATAATGTTCTTAAGTAAATGTTGTTGATAAATTTACGTTTAATTTATTTGTAATATTGGCCACTATTAAAATTTAAAACACTTTTATGATGAGCAGTGGAACCATATGCTTTTTACCCCATATAAGACATGCTAACCATCTTTGATGTGGTTCACACAGGTGGATCATGAGCTAACTTTCAAAACAAGCACCCAAAATCTGCTTTCAGTAGGTCATATCTCCATATTCAGGATTGTTAGAAAGAAAAGTATAACTGGAAAAAATATGCCACACTCTGCATTCAACTCTCTATGCTGACCAAGACACTTGTAATTATGTATTTTCATCATTTTGAAATTTTAAAAATGGATTATTTCAGGATTTAACTGTATAGTATGCTCATTATAATGATTTCTGGGAGCGTGGTATATAGTGAGAGGAGCAATTTTGCACAAGAATAGAAATCTTATTCAAAATTGTGCCTGACTTATACTTATGTGCCTCAGGTACTTCAGACCCCTCCTTATAGCTTAAATTGGTACAGCTTTCATTAAAGAGTGGCTAATCTTTTTCTGTATGGAGAGCGAGAAAATCTGGAAGAGATGGGTACTATTTTCATCATGCTAATATATATATATATATATACGCAAATGACATGATGTAACATTTGATTGCTTTTTCTTATTAATTTTTTTACTTATTTACTTATTAATATGAAATGAACAAACCCAAAAGCTTTGCCAAATGATTTTCATGAATGTGACGTCTCTTTCACAAACATGTCATAAGCACTAATTTGTTAATACAACTCATGTATACCATGACAAAAACATAAATCCAAATACTTTTCTAAAATACTTACTAAATGTTCACACATATTTTGTGAAGATTAGGACAACTAATTTTGGTTACCAAAAAAAAAAATCCATTCAAATGCTAAGGTCACCTATAGCATTACATTTGTCTATGCCCATTGTATAAAATCTTCACAGCAGTCATTCTTTATAGGCAATGCTGCTTTTGCAGCTGAATAAGTTTAGTCCTTAGTGGCCCATGAATGTGGTCTCAAGTGATCTATTAGTAAACTGGGATGTAGCCCTTATAGCATTGCCCTGTTAGCTTTCTTTTCTTCTCTTGTCGGAATACATTAAAACTGGGAATACATTCAAGGCAGAGAAATGCCCTATTACAGGAAAGAGTCTAACTTCCAATTTTTTGAGGCATTACAAGACAAACTGGAGTTCTTGGGACTCAAGAGGATATGAGAAGGCAGTCACACTTCAGAGGAAGACAAGCTGCTGTGGAAGACCTTTCACTTTAGTTTGGGGAAAAGCAAAACTTCTGATGCACTCACTGGAAAACAGACTGCATAATGGAGCAAGTCATGTGGATGGCCCAAAGCCTCAGGAGAAATAAGGGAGCAATTTCTATTCCATATTTGATGGCTGCATGAAATTCTGTTCACAAATCCAAACAGAAACAATGCCTCAGGAGGTCAATGCTGTTTTCTGTACGTTTGCATAATGTGTTTCTTGAAGACAATGTCCACGATACCTGCTGATCAATTTAACTACCTCAACATGTTTTGTTTGTATTATGTTTATATTTGATGCAGTTTGCTGACAAGAGCTAGGTAGGCCAGGGAAACAGGCCTGTCAGGTTGATTTATGAGCACATCAAACTGTAACTTTCTGCTCGCCAGTCCAAACCTACAGTAGCAGTTCATTAATCAGGGACCTGTGACTTTGAAGTCTATACTCAACCTGGGTTTTTAACAGTAGGCTAAATTTGCATGCTCTCTGAGCTGTACCTCTGAGGAAAAACTGAGGCTCCCTCACCAACTCAGAATCTCTGTGACTACAAGATAATCAGTACTTTGTCCATCATGCAGCTTGCTCTTTGTACACTGTGATTCATTAGTGAACATTAAAAGACAGCAGCCTTGGATTATAACTCTCGAGTTCCATACTACAAAGAAGAGGAACATGAAAGTACTACTGTCATTGTTATTAGACTCAGCAAAATATAATAATGTACCTTTGAGAACCAGAACCTTGTTACAGAAAAATGTGATCTTATTCTTGCCTCTCTCCCACCCCCTTTCACCCCAAACTATTATGTAGGCAGCCTAGTTACTCAGTACCTACCTCTTTTGATTGCTTGCCTGGGTGCTGCTGTTGCTGCTGCTGTTGTTGCTGCTGTTGCTGCTGCTGCTGCTGTTGTTGTTGTTGTTGTTGTTGCTGCTGCTGCAAAAGCTGAAGATGCAACTGTTCCTGCTGTTTTTTGTAGAACTCTTGAAGCTGTTGCTGAAAAATAATAGATACTGCTGTACAAAATGGTGCCAAAATTAGAAGCGCGAAAAAGAACTGGAAGGTAAAGTAAAGCAAATTTCAGTGTCTTTTTTGAGACAAACCCCATGGTTAAGTTCTTAGCAGAAAGTTAATTAATCTGTCAGTCCATTCAGCTGGATGTCACAGGGCTGCAATTTCAAGTGATATGACTGAGAAGATGCTGAATATGGTTGTGCAGGATGTTATTACAATTGAAAACTTCTAATATTGCTTTTTCAGAAATCACTTTTACAAAAACATCTTTAGCTGACAGCGCAGCATATAAGCTGCTTAATTGAATAAATAGATGAAAAACAAAGCAGTTTATACAATTCCAAACAATTTTAATGGTGATAACATGATAAGAAACAACCTTTAATAGTTTTTCATTAAAATTACAATAAATGTGGCGCTTGGCAATAAATAACATAAATACATTTAAACTTTTTAACTCAGATTTTCAATGGAGCTCTTATATTTTATATGCATGTTCAGTAACTTACAAACACATATTACTTAAAAAATCCAAACAGAAAACAAATGATTGGTCTAAAAACTTTTTTTTAATGAATACTAATTTTGATAAGGCATATGTATATGATTAAAATATAGCATCATAATACATTACAAAAAAATGAAATTGGGCTTCATGAAACATTTTCAATTCTATGTGTGACTTGTCAAAAGCAGGTGTGCTGCGGGTGTTCTCATACCTGCTGTAACATGACTGCTTGCTGCTGTTGAAGTAGAGCCTGAAGCTGCTGCGGGGACAGCACTTGCTGTTGAAGGATCTGCTGCATCTGCTGAGGGGTGATCACCTGGGGAGTCATCATGGCCACTGACACAGGCACCTGCTCCAGCAAGAGAGATTCAGAACATCAAGCCAAACCAGCATTCTGCAACATGCTGTGTGCTTTGCTTGGTCTTGCAGCACTTGCTGAAGGGACAACATTTTCAAAACGATGAGATGCCCAGAATCAATGTTTGTCTTCTACCCTCTGCACAGACATGCTCCTACAAGATTTCTTGTGGCAATTACATTGTTTCCTTATGTGCTGTTGTACTCTATGAGCAACACCTTGCAGTAAGAGATGGAGGAATACAATAAGATACACTATTTGAAGGCATTGCTTGTACTAACCAGCTCATAATCTGAAAAGCTTGTCAACCTGCCAAGCTATTCAACCTCTGAAAAAAGCAATTACTTTCTTCTTTGAAAAGGCAAATACCTTCTAATATAAATAAAAAGTCAGTGTAAACATTTTCTCTTTAACATTTTCTTACGGACTATTAAGAAAGTGATATGACAAACTCAGAAAATGAGTTATTATAGTAACAAGTGATTTAATCTGATATAATTTAACAACTTTTTCAATTTGAAGGTAATCATCGTTCAATAGCTTTTCAGTAGAGTCTATTTTTAACTAAAAAAAACGTATTAAATTTTTTAATTCTTTAGCAAAAACAACCCCAAATAGCTGCTGTAAAATTACATCTAATACGATGGACAAAAAACTAGGAGAATCAATATATGAAATTATATCAGCATTTTCTTCAGCTTACCAGAAAAGCATTTCGTTGCAGTTGGTTTTGCCAGGAACAATACAGGGTGTGTAAAGCTGACAAGTTACAACAAAGGATATGTATCATAAGCAGTTATGCTTTAAATAAATTAAAACCTTCCTTTTTTTTCTTAGAAAATTGACATGCAACCTACTGAAGGAACTACATCATCAAAATAAACCCTCACATACAAATTAACTAATTTGTGACATATAAGTATTCTGTTGTTAGAAAATTAAAGCAACCATTAACACTGTTCACATGGATGCTAATGTCCAGTCAGCTGGATGCAGTGTTTTCTTTTTGTGAATTGTCAGCAAATGATTTACAATATAGTAAATATTATAAACTATACATACTACAACATCAAAGACATGCATCTGAGAAAAGAACATTTTGGAGCGGATTTCTGTTTTCACTGCTTTAGTGGTGACCTATGGAGTAGATCACCTGACCTTTATAGAACTCATCCAATTTTCATTCCAAATGACCAGATTATCACCCAAGTAGTGGAGACAAAAATCTAACCATTCGTCTTGGCAACCAATTAAGTTTACTAAACAAAGTTATCCTTATGATGCTTTGAATTGCTAAGTTGCTTGTTTGAGGAAGGTTTAATGCTCTGTTTGTACTGAACAAGCGGACCTCACATCGCACAGTTTTTGAGGCACTACAATTGGCCACAGCACGCCAACATTTGGAAAATTTGTCAATGTTTGTGCTTCCGATCACTATCCAGGGACTTGTCCCAAAAGTTGTGCTTGTCTTTGCCAGGAGAGGACAGGATTGAGTTCAACTGAAATGGCCCCAAAGGCACACAGATGCCCAATTTGGTGAGGATTGAGGTTGAGGGAGGGAAGAAAGTGATTACAGTCAATGTAATCATACTCCGTAGGAACCAACACATTCAGGAGAGGAGGAGTGAGGACAACATTGGTGAAAGAAAAAGAAAAATAACAAAATGCAAAAACATGCTTGTGTTAACTTTACATTTCTCATGCAGTTTTAATTTCCTCTTCTGTAAAAAGTCTTTCTTTGTTTTAAAGTGCTATAAATATATGATATACAAACAGCAGTATATAAGCTGATAGGGGAAAAAGTTACTCTATAGCACTGAGCACATATTTTACTTCTTCAAGTTAAATATCACAATCAGCTATAGTACCGATGAGCGCATTAGTACACAATAGTAAGAGGGCTAAAAATACAAGATGATATGAGACTTCTGGTGATAGTTTACAATACTTAGGCACAGGATGAACTTAGCCACATAAAAATTGAGTTATTAACCTGTAAAAATGGGTGATGACCAGAATCAGAAAGGACATGAATAATGCCAATCACTGTAAGGATTCATGTATGCTATCTGTAACATGTCTGCAATATTGCTCATCTCCTACCCCAACTCAATAGTAAAATATAGTAAGAATTTGCTTGTATAAAAACCTGATACTCGGACAATTAAGAAAAATAATATAACAATGTTATGCCACTGTTTTTACATTATCACTGGTGATGCTACAGACAAAGTTTAAAATAAATGCCATAAGATAACACGTATATGGCAAGTAATTATGGCTGCAGTTTTAAAGTTTATATAATGCTTGCGGATCAAAGTTTGAATCGTCAATTAAAATCCTGCAATCTCATGTTATTTTCTACATAATTATTTGGGATGGGGTCGGGGGGTGGGGGGGGTTGGAGTTAAAAAAAACTTGCAATTTCAGATAATCTACAAACATGGAAAATATCAGATGCAAAGATGAAAATCATGGTTCTGAGGTATCTGAATATTTTTCATGGGACAGATTTTAACTCTGAACAGGTTTCCTGCGAGAAACTGCTCCAGTGAGTTAATTTTCAGCCAGCAAAGGCAGGAGGAAGCCACAGAAGATGGTTTCAACCTCCAGGCCTTGTTTAAATGCCACCAGAATAAGGGAACAGAGCAGCTGCCAACAGGTATCCTTTGGCTTCTGTCAGCTTCCAGGTAAGCGACAGGCAGGAGTGGGGGAGTATTGTGAGGGTTATATGGAAGGGAGGGTTGGCTGCACCTCTCTTAATGGGGCTTCAGGGTGCACTGCTGCTCCTGGCCCCAGGAAGCAAAGTTTTACACTCAACTAAGTGGCCTCTCCTGTCTGCAGGCCTCCTTTTGTCTTGAGGGTAAGCCGCTGTGGATTCCCCACTCAGGCTTATGTTAAAATTGCATCAGGATCCTGTTGATATAATTGGAACCTAATTTGAATAAATTTATGAGGCTTTCACTAGCTTTAGGCGGGCATCTTATGCATCTGCAAAACCTTGGAGTTTAAATTCAGAAATGGTCAAGATGACAGCGGCTAAGAAACTACTCCTTTTTAACTGCCCTCCCATTCAGTTCCTGCCAGGTGGGTAGGATTAAAATTGACCCCAACGTGTTAAATAAAGACAATAAATACTTTTCCTTCATTCTGCAAAATGAATGTGGAATAGATTGGTTGCCTTTTTAGTAGCTTTGAACTCTCCTTGTGAATTTTGTATCAGATCATCTTAAAGCAATTTCTACCAGGAAAAAAATGTGCTATTCATCCAATCTTCCTTTTGATACTATTTAGCAACATAATATGCTGCGCAATATGTGAAGAGGTCAAAATGAAACTTCGAAACCTTCTCTTGCTAATAAAGCTGCTCAGATTATTTTACACACATCTTCACTTTAGGCCTTGACATGCCCTTGTTGTTCTTTTCTCTCAAAGCTAAAGTTCTCCTCTTTGATTAGCTGAAACATTTGCATGGTCACTACACATTTTTCATTTTATAAGTCATTATGCATTAGCAGTCTTGATCGCCTAGCTTGACTAATCCTGATGAACTGAAATCACAGCTGAAGGTCAAACTACATCCCACTGCACATTCATATTCAAACAAATCTACAGCATTGTTCCTGGAGTCCTAAAACTTGGTGAATTAGAGCCAGCAGATTTTTGATCTTACCACTTAAACCTTAGCCCTTGTCTGAAACTTTACATTACAGAAACCTTTGCAGAACGGGCAAATGCCCACAGTCTAGCATTCATATTGTCACATCAAAAGCATTTAAAATGAATGAATAAATTAATTAGAACATTTAAGTTTCAAACACAAACACTGTGGATACAATTTTGCTGATGAAAGTTGCTATAGACAAGTGAACTTGGACAAGATACTATACTCAGTTACAATTTGTGGATGCTTTAATCTACCTCGATTATTAAATATTATTGATATAAGTCACTGCAATGTTAATGTACATTTCTAATTCACATTACTGGCTTTACATTAATTTCTAAATGCTCAGCATTACTCATTTCTCTAAAAAATGTATTTCTAAATTGTTGGTAAAAAAAAACCCACAAAATATTCTAATACTGTTTCAACAAAACAAAACTGTCCCAATAAAGCTGACTCGCTTTGAAAGCCAAATACTGTAAACATGGAATTTCAGCTTCTTTTGTTATATCACTGTCTTTCTAGCAGATTGATGGATGATAATCATCTTAATTTCACTTGCTCTTCAAAACAAAAGCTATAGAAGGCAACACAAGACACCAGCTCATTCATTTTAAGACCTGCATAATGCTAATTCCAGCATTTATCTGCATGGTTTTCTGCCTGATGTATCAGAGCTAGAGAGATGAAAGCAGATAAGTAATTGCTCTCCTGGTTCTTATTCTTCACTGACAACCCATAAATTTAATTTTACACACACATTCATTTACATTTTCAAGTATATGACATGATAATTGCTGGAATATAACACCTCCATTCCTGTAGATACAGCATTGAACTGACTGACAAGTGTGGTGAATAGAGAGGAATAGAGGTTGAATTGCAGTAAATTTTACTTCTAAAGATGAGGCTATGAAGGGCTAACAGTAATAAGCATTTTCAAACCAATCTTACTGAAAACATTCTCACATAAAAAGAACAGTTTAGCATCAACTATCCCATTCTCAGTACCTCTGCTTTATTTCTGTACACATCTGAATTACTATATTGAAATAATCAGGTAATTGATGCTAAATTTGCTGTCAGAATTTAGGATATTAATATCTACTGTCAACTGAAATGCATTTTGTCCTAAGTTTATTTTATTTGTACAATATCCTTAATGTACTGCCATTGTGCACTAGGATATTTGAAATATACCACTAATAAAACATCAGTAAAACCAAATGATTTTCTCAAGTACTATCTTTTCCTTCCCATTTTTCCTGCAGGAGTGTATTTTGGCTTTCTAAAAATATAAAAGACTACAAACTGACTTGCTATTCTGTGGTTCCAAAGACAAGTTCAAGAATGGAACAAAGCGCTCCAAATTGGATCCTGATGAGAAAACATCACCAACTTCTCAGAAGAATTTCAGATCATTAAGATGCTCTTGCTGCGGTTGGAGTCACTGATGAGGCACTCTAACTGACAGAGGTCAACTTCAATGGAGGCAGGCAGGAAGAAAAGGGAAAACTGAGGTAGATTTACTGTGAACCTTGTACCAAGAGGCTCGGCAATTACTCTGTCTGAATACCGACGGCTAATAACAACGGATCAAAGATTGGATAGCTATCCTAGAAGCCCTCTAGTCTGCTGGCTTGCATGTTTTTTTCACACGCAGCTCTGTTTTTTCACATGCAGTTCTGTTTGGAAAAACATTAGAAAGACAATGCACCACAGTCAGAAACACCACAACCCAGCTTGTTTTGTACTTTCAACAAAAGCAATGTATAAAGCATTAATGCAATTCAATGGATTAACTAATCTGTACAATAAACAGCACATTTTATCTCCACATTGTTTCGGAGGGTCAAAATTGTTTTATTTTTTGACAGATTGAGGTGCCTTGCCACTCCCCAAATGATAAAGAACAACTGAATAATAACCATAGTCATCCTTTCTCACAATATGAAGATCAGGGTTGTTCAGCAGTTAATAGTTCAATTCATGTTTTTAACCTTCCAAAAATCCAATAGCAAAAATGGTTCAAATTATTTTGAGAGAGCTTTAACTGGTAAAGTGTTAAATACTGGGCATGAATAAGCCAGTTCCCAAACAGAACTAAACACTGTAATACTTATCAAGGAGGCTTTCAAAATAAAAACAGTATGACATGGCAATACTATATCTTACTGTATATAAATAACATGTGTCTCAGAGCTGTTATAAAATATGATAGATATCTTTCTATAAATGGTGTAATTTCTGAATGTTTGTTTCCTGTATGAATGGTTTATGGCATTTTAATTACTAGAGCGCATAATGCTAGTAAGCACTGTTCATCAGATGAAACTTTTAAACCACTAAAAAAGTTCGCAAGCTGAAATAGATCCTCCAATAAACAATAAAACAAAACAAAAACATTTTATTTCCTTGGCTCCACTTGTGAAAATGAGATAAACCTGTATTTTTACAACATTCTATGAGTTAGTCTTGTTTTGGTTACCATGTTTAGCCATGGACCAATTACAATCCTTGCTCCACAACTATTGTTTCACACTGGCTTTCACTCCATTTTTTTATAAGCTGCAGACAGATAATGAGCTTTGCCAGACTTACCTAAACCATCATGTATTAGTGAAAGACATGAGGGCTGCATTTCAGCTAAATATGGCAGGTTCCACACATATCTCACTGTCTTTCACTATCACTTTACAGCAGCTAGTTTCACTCAGGGTTTGTGATGCTACAGGTAATGTGAAGTCCATTAGGTCGTACTCTTCATAGTATGACACACAGTAAATTACAAGTGCTTCAAGCAGCTCAGTGAATTACAGTTCATCACTTTCAAAAGGTTTTCCACTACAAAGCTAGATATATCAGATCTGGCAGTTAGAATCCAATTAACACTCTGGTCACAGTAATCAGATTGTATTTGTAGAACTAGCATAATTCTTTTATTGCTCCCGTGCATTTATACAGGTAAATTTTGTTACTGTTATTCCTGCATCTTTAAACTAACACAGTCAATCAACTATAGGTTATAATTCAGGTTATATTGGACAACTCCAATGAAACTCTCAGTTCCAACAATTCACATTACTTATTGGTATTGCTATCTGCAAAATGGTTTGTTTTCCAGAGGTTTACTTCCACTTGACATCAGCTGTATACCATTAGATGTCTACAAAAAGGATTGGAAGCAATTTTAACATTGAGTATCCTATTTACAAGAATCTCAGTTCTTTCCGTAACCAGCAACTGATTATAGGGTTTTCCAAAAAATTCTCCTGATGCAGACTTGTACAATGTGACTGACATATTAAATGACATTTACTTGCTTACAGCAAGCACTTGTCAAACCAAACCACTTACTGCAGCACCGTTTGTGATACCCACGACAGAATTCAGTGGCATTTAGGTTTTGTTGGTACATATTTCTTCCATTAAAATAGGAAGATATGAAATGGCTGTTGACAATAGGGTCTGCTGGGAATGAATCATGTTATGATGAACTAAAAAAAATCTGTCATTGCAATGTTTAAAACTAACTCAACAAACAAACCAGGCTATTTTTGAAATGTGATCAAAAACTTTAGAGTCAGAGGGTACTTTTAACAGTAATTTTTTTTGTGTAAGCATAAACTTTTGAATTGTTGAAAAAAACTAAAAGGGCATTTTTAACCCTCCCCACCTGATGGAAACCATGTTGGTGGGCAGTTAAAATCTTCTGGTTGACACACCTGCCATCGCCAGCAAAGGATCCTGCCATCTTCAATATTAATGGGCTCCTTTGAGCAGACCTGCCTAAAGAAAGTGAGGTTCTTCCAACAATATGCAGATTGGGGGTACAATGACATCATCAGGCCCAACTGGAATTTTTAACCTTGACCTAAACGCGGAAGCCATTGCAATTGTCCTGCCAGATAAAAACTGTGGATGGGGATCCAGGGCGAGAAGAGACCATTTAAGGTATGTTTTCATTTATTTTCCTTGCAGACCAGAAGTAACAGGAATGCTTCTCTGGGTTGCAGAATAATTGTGTAGTCCTCTCCTGCTCTAGGCTCCACCTCCTCCCTCCTGTGAGGAGTAATTTTCCATAGGGTAGTTATGATTAGAAATATCATAAAATAGAAATTCTGCCATTAGCAAAACATAATTTTAATATAGCTCCATGATAAGCAGTTCCAGGCTCTTTCCTTTCCCATATACATGTATGTACAAAATGTCACTTCCTGCTGGGTTTCCAAATTTGGAGAGTGCAGGAGCCAAGAACTGCTGATCTATAGAGAAATAATGATCCAATAATGAACCTCATGATATGCCCAAGAGGAATTAGCTTCTAATTGCCCTCAGGATGTAGCTGTTCACAACATTCATACCCAAGGTCTTACAGTGAGAGGCTGGAAACAGGCTGCTCTATCTTAGTAATAAAGGAATAAATGATATGTTGCATCATATAATAATTGTCTTCAATAGAGCACCTCTTTTTACTTACCATAGGTAGTCCATGAATAAATTGGGGAGATGGTGGCATAGTGGTAATGCCACTGGACTAGTAACCCAGAGGCCCAGGCTATGCTCTTGATATGGGTTCAAATCCCACCAAGGCAGCTGGTGGAATTTAAATTCAATTAGTTAATCTGGAATTGAAAGCTAGTCTCAGTAATGGTGATGATGGCAACTGTCACTGATTGTCCTAAAAACCCATCTGGTTCACTAAGGTGCTTTAAGGAAGGAAATTTGCCGTCCTTACCTGGTCTGTCCTAATGCGACTCCAGACCCACAGCAATGTGGTTGACTCTTAACTGCCCCCTGAAATGGTCTAGCAAAGGGAATTAGATATAGGTAACAAATGCTGGCCTTACCAGTGATGCCCACATCCCAAGAAGGAATAAAGAAAAAAAAAATCTACTAGCTTTACGAAATTACTGTTAGCTGCTTTACTAAATACCTCTTATGGGGCCGTAACTTCCAACTAGCATTGGAAAGTGATGGTCCACAGAAGTAGAGGAAATAAATACATACATACATATCTGCCCTTGAAAATTATCCTGACACTTCCATTCACCAGAGCTCCTTGGGGCCTTTATCGAAAGACTCCTTGCAGGCCACAGCGAAGTGCAGCTCCAGCAGACTTAAAGAGGCCATGCCCCCTTTTTCATGGCACCACCTGCCGTGGAGCAGGTAAGTTTAAAGGGCCCAGTGAAATTGACAGGCCAGGGAGAAGGTAAGTGTCTAAGGTAAGTGGATAGGATGTGGGTGGGGGGGGGGGATCGGGGAGTGTGCGGGATCACAGGGCGGGGCTGGGGGGGTCAGATGTTGCGTTTGGGGTTGGGAATTCGCAGGTCAGAGGTCGGGGATGGGGGTGTTGGAGGCTGGAGGAGTGGGGTATCAGATGTCGTGGGGGCGGGGTGGTTGGATGTCATGGGGGTGTGGTGGTCGTAGGTCGGGGGTGTGGGAAGTCCCGTGGGGGGGGGGTGGGGGGGGTCAGAGGTGTGGGGGGCAGTCCTATGGGGGGGTAGATTGGGGTGTGGGGGGAGTCCCATGGGGGGTTGTCAGAGATGTGGGGGTAGTCCCGTGGGTTGTGGGGGGAACTGGGGGGGGGGTGTCGGGAGTCCCACAGAGCTGAGCTGGTCTTTACAATAGTTACCCAGAAGTTAGAAGAGGTTTTAATTCTTCCAATTTTTTCTGAGTAATTATTAGTGTAATCTGCTTGGTCAGATTTGCCCAAGGTTCCCCGCTAAAATATCATGGAGTTTCAATTGATTTTGGGAAGAATACCAGATGAAACACTTTCTGATTGCATATAAAATGAGCAAAAGAGCTCTACCCCAGAGAAAAGAACATCCAGTTGGTCAATTAGGGAATAAGCACTGATGATCCAAACAAGTGTTTCCTAAACTTTTCCGGCCACAGAACACTGTTGACCTCTACAAACAGAAACAGAAATACCTGGAAAAAAAATTTCTGTTTTTGTTTTGGATTTCCAGCATCCGCAGTTTTTTGCTTTCATCCCTGTTGACCTCAGGCTGGCCCATCCAGTGAAGCCCACATTCCGTGAATGAATTAAAAAAAAGCATTGACGGAACCCTTAAGAAAAATTCTTATTATGTTGAAATGTTAAAGCACAAAAAAATTATTGTTTTTGTGCAATAGGTACAAACATACAAAACAAATTTTATAGAAGGTTTTTCCATTTCTTATATGTATATATTTATTATAATTATACAAAGTACTTACATCTTACCAACTTTTTGTCATTTTTAATGGGAGGAGGGATGTTGCTTCATTTAAAACTGTTGGATAATATTTTGTAGCACACAACATACTGTGCTTCAGGGGAATCTTTTTCTCAGATGCACATCAATCCAAGAGACAAATAGCTCTCGTCATACTTATGTTTTTTTATTTCCTGTTGCTGATTCAGTTGATGTGGGTAGCGATTGCTTCATTTTTGAAAGATCATTTTCTGATTTTTTGGCAGTGATTGGCTGAAGGGGTCCACCTTCATTGCTCATTATTACATCAGGAGAATGTACTTTTCGCTTCTTTGAGGTCCCTTTCTTTTATCCACTGATCCATAGCTAAGTAACCTGCCCCAGTGTAATTTTGCAATATTACGAAATTTCACAAATACAAGAGCAGCTTGTTGTTTTCTTGAAAATACTGCATGGCTAGTTTATCACTAGCGAATCTGAGTACTGCGCAGCGAACACGAGCAGGCGGCCTAAAATGTTTTCACCAGCCGACAGCGGGTGCTCACAACAAAATGTGTTCAGACAAGCAGGCAATACAACGCGTTTTGTAGAGCCCTCTATGTGACCATGTCAAAAAACCTTTTCAATTTCACACGGTGTGACCAACTCTAATCTAAATAAATCCGTTACCTCGTCTACTCCTACACTTGGCCCACACTAGGCAATTTTTTTTTCGCAGAACCCCTGGATACGCCATACAGAACTTCAAAGTTCTGTGGAACATAGTTTGGGAAAGAGTGAGTAAGTGAGTGAGCGGGTGGGTAGGTGAGTGAGTGAGCGAGCGAGCGAGTGAGTGAGTGAGTGAGTGAGTGAGTGAGTGAGTGAGTGAGTGAGTGAGGTCAGAATGGCCAGTGGGGTTGGGGTGTGAAATGGGGTCGGGTGGGCAGTCTTTTTGAGTGGGGTAATCAGGGCGGGTGGTCGAGAAGGGGTTGGTTGGGTCGGGTCAGGTTGGCAGTCGAGGCAGGTGGGGTAATCGGGTCAGGCAGGTGATCGGCTGGGCAGTTAGATCGGGGGGGGGTGGGGGTGGGGGAGGAGGGTGACCGGGTGGACAGTCAGGTAGGGGCTGGTCAGGCTGGGTCGAGTTGAAGATTGAGAGGCAGTTTCATTGAAACTTACAAAATTCTTACAGGGCATGACGGGGTAGGTGTAGACAGGATGTTTCCCCTGGCTGGTGAAACTAGAACCAGCAGAAGCGGTCTCAGAATAGGGGGCAGGCCATTTAAGACTGAGATGAGGAGGAATTTCTTCATTCAAAGGCTGGTGAATCTTTGGAGTTCTCTACCTCTGAGGGCTGTGGAAGCTCAATCATTGATTATGTTCAAGACAGAAATCGATAGATTTCTGGAGACTAATAACATCAAGGGATGTGGCGATATTGGGGAAAAATGGCATAGAGGTAGATGATCAGCCATAATCTGTTTGAATGGCGGAGCAGGTTCGATGGGCCGAATGGCTTACTTCTGCTCCTATGTTCCTATGGGTCATGGGGGACGGTTGTGGTGCTCAGTTCAGCTACACTGGTTAATCTCTGAGTTAGACCAGGTATTAACCAGCGTAACATTTCCTGGGTGATTATCTGGGTCAGTCCTGCGGATCTGGCCCAAGTCTCTGACATTGAGTTCAGTGTTGGAGACTTTCGCAGAGGGTCCTGCACAGTGCAAATAGCTCCTCGAAAGTTTTAACTTCTTGGGCAATTACAGTACATGTGGCACATGCCAGGACATCTACAGGGTCCCAAAGCACAATGCAGACTTAAATCCAGATTTTGCTGCTGTGGATATCATAAGATTTGGGCCAATATGTTGGAAAACAGTTGTGTGCTTAGGAGCATTGCATGTGATGACACAGGGCTCACAACTTCAAGGAGGTGGTGTTAAGGACTCCCCAAGGGTTATGCACCTGGTACATTAGGCAGATACTAACATAATGCATATGGATGAGGACAGCAAAAAGTAGGATAGCAACTTACCTTTCATATGCATTTTGAATTTACATTTGTGTTTTCTAGAGATACATTAATGTATGTATAAGCTACATTTTATAATCTCCATTATTGCAAAATACACTTCATTATTAAACGGATTTGTTGAAACACATGCACGCTCAACTTGAGAGACTCGGTGACATAGTGAATCCAATCAAAGGATGGGTAATGCACGATAAGTCACCTCTCATTAATGGGTGAAATAAATTTCAGGACATATTAATGAACCTGAATATGTTCACCATATTATGCACAATGTAGTGAGTCCAAAAATAAATTAATACTGTACATCTCAAAGGTCACAGACAGTATAAAATAGGCATGTGTATAAATCTGCCCCCGTATATTGCACTTATACTCCAAGAGTCCTATGTTACACAGACCAAATTATGATGCTGTTTTACAATGAACTGGTGATGCAATTTTCCAAAAACTGGACAATATTACATTGCATTTACTTCTGGAAACTTATAAACATTTCAGCTTTAACATGCAAACAGACTTGATGCAGCTCTATAAATGTATTCATTCTAAATTAATACATAATGATGCAAAGATTGCAAGAGTGCACTTTTTGCACTATATTGAGGGAAGTCAGCAATGGTCAGATGTTACAAAAAGCCAATAGAAAAGACTGAATTTATTTACATTTGTAACAAAAACTTGTAAATATATAGCTCCTTTAACATAATAAAATGTCCGAAGACACTGCACGAGCATAAAGCAATGTGACACTGAGCCATGCAGGCCAAAAGCTTGGTTAAAGAGATAAGTTTTAAGGAACGACTTAAAGGAGGAAAGAGGCAGTGAGGTGGAGAGGTTGAGGGAGGGAATTCTAAAGTTTAGAGCCGAGGCAACTGAAGGTACAGCCACCAATGGTGGACCAATTAATATCAGGATGCTCAAGTGGCCAGAATTATACAAGCGCGGACATCTTGGAGTGTTGTGGGGTTGGAAGAGATTACAGAGATAAGGAGGGAAGTAACCACGAAAGAATTTGAAAACAAGAATGAGAATCCTACAATTGAGGCATTACTTAACTGGTTTGGAGATACGTCATTTTATAAATGCAGAGGTGGTGGTTATCTGAATGTGGATGCTTTTTTTTGAAAAAGCAAAAGTAATTTTTGACATTTACTGTGTATAAGTTATATTCTATATGACTATGACCATGATGCATTATCCCTTGTCATCCTCCGCCATGACCTTTATGCAGCCTTTGACATGGTCTACCACATATTGATTCTTTAACACTGCTCCTCCACGGTCCTTGCATGGTTTCACTTACCTATCTGACTGTAGCCAGGACATATCAAGCAATGGCTTCCTTTCCCCCACACTCATATAGTTACCTCAGGAGTCCCCCAGGCATACATTCAGGGCTGTTTGCTCTTCCTCATCTACATTCTGTCTTTCGACAACATCATCGATAAACATGATTTCAATCTCCCCATGTACTTCCACACTGATGATACCCAGGTCTATCTTTCTACTACCCTCGGGACCCATCCACTTTCTCTGTCAGATTGTTTGTGGGGCCACACTCTTCTTATTAAATTTTGCCCACAATCTCTGAATTTGCGGATGGCATCAATTTACCGGGGACGGGGGAATGTGCATACAATTGGCAATTGAATGTGAGGTATAACATTTTGGCAATGAAAATTGTATATTACTTAGAAAATAAGGCCGGGCAGGACCTGCCACAGGTGGGACGGAAAATCCGGCAAGGCAGCTAAATGTACATTGACTTTTGGCGTGAATTTCCAGTCCCACCCCAAAATCCCAAACTAAGAATTTAAATTGGGTAGAAGAGCAAAGGGAGTACAAATACACAATCACTAAAAGTAACAACATAGGTTAACAAGGCCATAAAAATAGCAATCCAAGCATTAGGGTTTAGTTCTAAAAATAGACTTGAAAAGAAAAGAAGCTATGCTCATTTTTATTGAGCCTTTGTCAGATCACACATAGAGCACTATGTACAATTCTGGTCACCGTATTGCAAAAAAAAAAGATATAGAGGCATGAGGGTGCAAAAAAGATTTATGAAGATGATACTAGGAATATGGGGGCATAGCTAACAGGACAGGATGAACAAGCTGGGTCTGTTTTCTCTTGAAAAGAGAGGATTGAGAGGTGACTTAATGGTGGTCTTTAAAATTATGAGAGGTTTTGACAGAGTAAATATAAAGAAAATGTTTCCACTTGTGGGGAAGAGCAAAACTAGAGGCCATCACTATATAACTAAGAAATCAAATAGGGAATTCAGAAGAAACTTCTTTCCCTAGAGGGTGATGAGAATGTGGAACTTGTTACCACAGGGAATAGTTGAAGTGAATAGGACAGATGCATTTACGGGTAGTTTAGATGAGCACATGAAGGAGAAGGTATTAGAGAGTTATGCTGATAAAATTAGAAGATGAAAAATGGGAGGAGGCTTGAGTGGAGTATACATGTTGACATGGACTAGTTGGGCCAAATAGCCCATTTCAGAGCGGTATATCCAACGTAATGTAATATGTACTTTGTAATATAATGTAAAATGTAATGTAAGGGAAAGATGGTGGCATATTGGTAACGTCACTAGACTAGGCTAATGCTCTGGGCTCATGGGTTCAAATCCCACCATGGCAGCTGGTGTAATTTACATTCCATTAATGAAATCTGGAATTGAAAGCTAGTCCCAGTAGTGGTGATTATGAAACTATTATTGATTGTTGTAAAAACCCACATGGTTCACTAATGTGCTTCAGGGAAGGAAATCTGCCATCCTCACCTAGTCTAGCCTACATGTGTCTCCATATGCACAACAATGTGGTTGACTCTTCATTGTCCTATGAAATGGCCAAGCAAGTCACTCAGTTCAAGGGCAATTAGGGATGGGCAACTACATCCCATGAAATAATAACAAATAAATAAATAATTTACAGGTTTAGAGACAAAAAAATGGGGATGTGGGAGTAAGCATGACTCTCTTTCAAAGAGTCAGCAGAGGCATGGCAGACTGAATGGCCTCTCCTTCTGTGCTGTATGTTTCCATGATTCTTTTATTCCCATCATCCCACCTTCAGCTCAGCCAGACTCTGGTGCCTATGTTCAATATTGCACCAACTCCAGCTCACATATCACCCCATCCTGGTGGATTTATATTGGCTTCCAGTCCCTCAAAGCCACCAATTTAAAATTCTCAAACCTGTGTGGGTCATTGTCATGCTTTATAGCCTTGCTCCTCCCTTACTCTGGTGAGGTGAGAGTGACTGCCCTTGACATTAAGGCCACATTTGACAGAGTGTAGCGTTGAGAAGCCCTAGCAAAACTAGAGTCAATGGGAATCAGGGGGAAAACTCTCCACTGGTTGGAGTCATACCTAGCGGTTGTTGGAGGTCAGTCATCTCAGCTCCAGGACATCATTGCAGGAATTCCTCAGGGCAGTGTCCTTGACCCAACCATCTTCAGCTGCTTCATCAATGACTTTCCTTCCATCAGAAGGTCAGAAGTGGAGATGTTCGCTGATGATTGCACAATGTTCAGCACCATTTGCGACTCCTCAGATACTGAAGCAATCCATGCCCAAATGCAGCAAGGCCTGGACAATATCTAGGCTTGGGCTGACAAGTGGCAAGTAACATTCGTGCCACTCAAGTTCCAGGCAATGACCATCTCTAACAAGAGAGAATCTAACCATCGCCCCTTGACATTCAATGGCATTGCTATCACTGAATCCCCCACTATCAACATCCTGGGAGCTAAGATTGACCAGAAACTGAACTGGTCTAGACATATAAATATCGTGGCTACAAGAGCAGGTCAGAGGCTAGGAATCCTGCGATGAGTAACTCATCTCCTGACTCCCTAAAGCCTGGGGCACAAGTCAGGAGTGTGATGGAATACTCCCCACTTCCCTGGATGAGTGCATCTCCCACAACACTCAAGAAGCTTGACACCATCCAGGACAAAGCAGCTCGCTTAATTGGCAACATATCCACAACCATTCATTCCATCCACCACCAACGCACAGTAGCAGCAGTGTGTACTATCTACAAGATGCACTGCAGGAATTCACCAAGGCTCCTTAGACAGTACCTTCCAAGCCCACGACCACTACCATCTAGAAGTACAAGGGCAGTAGATAGATAGGAACACCACCACCTGGTAGTTAACCCCCAAGTCACTCACCATCCTGTCCTGGAAATATATCACTGTTCCTTCACTGTCACTGGAACTCCCTTCCTAACAGCACTGTAAGTGTACCTACACCATAGGGACTGCAGCGATTCAAGAAGGCAGCTCACCACAACCTTCTCAAAGGCAACTAGGGATGGGTAATAAATGCTGCCCCAGGCAGCGAAACCCACATCCAGTGATAAATAAAAACAAAAAACCTCCTCCAACATTACCACCTTCTCCCCCAGTCTCTGTTCCTTGACTCTGACATTTCATCTTCCCTCCTCCTTCCACACCACCATTAGCAGCTATGCCTTAAGGCGCTTTGGCCCCATACTTGGAAATTCCTCCTCAAACCAATCTGCTCCTCCACCTTTTATAAGACCTTATGTAAAGCTCACCACTTTGAGCAAACTTCTGGTTACTGCTCCTGATTATCTTCTGCTTTAGCTTTGTGACAATCTGGACTAATTATGCTTACCTCTATTAAGACTGTTACATAAATGCAAGTCTTTTGTGTAAGCAAAATAATGCCAGATTAAGCATGAACATCACAACAGTTTTATTATATTTTTGCAATAACATTTACATTGCTCAAACTGTGGGATATCAATACCAGAAATATAATACTTTTTAATGTTTTATATCAATTGGAATAACTAAGATTTCCATGTCTTATGTTTTATTCCAAGGTGGAATAAAAGTTCCATCCTGTTCCAAGCATGCGTATTAAATAGTTGCTTGGTAGTACAGAACTTGAATATTGCTGAAAAAAGCCAACATGCTGTCAGAGTGTTTTGTTTTGTACATATCAGGACAGACAAAAGAATGCCAAATTTCAAAGGGAACAACAATTTGTACCACATGAGAAAAGGGGTGCTGATTGGCTGGCAAGTTGGTTCTGATTAGTTGAGACATTGCCACGGTGAATGCACCAGGGAGCTAATGTTCTCCCATGCTTTGTTTATTCAAAAAAGGTGCAATGTCTGGACTTATTCCTTTTGCCTGCAGAGGACAGGTCCCTGCATATAAATATATGTAGCTTCTAGCAAGCATAGGTGAGCTACACTGTCAGCCCAGCTGATAATCTTAAATTGATTGTTCGTGTAATTCTGCACACTCGGGATTGTTCAGCGAGTACTGCGCAATCGTGGAATCACATGCAATATTAGACATTATTTTCTAAGTTTTGCAAGCATGTGTGGGGTGAGTATGGTCAGTAGTCTGCCTATTATGAACAGCTGATGGGATGTCCTATTTAATATGATCTACTAGTTTCTAAGATTGTCAGTCCTTGGTGTTGATGGGTGGCCTCTGAGTCCCAAAGTTTTGATCTGTCCAAAGTCGGCCAGCTGTCATGCAGAACCAGAAGCAGTAGCAAAGGCAGTGACAAAGTGGTGGATGCAAGTGTCGAGAGGAGTAGCCAGTAGAAGGATGAGTGAAACAGGGGGAATATATTTTGTGTCAACAGTGAAACGTTCCCCATTTGCCTAACGGTGGAAGTACAAGAGGCAAAGCCTCACAATTCTCACTGGAATAAGGAACAGAAGGGAAAAGGAAGCTTTGAACAGAGGTTCCATCACTGCCTCACCCTGAATGCCTAATGAGGAAGAGACTAGAATATAATTTAAAAGGGAATGAGTGGGATAAGAATTTGAGAAGAATGAATATAAAAGCGTCAGGGGAAAATGAGATTATAGGAGAAAATGCCAGCACAAGCAATGGGGCTGAATGGTCTCTTCCTGCGCTGTATTTCTATTATTCTATGAAAACTCTCCTTTACTGAATCCAAGCCAGTGAATGGTTAGGCAATGTGGGTGCTGAGCTAAGTTTAGGATGATGTGCCCTGTGAGATGTGCCCTAAATAATGAACCTGTCACCCTTTATGTGATCTCTCAGTTTGGTTCAGGCCAGTCTGTGCCAGCTGGCCTTGACAAGTGATTAAAAATCACTTGATTAAACTGCCAGGAATACCTTCAACCAGGGTTGGCACATAAAGTCACAGGAATTGGTGATAGCATGCACTATTTATGGTGTTTCTGCATCCTTTTAATAACAAGCTAAAATGTATACTACTTTGTCAATAATGCATTTCTTGTTTGAAATTTATTTCATTCTAAGTTTGATAAGCATGCAGGGGTGTATTTTCAGAATAGCTGTTTGCTAATTACCAAATCGCCAAATCTATTCAGTTTTCCAATTTTAAAGAGGCATGAGCATTTGAAAATGTTTTAACCATGTTACTGCCCACCCCCAGGCGAGGTTCCCTGAAGTTGTTGATCCAGGCGAGACCCCTCAATTTGTCACCATCTGGCTTGGAGACACCCCCAAATTGTTATGCCCCAGGTGAGGGGGGAATGAACTGGTTCCGTATCTTTATTCAGCACCCCCCCACCACCCTTCTGTTGGTCGCAACAAGATTTAATCTAAAAAGGATCCCTTTCACGAATACCCTTTTCCCAGACCCAATTTTTTTGGTTTTGAAGGAGCCAATTTGATCTAATTTGATTTAAAGATGAGTAAGTTTATTAACTACTAAAGGCAAGAAAGGATAAAACACATGCATATACAGTCATACAGGTTAAAAGTAAGAATTTAGCTTGAAGTAAGTGAAAATATATATATATATATATGTAGATAAAAATAAGGTATGCGGAACAGTCCTTGACTTGTGGGGAGTTAGCGATTAAGCGTTGCAGCTGTTGTGATTTGAGATTCCAGTAGAGTTGACTCCAGTAGACAAATAATCTCGTCGGTTTCGAGGCTCCAGTAGAGTTGAATTCAGTAGAGAGGGACAGAGATCAGGATACCTGCAAAATGGTGATTTGCAGGAGTACTGTGTGTGGCTGTTACTTCTGAGTCATGCTTCTAGCACCTGCTCTCTCTCAGAACATCCACCAATGGACTGACAGCAGGGCAGCTTTTCAGCTCACTTTTAACCCCTTCTTTGCATATTCCAAGTGGGAAGCAAATTCATAAATCTGCCTGGGCATTGCTCACAGGATTTCTTGATGAGGTGATTTTCATCTCCCATTATGTCCCATTGTCTCTACCAGAGGGCATAATTAGGTTCTGAATGTCTTTAGAAGTACCTTGTCTGGCAACAGGGTGGGGTTCCATTACCTCTTTAGGAGTCACCCTCCAGCATTCCAGTTAGCGGCTTGTGTGCATTTTTAAAAACTCAGGTCTTATTTTTAAAGTCCAATATTTCCGGATGCAATTCGGTATTTTTCTTTTATTATCAATGACAACCAAAAATAAAAATCCCTCTGTGAATAGCTGGAATCTTTTTCTCAGCGAGGAATCAAATTCCATGGGCCATCTCAGACTTTACTCATTGTTTCTGGTCCCAGGCTTTACGCTAGGGTTTAATATCCTCCATTTAGTTGTATTGTTCACCATGCAGAGCCTATTCATTGAGTGAGGTAGACTTGACGATAAACAAATGATGGGATCATACATGAGCTATGAAGGTCTTTCTCCTTCACTGAATACACTAGGTATTCCATCATTCCCAATTAGCTGTTTATAAAGCATTTGAGGTGTGATTTTTTCATGTTAATGTTAAACAGGATAATTATAGTCAAGGAGAGGCACGTTAACATTTCCCATTATTTGAACTGAAGCTGTCTAGAAATGAAGGCTGGCCATACAGAGAGAAAAAATATGACTACCTAAATCTCAGTTTTTATTACAGCAGTTGTGAGGCTAGTATGTATTTTCAGCTGTGATTTGATCTAAGTTCAGAAAAAAAAATCAATCTGCCATCAGTTCTGCAATCTGTTGATACTAATTCTGGTCACTGTATTTAGGGCACACATTTAAATAGCAATAAGAAATTTTTAAAAAAACAGAAAATGATGGGCATTCTCAGTGGGTCAGGCAGTATCTGTGAATACTGAAACAGAGTTAACATTTCGGGTCGAAGACTTTTCAGATGATGGTCATCAACCTGAAATGTCAACTATGTTTCTCTCTCCACAGATGCTGCCGGACCTACTGAATCTTATCAGCATTTGCTATTTTTATTTCAGATTTCCAACACCCGCAGTGTTGTGTTTTTCTAAGTAGTCATATAGAAACAGGGGAACACTATAGAGATTCTCAACCTGAATTTTAATTTTTGTCGATTTTGTTTGTACTAATCAGTAATGTGGAAAAAAATGGACCTTTTACCCCAATTTTTGTGGCCAAGATCAGTACTGCCAATTGGAACACAATGGACAGCAAAACTCTATCATTGCAATCTGAAAAATGTATATTTAACCCCTAATGTGCCAAAGGAGTATTATCATTTCCAAACATCCTTTGGGGAGGATGCAATTTGTTTTTAATTAGCAAGTAATTAGGCAAGTTAAGGGCAGAGGAGGGAAACAGAGGTGGGGCAACCAGAGGGGGAGGAACTTTGATTCCACCACTAGCTCATAGTAACTCACTAAAATTGCAGCATTAACAAAAATAATAGTGGTAGCACTCAGATTCCCATCATAACCAACAGAAATACAATAACTTGCAGATAGTTTATATGTAATTGGTAGGTAATTGGTTCTGAAACAGTCCTTGTACTCTTCAAAAGGATCTTCCATCCAATGATCATCATTCATATATATGTCACTTGGCTTTGCTGAGTATATAGCTACATAGAAACACTGCAAACAACATCATCACATGAATAAGTCGTGCACTTTAATCTTGTTCATAAATGCCAAGAAATATAATAGTTAGGGTTCAGCCCATAGTGTTTTTTTTTTACATCTCTTTTCTCATATTCTGCTACTCCTATGAGGTAATACTAATGCTCAGAGGAAAGCTCTTGATATGCCTGTGGTCAGTAATCTATAGGATCTCTGATCTCAGAAGGCCCGGCTGCAGTATCTGCCGAAGCAATCTGGCCAGCATTAGTTTGGGGGAATGGCTCAGGAGAAGTGCTGTCATTGAAGCAGATGGCAGAATGAGCCTCACCCAAAGCACCATTGCCACTACTATGGGGCGACAGATCAGCACTCCTATTCATCTGTGGGGAAGCAGACGGTTGGAGGTCTGTGGTATGATTGAAGTCCCTACCAAAGCATTCCCCCAACTTTTTGAAGGCAGACGGATGGCAGATGGCAGAACCTGCAACCCCAAAGCAACAGTTTAGCTTTGATGAAAGATGCCAGTACAAGTGACACAGGCTCTTAAAGAGGGGGCCCAGCTGCCACAGCTATGGAGGTGACTGCAGACTCCAGAGCACTATGTCTTGTGCCAGAATGCCAGAGGCAGGTAGTGGACTCCTCCATAAAGTGGAAGGTAGGCTCCTTGACCTCCATATATTCAAAGTGTAGCAGGTGTTAGGTAGGCATTCCAATGCTTTGAGCACTTGTTGCTGCACACCAACAATCCTCTGGGTGAACACTGGGCTGCTAAAACCTGCATACTCAGCATAGAAGGTGGAAAATTGCTAAAGCTCAGATGGACACTGAGATGCTGTGGTCAACAATGTTTCAGAGCTCAGACCCCAACCTTACCTCAAGCCAACCGTCTCTGCTGTGTTCTTTCCACTACTGCCAGCCCTTGCCCAAAAGTGCTGAGTAATTTCAACAATGGTGTTAATTTCTGTGCTAGTGTTAGGGAAGAATGGAGAAAATGACAGTGTATCTATGTGAACGTGATATCCTTGCAAGACTCAAGTCATGTGGTAGACTTGATAAAAGGGGAGAGGGACAAGTATTAACAAGTCATGGGAAGGAGCTGATGGGCTGATGAGTGACAGTGCAATGCAGCACCAAGCCGCCATGCTAGTTTCGCAGAATCTCAGAATTGTTACAGTGCAAAAGGAGACCATTCAGCCCATTGTGCCTGCACCGGCTCTCCGAATGAGCTTTATGACACAGCGCTATTCTCCTGCCTTTCCCTTGCACATTGTTTCTATTTAAATAATAATCATCTAATGTCCTCTTGAATGCCTCGATTGAACCTGCCTTCACCACACTTCCAGGCAGTGCATTCCAGGCCCGAACCACTTGCTGTGTGAAAAAGAAAAAGCATTTGCTTCTTTTGCAAATTACTTTAAATCTGTGCCCTCTCATTCTTGGTCCTTTTATGAGTGGGAACAGTTTCTCCCCATCTACTCTGTCCAGCCCTGTCATGATTTTGAACACCTCCATCAAATCTCCTCTCAGCCTTCTCCTCTCCAAGGAGAACAGTTCCAATTTCTCCAATCTATCTTCATAACTGAAGTTTCTCATCCCTGGAACCATTTTTTGTAAACCTCTACTGCACTCTCCCCAGTGTGTTCACATCCTTCCTAAAATGTGGCACCCAGAACTGTACATAATACTCCAGCTGAGGTCCAACATGTGTCCTATACAAGTTCAGCATAACCTCCTTGCTCTTGTATTCTACGCCCCTATTAATACAGCCTAGGGTACTATAGCCTTTATTAACTCTCTCCACCTGTCCTGCCACCTTTAATGACTTATGCACATATACACCAAGTCCCTCTGCTCCTGCACGCCCTTTAGAGTTGTACCCCTTATTTAATATTGTCTCTCCATGTTCTTCCTACTATAATGAATCACCTCAGACTTTTCTGCATTGAGCTTCATCTGCCACCTATCTGCTCACTTCACCAACTTTCTATGTCCTTTTGAAGTTCTACACTGCCCTCGTCAACGTTCTCTGTTACCTCTTCAAAAAACTCCAGCAAGTGAGCCAAACACAATTTTCCCTTAAGAAATCCATGCTGGCTCTTTTTAGTCAACTCACATCTTTCCAAGTAACTATTAATTCTCTCCCAAGTAATTGTTTCCAGAAGATTCCCCACCACTGAAGTTGAACTGACTGGCCTGGAATTGCTGGGCTTATCCTTACCACCTTTTTTTTGAACAGGGCGTAATGTTTGCAATTCTCCAGTCCTCTGGTACCTCCCCTTAGTCTAGGGAAGACTGAAAGATTATGGCCAGTGCTCCTGCAATTTCCACCCTCATTTCTTTCAATATCCTTGAATGCATCTCATCCGGCCCCAGTGCCTTGTCAACTTTAAGTGTTGACAGTTTATCCAATACCTCCTTCTTTTGAACCCTTCTAGTTCCAGAGTTTCAACCTCTGTCACCATGGCCTGGGCATGGTAAAAACAGATGCAAAGTATTCATTTAACACCTCAGCTATGTCCCATGCCTCCATGTGTAAATTCCCATTTTGAACCCTAATCAGGCCTACTGCTCCTTTTACCACCTTTTTACTAATTATGTGCCTATAGAAGACTTTGGGATTCCCATTTATGTTAGCTGTCAGTTTTTTCTCATAATCTTTCTTCGCTTCTCTCATTTGCTTCTTCACCTCTCCTCTGAACCTTCTGTATTCAGTTTGGTTCTCAATTGTATTTTCTACCTGACACCTGACAGAAGCACACATTTCCTTCTTTATCTTAATTTCTATCTCCTTTTTCATCCAGGGAGCTCTGGATTAGTTTGCCTTACCTTTCCCTATTGAGGGAATATACTTTGACTGTGCTCAAACCATTTCTTTTTTGAAGGAAGCCCATTGTTCAGCTACAGTTTTTCTGCCAACCTTTGGTTCCAGTCTAGTCAGCCCAGCTTTGTTCTTGCCCCATTGAAGTCACTTTCCCTCAGATAATTATTCTTATTCTGGATTGCCCATTGTCCTTTTCTACTGTCATCCTAAACTTTATATACAATGATTACTATCTCCTAAATGTTCCCCCATTGACACTTGATCTACTTGGCCCACCTCATTTCCAAGAACCAGGTCTAGCAGTTCCTCTTTTTTTGTTGGATTGGACACATACTGCTGTAGAAAATTTTGAACACATTCTAGGAATTCTTGCCCCTCGCTGCCCTTTACACGATCACTATCCCCGTCCATATTTGGGTAAATACTCTATAATGTTGTGCCTCTCTGTAATTTCCCTGCAGATTTGTTCCTCTACATCCTTCCCACTAGGTGCTGGACTATGGACTACATCAAGCAATGTAACCGCACGCTTTATGTTCCTTAGCTCTAGCCAAATTGATTCTGTCTTTGAACCCTCTGGAACATCCTCTTTCTCCAGACTGCAATGCTCTCTTTAACTAATGCAGCCACTTCTCCTCCTTTTCTTCCTGCCCTATCTTTCCTGAACCTTGTACCCAGGAATATTTAACACCCAGTCCTTCCTTGAGCCAGGCCTCTGTTATCAGCATCATCATAATTCTGCTTGGCAATTTGCGCCTGTAACTCATCTATCTTATTTACTATACTCCATGCAGTGTAACCTTGATTTAGACGTTATTTCTTTCTCCCTTACTCTGACCCCGCCTATTAATTTACTATTCTCTATTCTAGTGCTACCTGTCTCTCCCACTTTTTGTGTACCTTAATATTACTCTATAATATTCTCTCCTGTTTCCCACACCCCTGCCAAGTTAGTTCAAAGCTGCCTGAACAGCACTAGCAAAACGCCCCGCAAGGAACTCAGTCCCGGCTCTGTTCAGGTGCAACCTGTCCCGTTTGTACAGGTGCCACCTCTCCCAGAGCCAGTCCCACCGTCCCAGGAATCGAAAGTCCCCCCTCCTGCACCACCTTTCCAGCCTTATCCTTCTATTTCTGTACTCACCTGCACATGGCACTGGGGATAATCTGGAAATTACTACTTTTGAGGTCCTGCTTCCTAATTTTCTGCCTAACTCCCAAATTCTGTCTGCACCACATCCCCCTTCCTACCTAAGTAATTGGTACCAACATGGACCACAACCTCTGGCTGTTCATGCTCCCCCAGAAGAATGTCCTGCACCATGGAGACAACATACCATCCCAACATACCATGTCTATGCCTGTAGAAACGCCTGTCTGTTCCCCTAACTAATGAATCCCCTATCAGTATTGCTCTTCCTTTCTTCTTCCTCCCCTCCTATACAACTGAGCCGCTCATGGTGCCATAAATTTGGCTCTAATTGCACTCCTCTAAGGAACCAATACCCTCACCGGTATCCAAAACGGAAAACTGATCAGCGAGCGGGACACCAGGGGACTCCTGCATTACCTACCTGGTTCACTCGGAATGCCTGGCTGTCACCTATTCCCTTTCTACCTCCATAACCTACAGTGTGTGACCACCTCTCTGAACGTGCTGTCCATGTACCACAGTGACTCCAGCCGCTGCTCATGCTCCAAAACCTGGAGTTCAGTTTTCTGCAGCTGGCAGCACTTCCTGCACATGTGGTCATCTAAGTCGCCAGTAGTGCCCAAAACTTCCCACATATTACAGGACACACTTCCACACAACCAAGCTGCCCTGCCATGTCTTGTCTTTACTGCCCTTATATTAACTTTACTTTATTTTGGTTTACTTATGTTACTTTACATTACTGGCCCTGGCTTCCCCATATTCCTAGTGTTTCTTACTTAAATTCAAGTAGCTACTTCTTTAAAAATAATACACTTTTCTGATTTACAGCTATTTAAAGACACTCCATAACAGCAGTTTCTTACCAACCAACGGTTTTTCTGTGGTGTCACTTCAATTTTTTTTTTCAAACTCAGCTCCAATGGTGAGGTTTACACCCAGGTCTGTTTATGCTCAGGTGCTCCTGTTCCTGACATAGAAATTATTCTATGTATACCAGGCCTATTTGCTACTCACTCAGTCTGTCTCACTCCTGTGCAGTTGCCTGTCACCTTGCACGCCCCTTACTGACCATGCGGTTTGAAAAGCCTGTCTCTTTTCTAGACCCTCTGATGAGTCACAAGCTAATCTTGCTTCCTGCTACTGTAATTACCACCACTTGAACCAACTGCTTTCAGGTGATTGACAGATAACTGCCGATCTAGGCAGTTCTCTACTTAACAAGTTAGCCTAACTTACTTATGTCAGATCTTAATTCTTTGTCTATAGTTAAACCTGAAAAGGACTTTCCAGAACATACCACGAGAGCCAAATTTGCCACTCACTCGGTCTCCGGCTCACTCTGGCCTAGTCGCCTGTCTCCTCACATGCCCTTGACTGAACCACCTTGGCAGTAAAAATCCAACCCTTTGTCGCTATAACCCTCTATGACTCTAGTTATGTCTGATTATATGATGAAAGATAAAGGGTAAAACACAATGGCCAAACACAGTGCTGGAATTGGACTCCCCTTCATCTCTGCTGTTCCCTGCCTCAAGGTTTCCTCCTCCATTTGGTTGGAATCTAGTCTGGAAGCCAGACTTTCTTGGTTCAGATGTTCTCCTGGTTGTTGTGTGCATTAGTTTGTCCAGCAAGAGTACATAAAAGAATATAGTACATTTTCTAAAGGAAGATTGACAGATTTTAAGTAAGGAAAATGAAAACCCTCTGAGGTCACGTCTCCTCCCCTCAAGTTGCTTACAAGGGTCATTAATGTTATGGTTATAGGGTCATAGGGCTGGATTTTCACTACCAAGGTGGGTAGCTTAAGTTAGCAAATTTCCCAGCTTGGCAGAAGCGCCTTGGTTTAAAGGGCTCCATTAGACCCAATTTTCACTCCATAGAGGCAGGGGCTGAATTGAGTTGGGCCCACCAACCCCAGAAACAAATCTCAGGTGACCGCATAGAGAGCAAGTGCCGAATTGGGCTGGTTAGCAGTGTCTGCTGCTTCTCTGGGACTTTGTTCCAGTTGATTTAGAAGCTGTTAGGCCTTCAAGCACTTACCCCATGTTCCTCCATCCAGGCTCCCAGGCCAATGCATGCTCCTTACCACCCCCATGCCCCCAGATACCCCATGCCACTTCCATGCTAAGTCATGCTGCCACCCACCCCATACCAGTTGTATGCCAACTCATGCCCACACCCACCACCATGCCCCCTCATGCCACCTCCATAACCACTCACCCTGTCAGGAACAGGAGTATCTACCATGGGCAGTTCTCAGGAGCCATGTGGAGATGAAAAGAAAATAAACTGCTAAGAAACTAATATAACTGTCACTCATCCACACTTGAAAAAAAACTCCCATTCATGAAATTTATTCAAAGCTTTTAAATCTCTTCAAGTGGTAATTTCTTATAAAAACAAACAAATTATGTTCAGACTCCAAAAATATCTCCACCCTCAATGATGGAGGAGCCCAGCACATCAGTGCAAAAGATAAGACCGGAGCATTCGCAACAATGTTCAGCCAGAAATGCAGAGTGGATGATCCATCTCGGACTCCTATGGAGGTCCCCAGTATCACAGATGCTAGTCTTCAGCCAATTCGATTTGTTCCACGATATCAAGAAATGGCTGAATGCACTTGATTCTGCAAACCCTGGACAATATTTCAGCAATTGTACTAAAGACCTGCGCTTCAGAACTTGCCACGCCCCTAGCCAAGCTGTTCCAGTACATCTACAACATCTGTATCTACCCAGTAATGTGGAAAATTGCCCAGGTCTGTCCCGTACACGAAAAGCAGGACAAATCCAACCTGGCCAATTATCGCTCCATCAGTCTACTCTCCATCATCAGTAAAGTGTTGGAAGGGGTCATGAAGCTATCAAGCGGCATCTACTTAGCAATAACTTGCTCACCGATGCTCAGTTTGGGTTCTTCCAGGGTCATTCAGCTTCTGACCTCATTACAGCCTTGGTTCAAACATGGGCAAAAGAACTGAACTCCAGAGGTGAGGTGAGAGTAACTGCCCTTGACATCAAGGTAACATTTGACCGAGTGTGGCATCAAGGAGCCCTAGCAAAACTGGACTCAATGGGAAATGGAGTCAGGAGGAAAACTCTCTGCTGGTTGGAATCATACCTAGCACAAAGGAAGATGGTTGGGGTTGGTGGACGTCAATCATCTCAGTTTCAGGAGATCACTGCAGGAGTTCCTCAGGGTAGTGTCCTATGCCCAACAAGCTTTAGCTGCTTTACCAATGACCGTCCTTCCATCATAAGGTCAGAAGTGGGGATGTTCGCTGATGATTGCACAATGTTCATCACCATTCACGACTCCTCAGATACTGAAGCAGTCCCTGTCCAAATGCAGCAAGACCTGGACAATATCCAAGCTTGGGCTGACAAGTGGCAATTGTGCCACATAGGTGCCAGGCAATGACCATCTCCAACAAGAGAGAATATAACCATCACACCTTGATATTCAATGGCATTATAATCACTGAATCCCCCACTATCGACATGCTGGGGTTACCAATGACTAGAAACTGAAATGGACTAGCCATATAAGTACTGTGGCTAGAAGAGCAGGTCAGAGGCTAGGAATCATGTGGCGAGTAACTCACCTCCTGACTCCCTGAAGCCTGTACACCATCTGCAAGGCACAAGTCAGGAGTGTGATGGAACACTCTCCACTTGCCTGGATGAGTGCAGCTCCAACAGCACTCTAGAGGCTTGACACAATCCAAGGCAAAGCAGCCCGGTGGATTGGCACCCCATCCACATTCACTTCCTCCACCACTGATGAACAGTGGCAGCAGTGTGTACCATCTACAAGATGCACTGCAGGAACTCACCAAAGCTCTTTAGGCAGCACCTTCCAAACCCACGACTCCTACCATGTAGAAGGACAAGGGCAGAAATACATGGGAACACCACCATTGCAAGTTCCCTTTCAAGTCACTCACCATCCTGACTTGGAAATATATCACTGTTCCTTCTCTGTTGCTGGTTCAAAACACTGGAACTCCTTCCCTAAAAACCTATGCCACAGCGACTGCAGCAGTTCAGGAAGGCAGTTCATTGCCACCTTCTCAAGGAAAATTAGGGGTGGACAATAAATGCTGGCCTAGCCAGCGACATTCACATCCCATGAATAAAAAAAGCCACATCAAAGAAAGCCAATCCTTTAATAGCCTCTTTAAACTGACAATCAAACTGTGAAATTAGAACCCTCGTTGACACTCAACCAAGCATTCATAATCATGTAATAATAGACCTTGGAAAATATCAACAAAGACCTCTGCTGAAAATGCACAAAAAGATGGCAATTTTTTTCAAACCTACACCAGAAGACCTGTCAATCAAAATAATTCAGTAGCGGTTTTATTTTTAACTCTCACTGATGTCTTAAGCATGTTTTTTTCATGATTAAAGAGCAGGGTATTTAAAAAAAAACTTCAGATCATGACACTTAAACAGACTTTATGTGGCTTTCAAGAGTGTTTACGTTTACACCATCAATTCATGACTCCCACACTACCAGTTAAGGCCCTTGGAGCAGCAAAAATAGGGTCTCTTTGAACTCAGCTCTAAGTTTCCCACCTGTGTGTTTCATGTCCCTCCCTCTTTCCCCTAACCGACAAAAACTGGATCTGTCAGAATTGGCGGTGGGACTTCCACCTCCTGGTCCTGACAGCCATTTTGAAGGTCTAAGGAGTCTTCCTGACTCTGTGAAAATCAGCCCATTGAGTCATTAAAGCACAGAAGGCCATTCGGCATACCAAATCCATGTTGGGTCTCTGTAGGGCAAAACAAACAGTTCCATCAGTCCCATTCCCCAGCTCCATCCCTGTAACCCTGCAAGTTTATTTCCCTCAAGAGCCCATCCAATTTCCTTTTGACATTATTCACTATTTCTACTTCCACCACCCTCATAGACAGAAAGTTCCAGGGCAATACCACTCTCTGCATAAAAAAGTTCTTCTTCATATGCATCTTTCCAAAAACCTTAGATTTGTGCCCCCAAGACCTTGAACTATCAACTATTCGGAGCAGCATTTCTTTGTCTACCTTATCTAAACCTGTCATAATCATAAATGCTGCTACCAAATATCCCCTCAATCTTCATTGCTCCAAAGAGAACAACCCCAACTTCTCCATCCCAACCATTTAGCTAAAATCCCCCATCCCTGGAACGATTCTGGTAAATGTCTTCTGCTTTCTCTCGAGGACCCTTGCATCCTTCCTAAAGTGTGGTGGCCAGAACTGGATGTAATACCCTAGTCATGGCCTAAACAGAGTTTTATTAAGATTCAACATGACTTCCCTGCTTTGTACTCAATACCCCTATTTATGAAGCCCAATGTCCCATATGCTTTTCTAACTACTCTCTCAGTATGTCCCGCCACCTTCAAAGATCTATGGACATGATCCCCCAGGTCCCTCTGTGCTATTAAGTCTATATTGCCTCTCCCTATCCCCTCTGCCAAAATGCATTATCTCATACATTCTCTATATTAAATTCCAGCTGCCACTTGTCTGCCCATTCTGCTGGGTTTTTTTATACCCTGTTGCAGTTGACTGCAGTATCATCCTCATTGTCTGCCGTACCCCCAAGTTTTCTAAATTTTGGAATTTTACTCTGCATTCCAATATCCAAATCATTAATATTAGATGATTGATGACATGAGGTAAAACCTTAGGATCTGGAAGGCACTACCTGATTGTGGGTGGAGGCAGATTCTCCAACCATGTCGACGTCAACTCGCAGTCACGCGATAGTTCGGTCGGTGGGCACGCGCCAGAGCCGGCAGCATGCCCACCGACAATTAAAAGGCCTGTCAAGTCCAATGAGTTATCAATTAAATTAAAATTTTCACTGCCCGTCTAACCTGGCGGTTGGCGGGCAGGCAAAAAGGTCAAGAGGCCTTTGCATTATTTTGGAAACCTCATCCACGGACGGGCTGAGGTTTCCAAAAGCAAATAAAAATAAAAATTAAAACTTTGATTTTGCATTAATAACATGTCCCTGCTCATGTGACAGAGTTACATGTAGGGACGTGTTTTATTACATTTTTATTTTTTTAATTGTTGTTTTCATGTCTCTTCATCTCCCCCCCACCCCGGCACAGGCGGCGCTCAGTGCTGCCGCTCGCGTAATTGGCCTGCCAGCGTGAAATCGCGGTATGGTACTGATCACGGGTAGCGGTTTGCCCCCACCAAGCACCCCCGCCAAGGGCAAAATTCTGCCCTATGAGTCTCAATTTTCTCAACCACGCTTTAATGTGGTACTTGGTCAAACATTTTCTTAAAATCCAGGTAGACAACATCCATTACTTTCCCTTCATCAACTCTCTCTGTAACTTCATCAAAAAACTCAACTGGTGAAGTATAATCTATCTTTTACAAATCCATGCTGGTTCTCCTTAATTAACTCAAATCTTTCCAGGTACCAGTTGATTTTTCCCTGATTATTGCTTCTAAAATCTTAATCACCACTGATGTGAAACAAACCAGACTGTATGTTACTAGAAATATCCTTACCCTCTTTCTTGAACAAGAGTGTCACATTTGCCACTCTCCAATGCTCTGGCACCTATCCTGTATCCTTTGAAGATTGGAAGATTATGGCCGGTCCTTCTGTTGTCTCCACTCCCACTTTGTAGTATATTGCAAGATCTGAGCATTTTGTTATATTGCCCTCTCTGCTGGGGAGGCGTAAATAAAGTTAGTTCAATAATGGCTGCTTACAGTGAATCCACATGGTGCGTTTTACTCAGTGCAATACACAACACACTTCATTTAGCAACCTGGGATGCAAGCCATTTGGACCAGGTGACATATCCACTCTAAGCATAGCCAGCCTTTCCAGCACATTCTTCTTATCAGTTTTCACCCTGTCCATTACCTCTACCATCTCTGCTTTTACCAGTTGTTTGTCAGCATCCTCTTCCTCAGTAAATACCAATACAAAGTACTCATTAAGTATTCTAGCCTTGCCCTGAGCCTCTAACTGTATATCACCTTCTTTGTCCTTAATAGACCCCACCCCTCCTCTTGCTACCCACTTATAATTTACATGCCAGTAGAAGAGTTTTGGGCTCTGTTTTATGTTAACTGTCATTCTATTTTCATGTTCTCTTTCTGCCAGTCTTATTTTCCTTTTCACCTTCCCTTTCAACTTAATGTATTTGGTCAGGTTGCAAGACGACAATTTATCAACCTATCAAATTTTTTAGGAAAACAGAGAGTTATTTCTTCTGGATCAGGGTTGTGAATTCTAATCACTTCCTAAGTAGATTATTCCAACTGGAGCAATTAAATATTTGAAAAGTCAATCCAGAAAACATTAACATATATTTTGCAAGTAGGTTATAGTACAGATAAACAACAAACACTTCCAGGTCACACAAGGTATTTTCTGTACTGAAAATACAAAAACAAATGCTTTTTGCTTGATTATCTTAAGGAATAGTCATAAAAGTGTAGTATCTAGCACAGAAAGCAAGAAATCGGAATAACTTGCACTTACATAATGCTTTTTACAACCTCAGGATGCCCCTAAGCTCTTCACAGTCAATGAAATACTTTTGAAGTATAGTCACTGTTATTATGTAGGAAATGTGGTTGACAATTTGTGCACAGCATGTCGCTGTAAACCACAATGTGATAATGACCAGATGATCTTTTTTTAAATGTTGATTGAGGGAGAAATATTGGTTAGGATAATAGGGATAACCCCCTGGCTCTTTGAAATAGTGCATTGGAATCTTTTTCATCCAATTGAGAGGGCAGACCTGGTTTAATGTCTCATCCGAAAGATGGTACCTCCAGCAGTGCAGCACTTCCTCTGTACTGCACTTGTCAGCCTTGATTTTAGTACTCAAGCCCTGGAGTGGGTCTTTAACCCAAAACCTCCTGACTCAGAGGTGAGAGTGCCACCAACTGAGCCATGGTTGACATTTCAAATCCTCAAAACCATTTATTTGGCAGGAGTACCATATGTGCATTGTCTGTTGATTGGTTCCCAACAAAATGCTTTGGTTCACAATTAAGTTCACGAAACACAGACATGTGTGCAACACAATTCTCTTATCCTGCTTAGCTGTACTACTAGAAGGGGCCTTTCAGAACAAGTAATCCAAGCATGGATATACACAAATGTACCAAAAATGTGTAGAACACAATCTTGTTTTTTTGTTTTTTCTCAAATTCATTCTTGGTATGTGGGCATTGCTGGCAAGGTCAACATTTACTGCCCATCACTAATTACCCTTAAAAAGTAGTGGTAGGCCTTCATGAACTATTGCAGTTCATGTGGTGAAGATGTTCCCACAATGCTATTAGTTAGAGTGTTTCTGGATTTGACCCAGTGACGATGAGGAACAGTAATAGATGTCTCAGTCAGGTCAATGCATGATTTAGAGGGACACATGGAGATTATGGTGTTCCCATGCACCTGCTGTCCCTTTATTTCCAGGTAGTGAAGGTCACAGGTTTGGGAGATGATGCCAAAGTAGCCTTAGGGAGCTCATACCCACTGGTGCCCTCCAGCACCTATCTTGCTGGTGATTGCTGTTATGATATGGTGTACATGTACCTTTAAGGGTGCGTATCTTAAACTGTTGTCAATCGCTACTACTGAGACAAGATGTGATGTAGTAGTCCCATGACTCTGACCTCAGAATACAAGCAGCAGAGGTTGAGGTCAAACACGTGTATATGGTCTCCCAGTTAACACTGTATGCATCTTCAAATAAAGAATCCACATTATTGTTTTACCAATCCTTGTCGTACGATTGGTATATTGACCTTAAATAAAAGAACATAACAATTGTGGGGTCAGTGGGAAGTTATTTTGTTATGATGAAATCGGAGGACACAAGTTGTACCTTGGCTGCAAAATAGCCACCTGTCCATGGTGCTTGCACACCCTTGGTCCCATTGGACACTTTGGTAAAGGATCAATATGCTGAGATGGATCTTAAGATGGAGAAAAAAAGAACTAGCCCTTGACAAGACATTAAAGCCCCTCACTGCTCCCCCACCAACCCCATCTAGCCTCCAATCGATGTGATAAATTTAGGTCCTGGGTTGATGCTCCTTGAACTGACCATTTCTGTAATATCTCTCCATGCATATGAACTTGATGATTTAGGATCTTCCTCCTACTTGTTCAGAAGAAAACTTCTTCCTTGTCCTGGGCCTTAGGAGGGCTTCCAGCGGGATTTCAGAGAATATGGTGTGGCTAATGACTCATGACTAAATTGAAATCTTGTAGGAGACCATACTACCTTATTTTAATCCAGCTTTAAATAAACTTCTGATTCGTTGACTTGTCATAAATGGCATTCCAGGACTGGGCAGATTTCCAGTGTGTTGCCCAATCAAGTCAGAAAACCACCTACAAGATTCTAATGAGGCCCAGGAGCTAGTAAGTTCTGTTTACTGCAGGTGAATTTTAACTATGCCCCATTTTCTATTTGTGTAATATCGAGCCAGAGTTAAATCAAGGTCAAGGTCTTACTCATGCTCCAAGAATCTTAGAGAAATTAATACCTTCCGTCACTTCTGAGCTGTTTTCAATGACTATTGGTGAATGTGTGCATGAATAGAAGTCAGGTGAGAAAGGGATTCATTTGGCTAGGATAACCATTGACAATCACAGTCCAGGTTCTCACATGTAGAATTAGAACTTGGGCATGATACTTAGTGGTTGTCAGCATCCAAGGAACCAAAACTGCAGCATAAGTCAACAGCTTCAGAAGAAGGGAGGAAAGGAGAAAAAAATAACCCCTTATCAGAATATGAACCAAACACATGGGACAAATACCCCATCAATTCATGACTCCACAACTCCACAATACTTCTCAGACAAAACTTCATATTTCATATTTTTGAGGAAAATAATTTCCCCCAAACCTTAAATACAACCAAATATATATCATCCAAAATCTTGGAAACTACCACAGATGGCAGGCCATATTAAGGTTGGTGTTTTCGGTTGGTATTTGTGTTACTAAATTTGGTTCTTCCAAATTTGAACTTTCCCTGCCTATATATATATAATATATATTGAAAATAATGCACTTAATGGCTGCTGCAGTGAAAAATATCAAACATCAATGGGAATTAGTAAGTGCCAGTACAGCACAAAAGGGAGTACTCAGATTCTAAGGGGAATAGCATGAGGACAGCTTGAACGAGACACAGCCTCTCCAGGCTACTGCAAAAATGGATGAGTTGAATGAGTAGCCCTTAGATCATCCCAGAAATTGAATGTAGCATATGCAGAGCTCCCAGGACCTCAAGGGAGATCATATGCATACAATCCGCTAAACCTCAAAGGAACAGCTGAACAAAAACTGCACTATGGGGGAAACAACTAAATAAAAACCCAACTACCCATCTATTTCTTCCAGCAGCTGTCACGGGAATCTCACAAAGAGATATAGAGGTATGTCAGCTTTTGCTGCAGTAACTGCCAATATGGTGGTATACATCAACTGAATAGTTAGAGTATGGTTGTACATCATAAGGACCTTAACTTTCATCCGGTAATAAGGCTTTTACCTAGTGGAAGGCTCAGTACTTATGGTGGTAGAGAATAGATAGAATGACAAATTAGTGTCATGTGTCCACAATGGAACATTTTGATTCAAATTACTTGAATTGGGTTACGGCTTAATTTCTGCCAATATATTTGAATCGTACTAACTCAAATCAATTTGGGCTTTTAATATTAGACGGTGTTCATCCTACATTAACATGCAGTTTACTCCACTGAGACCAAAGAAACTCTGGAGTCTGAAAACAAAGGAATACATTTAGAGTAGGAAGTGACACAGACGTCTCTTCACATCTCTAGGTATTGCTTCCTTAAATATTTAAACAATTAATTTCTTCAACAAGACATGGTACTCTCACCTCTTGGTGTTAAGGGACATATCTCAAATTTGTAAAAATTGTTTACGATCGTTTATAATAATGATGACATTATATTGATTGGGATTGGGTTTGAAGCCGTTTCAAACCAATGTCTGATTTTCCTGTCTTTCCCATTTTATAATGGTAGGGGCAATTTTAACTTTGCACACAGGGCAGAACCAGCCTGATGTGGAATTAAAATAGTTATGGATCACCACCATATTTACTGGAACCTTATACTGGGCATTGACTGTTAGCCTCGTTACTGGAAGAAAACTGTGGTCCTCTGACATACATAGGATCCCTATTCAAATTCCAAAGGCCAGTTGGACAAAGCTTGGGCTATGCATGTTTCACAAATCAGAGGAAAATTCAATCCAGGTGGTGAAGAGAAAATGGTACCAAAAAGTTCTGGGAAAATTTATTAAAATGGCACTGTGTGTCCTCAAAGCTCCACAAATGGCACGTGGGTTGTTGCCATGCAGACTCTTCCCTACCGTGAACGCTCCTCCGCTCCGCCCCATCTTCTCTGGCGCCCTCATCTCCGCCCCTAAGATCTACTTCCCTGCTAGCCAGACCAGAAGAGTGAAATAAGCAAATGGCATGGTAATAAGGTCTAGGCCTCAAATGGGCCTGGGTTCCTGTTGGCACGATTGTAAGGCCAGACTATGCACACCGATGGTCAGCTAAGACATAAATCTGGTGATAGCAGACCTGTTTGACATCCAGTCCAAATTACCTTCCCATTGATTCCAGCACTGAAAGTGAAAATTGGCCCATGCTTTCTTCCACATGTACAGTAACTGGATATAATCTCATAATATATGGAGGAGAAAAGATAGTGTAAGCAGTTTTAGGTCGTTTTGCATTTTTAACTAAATGATAATCTGCATCAAAATAAGTTAGATTCAATATTCTATTAAAAATCCACTTCTGCAATTAATGACTTAAAAGTAAATATGAGAGCCGCCTCAGAAAAAGCATCGCACCTCCACTTGTCACCTCCCCAGATAGCTGGGTCAGAGAAAGAGCTCACAGTATGCTGAATTTAAGTCTAAAATCCAAAGCATGCCAGTGTTACACCAGGCATGGCACTAATGTTCTGCACCACTGGGCTATAACTACTTGCACCACTGGTTAGGCAATCTGTCAATCATTTACTTATAATATTTATTTATTTTAGGAGCAAATATATTTTAAGAGGTAGGCAATTTCAATTATGATTTTAAAACATATCATCTGTGCTGAGTTGCAATATCATCTTTCTCAAGAAAAATCCACCAGGTTACATCTTCAATCAAGCTATCGAACTCTTTCAATGTTTTCTGGACAAGCAGAATGTTAAAGATGCAGTACAACATGATGCCATGGGTTGAATTTTCTTTCTACTTGTCAGTTAGTGGCAAAGCAGAAAACTGCCAGCCCACATATCTGTGACTAACGCAGTGTAAGTTTCCTCTTAGAACACTAATTATACAGGCAAGGTTTGTTTAGAGTGGTAATACTGATGCTGGTAAGGTTAGTGCCATTGAGAGAGCTGATTTTGGGTGCAGCTTTTAGAAAGCTAAAGGGAGCATCACTTTTCTGTAACAATTTCTGAAGCAGCAGTAGCCTCAGGGACATTAACCACTGGAAGAGCTCCCAAATTCCTGGAAGCACCCGCACAGGACTCATTGGCTTGAATGAGGGCCAGAAGAGCAAAACTATTGCACACTGAGAGCTGAAATCCCCAAGAGGCTGGTGGAGACTCTGTGGAGCGGTGTGGTAGAGGCAGTCAGTGCTAACTCCAACACCTCAGAACTGCACACTGACAGCAGAGTGTCACTGGCCTCACAAAGGTAGCTAAGGTATGTCTAGACTCTTGTGCCAACACACATCTACGGCTAACCATACCGCCTTCATTCACCTCCTTATTTATCATGTCTTAGTCTCTCAGCATATATGTGCCCAAGGAAACTCATTAATGCAGAGAGAAACTCCATGATAACTGATAGCTACTCAGGAGATTTTTGCGGCATGAAGTTGGCAGCAAGAGCTCCTAAAGGCTCCCAGGTAATGCTGTGACAAAAGCTTTGAATTGGATACTTGCACAGGATTTCCGAGAACCCCTCAAAACCTGAGCACAGGACTTCAAGGCGCAGGGTGGAATTTTCCATGCCAGCTGGCGCCGAGCGTGTTTTGTGGCGCCAGTGGACAAAATGGTGACAAGGCCAAAAATCGGTTTCACACCACCCTGAAACCAGTTTGCAATTGTCCGCTCTGCCGCGTCAATGGCGGGCCGCATTTCCTCTGGCTGGGGGGGTGGGGGGGGTCTAGAACAAGGAGTCATAATCTCAGGATACTGGATAGGCCATTTAGGAGTGAGATACCGAGAAACTTCTTCACTCAGAAGGTGGTGAAGCTATAGCATTCTCTAGCACAGAAGGCTGTGGAGGCCAAGTCACTGAATATATCTAAGAAGGAAATAGGTAGATTTCTAAGTTTTAAAGGCTGGGGAGGATGGGGAGACAGTGGGAGTCAGGCATTGAGATAGAAGATCAGCTGTGATTATATTGAATGGCGCAGTAGGCTAGGAGGGCCAAATGACCTACTCCTGCTTCTATTTTCTATGTTACTATGTTTCCTACCAATGGACTTGGGGAATGACATTGTAATACATCTACATATCATTATAAACCCAGCTCTCCCCCATGCTGGATCAGCTGAGCACGTGTTTCACAACAGTATATATGTGCCCAGTCGTCCAGTTGTTCTTCAGTCAACTCAAATGCTCACTAGTTTGCAGTCTATTCCCGAGCGGTGAAAAGCTCTAGAGCATTTGGTGGCACTTTTATGCCCCTGCGTTGCTTATGTGGGCAGATAAGCTAGAGGCCTGACTCCAAGCATGTCAATGTGGCTGAATCTGAACTGTCTCAGCTGCAGAGGAATGGTTGCTTTAAACAAGGTTTCCTTGATGCATAGCCGCTTCCCTCCAATACCCCACCCCACCATAAGTGATTATGCACTACCGTCAACTGCAGGGCAGCCCTTGCCCCTCCCCACCCATGCAGGGCAGCCTATGCTCCGACACCGCACTGGGAAAAAGCAACTTGCCTGTGCCCTCGCCTGAATGCGCGGCACCTCAACCTTAAAGTCCAACTGGCAACCTTCACGAGCACTGTGTAAGGTTACTGAGCACTCAGCTCTGATTTCCCACCTGCTGCACGCCTTACATATACTGTTGTGAAACACGTGCTCAGCTGATCCAGCTATGGCAACACCATCTTGATTTGAGACTATAACACTGTTCCTTCACCGTCGCTGGGTCAAAATGCTGGAACTCCTTCCCTAACAGCACTGTGGGTGTACCTACCCCACATGGACTGCAGCAGTTCAAGAAGGCAGCTCACCACCACCTTCTCAAGGGCAATTAGGGATGGGCAATAAATGCTGGCCTTTGAGTGTAACTCCATCTGCAGACCATTAGCAGGGAGAACTATTTTCTTAAAGTGGCAATGGTGGCATAAATTACCAAGAAATTCTCATTAAGATTATGGAATATATAATATATATAGTGTATAATTTATATGTATTACTTACCACAATTGTAGGTCAGGATTCACCATTAGCTAAGAAGGGATAAAATTCTTACTGTTTGAAAATAAATGGGCTAAATCTCATTTGCCCAAAATGATGAACTACAACTTAAATTGCAGCAACACATACTTTTGAAATGTGCAATCACCAAGAATGAAATTACCTTCGTAACAACAAAGCACCAACAACCAATCAAAATATATATGCATCTAATGCTTCTGAAGCAGGCAATGAGCTAATTAACTTGTCTAAATGTCAGAATTTTTCTTTGTACATCACAGAGTGCACAACTGTTGCAGTCGGTGGCTCAGTGACATCTGAGAAAATCAGTGAATAGGTTCTGCAAGTATTATAGATCATAATGAGGATATTTTGATGGGGGAACAAAGTTGCCAAAATGCAAAAAAAGAAAAAGAAAAAAAGGTATGTATGGGATGTACATCCCAGAGTTGGTGAACCTTTGCCAACAATTAGAAGGATCTGGAGAGAAGTGAGAAAAATGTTGCGCAACTCTAGAACCTGCTTATTGTAAAGTTGTAGCACAAGGACGCATGTGAGCACAATGGAAAACTGTATTTTTATAAATATCTTTTATAATCAGAGTTATACTGGCACACAGAAATGTTAACAACAATTCAAATAAAGTGTAAGAAAGAAAATTTGCAGATTATGTAAATTACAATACAAATGCCAAGATGGGGGAAGTGAATTCACTGCAGGAGACTATTTCCATGCGAATATCAACACATCTCAAACCTGACCACTGTGATGTTAAGATGCCAAAGCTCAGATGCAGTTGGAAGAGGTAGTGCAGCACAAGTTGTGGACCCCAGAATACTGACATCCTATCAACAAACTCTTGCTGAACTATTCAAAGTGAAAGTTGGAAACCATGGAGGAGGTAGACTTTGTAGTTTGAAGCACAAGGCAGAGCTTCTAGTATTTCCACATTATTCGTTTGATTTGCACAGTAAGTAAGCTAAGGGCACAAAAGTATAGTAGTTATGGGACTGGAGCGGACATCATTGTCGCTGGGTCAAAATCTTAGAATTCCCTACCTAACACTATTATGGGAACACAATTCCCCAAGCACTGCAGTGTTCAAAAAGTAGGCCCCACTCCCAGCTCCTCAGGGTAACTGAAATAATAAATTGTTCTAGAAATGGCCTTCTTAGCACTGTTCACATTCCTAGAACATTTTTTTAAAAACAGCACAATGAGTATCTTGGCACAAGCACACGACAGAACAACACCCTCAAGGATATATTTAATTACATATAGGGCAGAATTTTTAGCTCGGCGGGCATGCACCTGACCTGATCTAGTGTGAAATCACGCGAGATGCCCCAACGACATCCTGCGCTCACACAATATTTCAGTCGATAGGCGTGCGCATAAGTTGGAAACGCACCCGCTGACAATTAAGCCCATTAACAGCGCAATTGTCTGCAATTTCTCATTGCCCATCCAATCTTATGGGTGATGGACAGGCGAATCGGCCAGGCGGCCTTTACATTTTTCATCGAACCTCATCCACGGGCGTGATGAGGTTTCCATAATGCAATAAAATATAAGTAAATTTCTGTGAACAGCATTTTCAGTAACTAAATTTTTAGGTGATTTATTATGATGCAGGGACACTTTCAGCTTCTGAAAACTTTGTTTTTGGTTTTCCAGGTCTTCAGTTCCCTGAAGCAGCTCTCTGCCTTCAGGGAGCTTTCCCTCAGCACTGGCCCGTGCCCGCATTGACGTCAGCGCCTGCCCTCCGCCCACCTCCACCCTGGCAGTGTTGAGCTTCTCAGCACGCACTTCATGCTGGCTGGCCGTTAATTGGCCAGCCAGCCTGAAATCATGGCCGGGGGCTGATTGTGGTCGGCAGTCCGTTCTCCGGCCGATCCTGGGCATGCCGATCGCGCCCGCCCACCGACCTCAAAATTTAGGCACTAATGTCCCATCTGCTTTTTTCATGGAGCAACATGACAGTCTTTCGGCAAAAACTGGAACCACCATCCATCACCACTCCAACTTGAATAAATCATCAGAATAGGTGCAAAGGGGAAGCTGGGTGGTAGCAGGAGTGTGTATCAGTGACCAAGAAACTCCAAAATGCTGCTATATTTAATATTAGTGTTAATATTATGTTAATTGTATTATCAAGGTTATGGATACACAGGTGAAGGACATTAATTTATTAAGTCCCTTGAGTATGTATACATAAAAAGAATAAATAAAGGCTGCCAGGACACTGGGTGTTGGTCAGGGACTAGGCAGGCATAAGTAATGCTGCATTCTGTAAATAAATCTAGTTTTAAGTAAAAGGTTGACGTCTGGTTTTCTACTTCACCATCTGGCTTTGGAATGAATTAACATGGCAGCAGAGGATGATTGCCCAATGGTGAAGATTGGAAAGTGTCACATATGGATAGGCACCTGGTCTTAACTGGCATTTGATTCTCAGAAAAATACACTCTTTTGGATCCGACGTCTGCTGCTTTAAAAAACAAATCCTGGGGAAGTAGTCATTTCCAACAGCTTTGATGGCGCAAATGGGACATTCTGCAGTGTCACAGAGGATGGAGGGCTCAATGATTGCGGCCTTTCGAGATTGTACAGATATGGGGCGCAGGCATCAGTACAACGGAAGGGTTACAGACAAAAGGAATGAGGATGAAGGCATTTTTAACAGATCTGGCAGATGACAGATTGGAGCAGTAATAATAGATGAATGAACCCCAGGAATGTCCGGGGAACTGTTAACAGGTGCTTCAGATGCAACTCAAAATATCATTAAGCAATGAACTGCCCAAAGCGGAACAGCATGGTTTTCGAAGCGACGCATGACATAGAGAATTTTGAAATTGAAGGTGATGTTAATGATCAGTCTGTGGGAATTATACTAGACACAAGAAGCTTTACTCTGGTAATGGGTTTACTAGATGCAGATTAATTTAATTGTACCATGCTAGACCCTGGTTGTACTTTGGTAGTGTGTGGAACCGATTGGTCAAAATATTATTAAGGATCGTTCAGTAGTAAGGATTGAAATAGGTCAGGAAGTATGAGAGTCCTGCTCATTTCAGATTCAGGGATGACAACACGGTGAGGTCACTGAAAAGAGTGATAATTCCATGCAAAAATACCTGAAGTAAGCCACTTTATTAGTAAAGATGTAGTTTCTAGTAAGATTCCTTTGCTGCTGAGCAAGCCTTCTATAATAAGGGCACAAATTAAACTGGACATGGAACATGAAAAAACAATTATTTTTGGAAAGTCAGTAGATCTTCAGCTTACCCAATCAGGGCATTATTGCAACTCTTTAACAAAACCTAGCATTTCTAATCAGAACTTTAAAGAAATGTTAATGGCATCAGGTGATAAGAATCTGAGAGAAAAAAAAGCAAAAAAAAAGTGCAGTTGATGAGCACACAAGGCTCACTGAAGAGATTAATGAAAAAGTGTGACATACGTAAAAAGTATCAAAGGATGTCGCCATGTCCTCTTCTAAGTCTCCCATTGGCAGGAGACTTTAGTGAAGTAGCAGCCATGGATTTAAAGGTGTGGGACAAGATAGAAACATTTTTTTTTACATTTTATACACATGGCAACCAGATTCAGTCTTTCTACAGTAATTCATGGTTAGGACAAAATGGTGATTGTAGATAAAATTATGGAAAAGTGAATAGGGACTAGCAGATCATACATTGGATTTATCAGCCATTTCAGAACCCATCGAATTGGAATGGAAGCAAGCGTCCTCGGTCCTGAGGGACTTAGAAAGCTTAGACATTAAACAGAATAGGTTGGGAGTAACCTGGAATCAACAATCATATAGAGAGAGCGTTACTTGTACCCTGATAAATCGTGCTAAATCATTACAGAAATATGATACCACATCTAAAGAAGGTACAGAGCAGTTGAGAAACTTGGTTGGACAGTTGAATTGCCGATTTAATCAGGCAAGACTCAATGCCAGTTTTGATGTATTGGAACTAAATGCTATGATGAAACATGCTACATTTAGGGATATTTTAAGGGCAAATAAAGCATTAAAGAAACTAAACACTGAGAAATGCGCACTCAAGTTTCCAGCCTTGGGTGACCCAAAAGATATAAAATTAGTTATTTTTAGTGACACTAGCCATGCCAATCTTCCGGATAGGTATTTAACTACAGAGGGGTTTATAATATTCTTGGTGAGTGAAAATGGAAAATGTTGTCCCTTGGCCTGGAAAGCTAAGAAAATGAAAAAGGGTGGTTAAAAGTACCTTAGCTGTGGAAACACTTGCTCTATTAGAAGCAATAGATTTAGGTTTTATTTATCAAATATTTTAAGGCAAATCCTATACAAGGGACATTCTGAAAATAGTTTGCCTGTAAATGCTATGTAGATAACCATTCCCTGTGGGAATTATGTATATTTGACAAAAAGTGTGACTGAGAAAGGTTAAGGATTGGCCTTGCTAGTGTAAAAAAATACTTGGAAGAAAAGAGATCTCAAAGATAAAATGGGTCCACACAAGTCACCAATCGGTGGATTGCTTTATTAAAAAAGAGTGCTTGTACAAACAAATTATTGGCAGCCCTAGAAGAGGGATGTTTTGTATTACGTGTTATACAGAATATGGGAAATCATTTTCTTCCTTTCTTCTTTTCTTCAATTTGTTTTGAAATTGTTTGTGTGTTATAGTTTTAATTTAAAGAAAAAAGGGGAATCTGTTAATTTCACATTACTTGTATTATCAAGGTTAAGGATACACAGGTAAAGGGCATTGGTTGATTAAGTACCTTAAGCACATATAGATAAAGGCTGCCACATGCCCCCCCCCACCCCCGATCTTTGGCTACCCAGTGTGGAGGGGGTGGGCAGATCGGAGGACATCGTCGTGGGTCTGTTCCTGGGCTCAGCAATAGGCGGTTGAGGGGGTTGTTCAGCCCGAATGTCTTCCCTTCTTCCGTGGCTACGTTTGTGCCCAGGTGTCCCTGGAGAGAGAACACGTGCTGTCTGCCAGTATGCGTGATGCCTTCCACGACCAGTGGGTACCGCACTGGAGCACATGATCAGCCCCAGAAACACCATTTTAATTTGGTTTATTAAGTTTCCTTTTGAGCTATTGTCTTTTTGTTACAGTGCCTCTTTAATGGGTTGTTAATTTGGTTAATTTGTTTATTAAATTGTGTTCTTACAGGAGTACAAATAAAGACTACTGGGACACTGGGTGTTGGTCAGGGAGGAGGCAAACATATATAATGTTGCATTCTATAAATAAATCTAGTATTAAGAAAAAAGGATTGGCATCTGGCTTCCATCTAGCTTTGGAAATGAATTAACACATAGGGTCTCATTAGAATTTTGTACTCCATTTCGCATCCAACAGCTGGCCAGATTGAGAGGGTGCAGGGTTCGGAAAGTTTGCTGCGCAAGGCAGCCACTGGAGGGAACAGAGATCATGGAGAAATAGGAAGGGGTGAAGAGAGATCATGGGGGAGCGGACAGGAGAGATCGTGATGTAAGGAGAGACTGCATGGGGGAGGAGAGGAGAGCTCACAGGGTAAAGGAGAGGACAGAGATTGTGAGGAAGAGGAGAGATTATGGGGAAGAGGACAGTTAAGAAATTGCAGGAGGGAGAAGATGAGAAATCGTGTAGAAGAGGAGAGACAGAGGACAGACTGAGCAAGATTTTGGGATGAAAGAGATTGCATATCAGTGTGGGGGGAGGTGCTGGTGTGGGAAAGAGGAATCATGAGGGAGAGAGAACGTGACAGGTTTGCTTGAAGACTGAGGGTGGAAGCATTACTGGAAAAGCACTCAGCTGTTGTTCCTACTTCCCTTCAGCTGCTGGCTTTCACCAAGCCCTGGAAAACCAGCCTGCAATCATTACATTTAAATGAGTAACTGAGCCTTATTACAATTTACAACCCAGAGCGGGTTTAGACACACACAAACCCACTGCAGTTCAACTTGAACTAGTTGCATTCACAATGGTCAGGAGTTGTGTTTTTGATTTTTGCCAACTTAGCACCCAATCCACTCCTGCCCTTCATGTGAGCTTTAAAATTCTCCCCAAACACTTAGGAGCAGATAGGAACCACCTGGAATAATCACTGGTTTAAGATAGTGGACAGAAAAGAAAAAGATGGTAGTGGCAGTGATTTCAAAAGGGAAACTGGGCCAGAGCAAATATCTGGCATGTGGAAACACCAGTAACAACTTCATTGAGATCTTCGTTACAAAGGCGTAATAGAATCATCTCTGAAGGACAATTTTGCTGCTCCTATGGGGGATCTGATGTCTACACATTTGTGTTCAAATGGATCAATGAATATGAGCAGATGTCTACCAGAAACATCATGCATGACGTAGCACAGCAGTAACTTGATGTCACTCACATTCATGGTATCCATTGTGCCATCCATTAAAACAAGTGGTAGAAGGGGCTGCATTTGATAGCAATGAACACATAGCAATCACAGTAAAGGATATTCCAGGCACTGATCCATCATGGTCTGTCACAGGTACAGGTAGTAAGCCTACTGTATCCTTTGTAGCCAGCCAGTTCCAATACAGTCACCCGCCAATGCTACTTGCTCAACTAGGAAAGAATTTAGTGTATAAAGCCATCCAACATGAAAAATTCATGGCACACAAGAGGCATTTACACCAACAGATCATATTAAACATGTACATTGTAATGTAAATAAATTTAATAATGCACCTTGCAATTTGTCCTGCTTTCATTGTGCAAATGAGAAAGCATCTGATATCTAAATAGCAGTTTCCTCACTGGCAGCTGATGAATTGCCCATCATACTTAAATATGCCACAGGTTGTAATCAGCATTTGAATGGTTACAGTTAAAAAAGTCTTGACACTTTGGGGACCCAATAATTAAGAAACCTGTTGTTTTGCATTAGAATTATTTTATTCTTTTATAGGTTGTGGGTGTTGCTGCCTAGGCCAGCATTTGTTGCTCATCCATAATTGCCCTGGAGAAGGTGGTGGCGAGTCACCTTCTTGAACCGCTGCAGTCCATGTGGTATGGGTACACCCACAGTACTGTTAGGAAGGGAGCTACAAGATTGTAACCCCTCAAAAGTGAAGGAATGGTGATATTGTCCCAAGTCAGAATGATGTGTGGCTTGCAGGGGAACATGCAGATGGCGGTGTTCTCATGCATCTGCTCCCTTTGTCTTTCTAGGTGGTAGAGCTCATGGGTTTGGAAGGTGAAGTCAAAGGAGCCTTGATGAGTTGTTGCACTGTATCTTGTAGATGGTGCCCACTGCTGCCACTGCGTGTCAGCGGTGGAGGGAGTGAATGTGGATAGGGTGCCAATCAAACAGAATGCTTTATCCTGGATGGTGTCCAGCTCCTTGAGTGCTGTTGGAGCTGCACTGATCCAGGCAATGGAGAGTATTCCATCACACTCCTGAGTTGTGCCTTATAGATGGTGGATGGGCTTTGGAAGTCAGGAGGTGATTTACTTGCCACAGAATTCCCAGTCTCTGATCTGCTCTTGTAGCCACTGTGTTTATATGGCTTGTTCAGTTCAGTATCTAGTCAATGGTAACCCCCAGTATGTTGATGGTGGGAGATTCAGCAATAATAGTGCCACTGAATCTCAAGGGGAGGTGGTTAGATTCTCTCTTGTTGGAGATGATCATTGCCTGTCATTTGTGAGGTGCGAATGGTACTTGCCACTTATCAGCCCAAGCTTGGATATTGTCCAAGTCTTGCTGCATATGGACACGGACTGCTTTAGTACCCGAGGAGTTGTGAATGGTGCTGAACATTGTGCAATCATCATTGAACATCCCCACTTCTGATCTTATGCTGGAGGGAAGGCCATTGATGAAGCAGCTGAAGGCACTACCCTGAGGAACTCCTGCAGCAATGTTCTGGAACTGAGATGATTGACCTCCAACAATCAGAACCATCCTTTTTGTGCTGGATATGACTCCAACAAGTGGAGAGTTTTCCCCCAATTCCCATTGACTTCAGTTTTGCTAGGGCTCCTTGATGCCACAATCGGTCAAATGCTGTCTTGATGTCAAGGGCAGTCTTTCTAACCTCACCTCTTGAGTTCAGCTCTTTTTGCCATGTTTGGATCCAGGCTGGAATGAGGTTAGGAGCTGAGTGGCCTTGGTGGAACCAAAACTGAGCGTCAGTGAGCAGGCTATTGCTCTGTAAGTGCTGCTTTATAGTGCTGTTGATGACTCCTTCCATCACTTTGCTGATGATGAATAGTAGACTGATCGGGAAGTAACTGACCGGGTCAGACTTGTCTTGCTTTTAGTGACAGAACATCCCTGGGCAGTTTTCAACATTACTGGTTAGATGCCAGTGTTGCAGCTGTCCTGGAAAAACTTGGCTAGGGGCATGGCTAGTTCTGGAGCACAAGTTTTCAGTTCTACTGCCTGAATGTTATCAGGGGCCTTTGCAGTGTCCAGCGCCTTTAGCCATTTCTTGATATCACATGTAGTGCATTGAATTGGCTGAAGACTGGCGTCTGTGATGCTGGGAAGCTCAGGAGGTGGCTGAGATGTTTCATCCATTTGGCACTTCTGGTTGAAGGTGGTTGCAGCCTTGTCAATTGTACTGAAGTGCTGGGCTCCCCCATCAATACGGATGGGGATATTTGTGGAGCCTCCACCAGTTAGTTGCTTAATTATTATTACGACTGGATGTGGCAGGGCTGCAAAGCTTAGATCTGATCTGCTGTTTGTGGGATCGCTTAGCTCTGTCAATTGCTAGCTGTTTCTGCTGTTTGGCACGTAAGTAGTCCTGTGTTGTTGCTTCACTAGGTTGATACCTCATATTTAGTTATGCCCAATGCTGCTCCTGGCATGCCCTTCTGCACTATTCATTGAACCAGGGTTGATCCCCTGACTAGATGGTAGTGGTAGGAATGGGGATATGCTGGGCCATTAGGTTACAATTGTGGTTGAATACCATTCTGATGCTGCTGATGGCCCACAGCTCCTCATAGATGCCCAGTTTTGAGTTGCTAGGTCTGTTCAAAATCTATCCTATTTATATCTTCAGTGTGAGGATGGGACTTTGTCTTCACAAGGACTGTGCGGTGGTCACTCCTACAAATACTGTCATGGACATGGACAGATGCATCTGTGACAGGTAGATTGGTGAGGACGAGGACAAATAGGTTTTTCCCTCTTGTTGGTTACCTCACCACCTGCCGCAGGCCCAGTCTAGTATCTATGTCTTTTGGGATTTGGTCAGCAGTGGTGCTACTGAGCTAATCTTGGTAATAGACATAATGTCCCCCACCCAGATAAATTCTGTGTCCTTGTCACCCTCAGTACTTCTTCAAATTGGTTTTCAACAAGGAGGAGCACTGATTCATCAGCTGAGGGGAGCAGTGAGTGATAATCAGCAGGAGGTTACCTTGTCCACGTTTGTCCTGATGCCATGAGACTTCATGGGGTCTGGAGTCAATATTGAGGACTCCCAGGGCAACCTCCTGGCAACTGTATACCACTGTGCCGTAACCTCTGGTCATTCTGTCCTGCCAGTGGGACAGCACATATTGAATGCATTGAGTTTATCTTATGGCTTGTGCACATCTTTACATGACTGGTGTTCAATGGCATGTCTGTCCAACATAATTTGCATGGCCGTTTCTGCCTCAACTCCCTAAGAAAGTTGTCTTAAATTCTTTTGTGCCCTCCTGCTGGCAAAGTGGACTGCCTCTAGGAACTCATTTGCTGGGAGGTAGAATTTTTTTCACAGCTGCAGCAATTCAAGGGGCCACGGAGAAATGGACACAATGAAAGGAAAAGCACTTTTCATCCAGAATGAACAGACTGAATGAGCATGCTGCAATAAAATGACCCTCAGAGATGGCACGGTGGACTTACTATGAGGGGGGTATAAGATGCACTTCTTTCTCTAGAAGAGGGTAATGCAACGTGTCTAGGAGAAGATAGTGTTCAGAGCCACCATTGTCTCCCCTGTGATCAATGATTAAGGTTGCTACTTTTAGAAGGTTAAAAACAGTACCTTATGGCAGGCAGATGACCCAAGTATGCATACCACAAAATATGGTATTCAGACAAGTTTACACTTCTTTATTTTTCTACAATATATCTCCATATTGCACCAGGAGAAGAGGCTTCTCTAAAGCTTCAAAATAATTTAAAATATTTATCAGCCTCTGCCAAGTTGCAGGTAGGCATGGGAGGTCAGAATGATGGAAAATGTCAGCAAAAATGAAGTGAGAAAATCCAGTGCACAACAGAGTTTGTAGGTAAGTTCTATAGCGACACATTGCCTGATCCACTTTGATAACAAGGAACCTTGCTTGCCTGGAGGTGATTGCCAGGCTCAACAGCTTAGGCAGTATATGTGTGACATTATGATATTCCAACTGTTGGGAAACTTGAAATATTCAGTCAATGCCCTGCTGCTTCTTGCAAGCTCTCAGTTCATCTATGGGCAATTATCGTTAAATTGGTATGAAATGGAGATGACGAAGATCAGGTTTTCTGTGGCACATGTATGCAAGCATGATGGGGCTATAAGAACATAGGAACAGGAGTATAGCATTCAATCCTTTGAACCTTCTCTGCTATTGAATTAGATCATGGCTGATCTGTACCTCATCTCCATCCACCTACCTCAGCTCCATCTCTTGTTACGTTACCTAGCAAAAAATAAAAGCAGGTGCTAGGGTAGTGAAGGTGATGGTCACATTGCTGCCATTACATTTGCCTTTGCTGTGTCCCAATGAAACCATGTTCCTCATCAAGCTCACGCAATGTGCTCAGGAAACCTGAAGAAATGCCCGTCTCCACTATTTTGTTAGGTACCATTTAAATTGAAACAGTGAAATAAATTACAGGAAAATATTGGTAAATAGAAGCAAAATAAAATCATAGCATCAAATACAATAGTTACAGCCTAGATGGAGTCCATTCAACCCATCAAATCCACACCAGATCTCTACAAGAGCAATTCAGCTAATGCCACTACCCTATCCTTCCCAGTAACCCTGTTTTTCATTTATCTTTAAGTGCTTGTTCTTTTGAAATTGAATTGAACCTGTCTCCATCACATTCTCAGGGCGTGCCTTCGAAATCCTGACCATTAATTGTGTAAAATAACGTTTTCTCATGTGGTCTTTGGCTTCTTTTGCAAATTAACCTTAAATCTAAATCCTCTGGTTCTCGACCCTTTTGCCAAAGGGAATAGTTTTGCCCTATCTACTGACTAGAAATGCAAGGATGGTACACTTTTCAGTAATTACAACAATTGCATCGAGGAAACTGCGGAGATAAATGAATATGATCTGAGAATTATTTTTAGTAATTAGATTAAGAAACAGTAATTGTCTGAGACCTAGCTCAACAGCCAAGGTCACAGGATTTTTCTCATACCATATGGGTGATCCTAATGCCCAATAAATGTTAAATCCGGGAATACAGTGATTTGAAAAATTTTCAGGCCTCTAATGAGCCTTCGTCTAACCCAGGGCACAGTCTACCATTTGCCTAAATGTGGCATGATTGTACTTTGGACTCATGGACCTGCTGACTTGATTTTGCAATCACATCATGCCCATAGTGAGATCTGTTCCAATCCTTAATACTCCAGTCGATGTACGGAACATCTTGCTACTGTGACTCACAAGAGCAGTCTCCAAGTGAAGAAAAATCCTTCTTGTTGAAAAAAAATCAAGTAGTAAGGAAGTGTAATCAACTACTCCAGAATTAACTGCACTCCTTCAGGGTACCATTTAAAATTATTTCACCCCCCCCCCTCTACAGCATAGTTATGGAACATGCTGTCATTCCATGCATCCATCCAGCAATACTATGGCCGTAATGACATATGTCTGACATTATACCGTCATTAGTATCTACGTTGCACACCATCACTTCCAGTGACAAATCACAAAAATGGAAACATAGGAACATAGATACAGATGTGGACCATTTAGCCTCTCAAGCCTGTTAAGTCATTCATGAAATTATGGCTGACCTGTGACCTAATACATATCCACCTTTGCCTCATATGCTTTATACCTTTAGTTAAAAAAAAACTTATCAATCTCAGTTTTAAAATTTACAATTAGTCTAGCATCAAATGGCAATTGCACGGAGAGGAGTTCTACCATCCTTTGAGTGTAGAACTATTTTCCAACTTCACTCTTGAAAAGCCTGGTTCTAATTTTTAGACTTTGCCCCTTTGTCATAGACACCCCAACCAGTGAAAATAATTTCTATCTGCCCTCTCTGTTTCCACTAATATCAGTCCACAAGATTCATTGCAGGAATTCACCAAGGCTCCTTCGACAGCACCTTCCAAACCAATGACCACCACCATCTAGAAGGACAAGGGCAGCAGATAGATGAGAACACCACCACGTGGAAGTTCCTCTCCAAGACACTCGCCGTCCTGACTTGAAAATATATTGCCATTCCTTCACTGTCCCGGAGTCAAAATCCTGGAACTCCCTTCCTAACAGCACTCTGGGTTTACCTACACCGCATGGACTGCAGCGGTTCAAGAAAGCAGCTCACCACCACCTTCTCAAGGGCAACTAGAGATGGGCAATAAATGCTGGCCCAACGCAGCCTACATCCTATGAATGAATTAAAAAAAAGAAAACTTTGATCAAATCACCTACAAAATTCCAGGCAATACAACCCTTGTTTGTGTAATCAAAATAAGCTAGGCACACACAATGATTAAAAATTGTTCTTAATCTATATATACATCACAGGCAAGAAGTCTGGCTTTGACACCAGCTGATCTCCCTGGAATGTCTTATTTGACTTTTTTTGGTCATCTAAAAGAAAACCATAGGCCGGGTTTTCATCTGGGCCTTTTTTTGTTGGAAACACAACTTCCCTTCCCATTCCCAACACCGCACCATTTTCCTTTGACCTTTTTGCGGGTTGGGAATGCCTAGTGTGCAAAACCCATCCCAACTGAGGTCAGGTTCCCCATTTTAAATGGGGGGTGAAAATTGGATTTCCTCCCGCACACCATTTTCATCTGGTGGTGCAGGGTTTTGGAAGTTCATTAAAAGCACGCCAGGTTTGAGGGTGTGTGAAGAAAAAGGAAAGCCTGCTGAGGAGCCTGGAACATACTGAAATGTAAGTATAAAGTATTTTCACACCTTCAAATGTCACTATTAGGTGATGTATTGTAATGTGGCTGTGTTTTTAATGCAGTGATTCATCATAGGAATCTGTCCTTTAAGGGTAAGTTGGCCCTTAAATCAATCAGCCTTTTGTATTTGTTCACATGCATTAGTGTTTTTCCAATGGAGAACGCATTATAATACAATGAAAAAAAATGCCCTATTAGCCTGTGCTGTCATCTTTTCTACTGTAGTTTAAATGGCTCCTATTAAAAAAAACCTGCTTTTGATACAAAAAAATATACACTTGAAAAAATCTAACCACCTGCTCTCTTACATTGATTGACAGGCACTCTGCTTTTAAATTGAAATGAGCACCTGCTATTCTTTCCTTCTCAGAGAGAAGTCTTTTGTTTGGACAGCTGTGGCATTTAAATGCTTGACTTGAGTTTCAAGTGCCAATGGGTTTCAGCACAGTATGTGTGCCATTCATCTGAGAATAAACAACAGTTTCAAGAAGTTTTGATAAAAGATTGTCCCTTTAATATGTTTTCTTGTTTTTTGACACAGCCAATAGGATTACAAGGTTTTTCTTTTCACTTGGCAGAATGCATTTTTTTTCTCAGAATCAATAATATGGAGGCTGTCATTAGTTGGGGAGAGGTTCAGTTTGTCCCAATGTAAATTATCTTCCATTGATATGGCATGGAATCTGAGGACGGTGCCTAGTGAATGGAGAATACATGGGGGGCATAGAAGTGGCATTGAGGATACTTGGAGGGCCTTCCAGGTGTATGGGGTGGCATGAGCGATCCGATGGGGCATGGACTGGCTTTGCGGGGCGGGGGGGTTGCGTGAGGTGAGGGATGAGGTTTGGGGGCCCTTAAAACACTGTTGGGAGCTGGGGTAATGTGTTGGAGAACCGAGGCGGGATTTCTAGCCCACACCCACACTCTTCACTCACTATAGCACTTTCACAAACTGCACTGTGAATTCAACCCCGGTGTGAAAAGACAAACTTGGCATGTAAAGTCACACATAGGTTGGGTGTGCAGTTTGTGAGCCGTGAAAGAGCGCAGGTCAGGTTTACTGGGTCCAGAGGAAGATTCTGCCTCCGATTTTTAATGAAAAGTTTTGATGATAAAAAAAATGTTGCATCTTTTTCATAGGTCCATTCCCCAAATGTGAGAATTCTGTTTGAATGTAATATCAACTTGGAATAGACAAGACAACACTAGGTGGGGCTTGCGCATGACAAATAGGAAAAGGAGAGCCGAACATGAAGTCTTTATTGAAATGCATGCATAATGAGGATCTCTCGCATTCTGCGTGGGAACAGTATTGGTGGTAAAGATGAGATGTGAAAAAATGCAGCGCACATGCAAAATGAGCACTTAACGAATTCCCAAGAGAATGATTTTCTGGGGCTTGCTCACCAGGTTTGCAGTAGCAGGAGCATTCTGCAGTATGGTACAGTGGCTGAGTTCAAAGATATCCCAGATTTGCATCTGTTTCTTTTAATGAAATTAGCAGCTGCAAATGTTTTATATTAATGTATACCATTACAAATAGCATTTAATGGATATTGGATACCATTAAGTAAAAAAAAAGACTTCCAACAATTCCCATGGTAAAAGAAGGAAAGAAAATTGATTATTTTAAGAGATTGATCACCAAAGATTTTTACTTTTACTTTTCCAATTTTTTCCCCTCTTCTCTTGAAGGCATTGCTCCTGTTGTAATATGCCTTTAAGGGATAGCAGCATGACCTCATTAGAAGGGAAGTGTGTCATGTGATCCAGTCTTAGTTTCATTTTTGCTTCTGAGCAGAGCACACATACACAGTTCTGCTGCTGATGCCTTCAAGCTTTCTACCTATGTATAAATGTTCCCATGTGTCTAGACTAAATAAATACACCCACAGCATGTTTACACAATCCCTTATGAGCAATTTATGTCTATTATTAGAACAACAAGACATGGTGCTCAGCAGTGATCAACAGCCTGACAGCGAGATTAAGTGCAGGTACGACATGGTGAACAGTCTTAGGCTGTGCTACATGGCATGAAGCAACCCTCAACATTTTCGTTAGACTGCTAGGAAGTCACAGCATCAGAGGGTGTTGAAATCATAGCATGGTGACTGCAAAGAAAAGTATGGAAGACACGGTCAGAGGGTGCTCAAATAAGGAGCACTCTCTCACCGTGTTAAGCAGATAGATCCCTCATGGTGAGATTACAGCACATAGCCTGTCAGTTCCATGAGTGGGACAGCGTGCCGAGGATCAGCGCCAGGTTAGCTCAGTCGGGAAAGGCGAGTGACCAGAGTGTGGGCCAGATCGATAGCAAGCAAGGGAGAATCAAACAAAAAATAAATAAAGATTGGGTCAGAGAAGGTTGTAATTATAATAGGTGGCTTCAGGAGTTGCTGAACAGCAGACTGAATAAAAAACAAAGATGCCGTTACTTTGTGGTGCGTTCCCGCTACGACTTGTCTTCATGGGTGGCGCTTTGAAAAAGCACGCAGCGGCTACAGTGACACTCATCCCAAGTACTTTAGGAGACAAAAGGTCAAAGGGATATTGTCAGAATGTCCACAAATTTCCCAGTTTGAATTGGGATTCAGCTGACCTACTATTTGAATTCAAAATGTTTAAACAGTGTATAGAGCTATGGTTTCTTGATTCAGGTATGTCTGAAACAAACAGGCAAGCCATAAAAATTCACCTAGCAATTGGGAATGAGGTTTGACACAGGCTGAACATGTCAGGATTAACAGCAGAAGGGCTAAAGGATCCCCAAAAGATATGGATTACTTTGGAAGACATGTTCAGAGTCAGGTTCAACTTCCGCATTCATCAACTAGAGTTCATGTCATTTTGACAACAGCCTACAGAATCTATAGATCACTTCATCAGCAGATACAGAGAAAAGGGTATGTACTGTGATTTTTCACCGCAGACCTACCAGACAGAATTGTTGAGTTGATGATCACATCCAGTCCCATGGAAGTGTTCCAGAAAGATCTGCTAGAAAAGCCCAAAATGTACAGCATCAAATAACTACTGAAGGATGTATGCAAGTGTGAAGCGAGCCTTGCAGGTTGACAAAGCTTACAGGTCTTTAGTACCACCCCAGCATTCAATAGCAAGGAAATGCCCAGCTTTCTATCAATCGTGCAAAGTTTGTGGCAGAAAGGGCCATTGGCAGTAGCAGTGCACTAGAACAAAGGCTAGTGCAGATACAAAGAGCCATGCACTGATCCAGACCTCGTACAACAGTGCCTTCAAGCAATAAGAATGATCATCCAGTATCTTGTCAGAAGAATATACATGAGGTGATTGACAAACCAGAAAATGACGATAATGTGCACAACAAGACGAAGAGCGGTGAACACGTTTAATGCAATCAATCTCATGGAAAACATGAACACCATCTCACAGTTCGAAGTGTTTGCAAAGATTAAAATTATCTGCTCTAAGAAAGTTGGTAACCATTCATTATTGGCCAAGATTGACACAGGAACAAGTGCCAACATATTATCCCTGTGAATTCTGAAAGACATGTATCCACAGACATGGAAGGCCATGGCGAAACCTATTACTGCGTAACTTTCAGTTTACAATGGTTCACTAATTTCATGTGCAGGTTCCATAGTCCTGGAGTGCAAGTGCAATCAATCCTCCTGGGTGCCACAGATGTTCTACATCATGGAAACTAAAGGCCAAGTGTTTGTAGGTCTACCAGCATGCCGTGATCTCGCACTAGTGACAATCCATGGAATCAGTCAGACTTCATACGGCAGATTAACCTTCAAAACTATTCCCATCACTTCAGTTCATGATCTAACATCAAAATATCCAGAATGTTTTGACAAAATTGGCAGTTTCAAGGGAGCTGCAATGTTATGCTTGCAAGTGAATATAAGCCTATGAAGTTATTACACACAAAGGCGCAATGGTGAGGCATAACAGTTCCTCAACCACCGTACAGTCCTACTGCATCTCGGACAAGATCCCAAAAGCAACCAGGAACAACATCTAAGAATGACAATCTCACAGATCACTGTGAGTAATTAAATAAACTTCCAGATAACCATTATGTGATATGGGCGTGCCAATAGATTACCTCTATGCTTTTAGAGACTCATAGATTCACCAGTTCCATAAGCCTATGTAATGGTAACTAAACATGAACATGTGTTGTAAATAGTTATGCGTCTTTGGAAGGGGGGAAAGTATCTTTAAAAAGAAAGGGGGATGTTGTAATATGCCTTTAAAGGATAGCAGCATGGCATCACTAGAAGAGAAATGTGTCATGCGATCTAGTCTTAGTTCCACTTTTTCTTCTGAGCAGAGCGCACACACACAATTCTGCTGCTGATATCTTCAAGCCTTCTACCTATGTATGAGTATTCCCATGTGACCAGTCTATATAAATAAACCCACAACATGTTTACACAATCCATTATGAGTGATTGGTGCCCATATCATCACAACAACACCACAACTCCCACTAGTGTTCATACACTAGCTGAGATGAACTAACTCACTTAAAATTGGGAATTGCATCTGGATATTCCTAGTCTGCATCATGCTGACTTTTTCAATCAACTTTGTCCCCCATAGCAGAATAGAACCTGTTAGGTGCTCACCTATAATTATTGATACCAGTAGACAGATCACATCCAATGTCACTTTTAATTTCAAGCAGTACTTTGGATATGATACTCGGTTAGGTATCAATGTCTGTTGGTCAGTTCAGCAGAATGTATAAAATGTATAAACTGTCTGCTTGAGACAAATGGACCGGGATTTTCCATCCCCATCATGGCTGGGACCCACCGCAGGCGAGGTGGTGCCCCAGCCAGAAGTCCATTGATTTGTGGCAGGACCGGAAGATTGCAGCAACGGACAGGTGTGGAAAATCCCACCAATGATATCTCAGTATGGAAAAATATTTCAAGTGATTAGAATCTTATAGCCTAGGAATTACCATTAATGATGTTAGCAGATAAATGTGCAATATATTTATCAGACATTCATTTGTCCATTATTTTAATGCAGATGTTAAATGTTAAAATAGCACACAGTTTCTTTTCGCCCTTGAAAAGGTGGTAGTGAGCCTGTTTCTTGAAATGTTGTAGTCCATGTGGTGTAGGTACACCCACATTGCTGTTAGGAAGGAGGGTCCATTATTTTGGCCCAGCGACAGTGAAGGAAGAGCAATATAGAAGTCAGGATGGGGCATGTGGCTTGGAGGGGAACTTGCAGGTGGTATTCCTATGTGTCTGCTGCCCTTGTCCTTCTAAGTGGTAGAGATCGCAGGTTTGAAGAGGTTGTTGAAGAAGCCTTGATGAGTTGCTGCAGTGCATCTTATTACACACTGCTGCCACTGTTTGTCGGTGGTGGAAGGAGTGAATCCTTAAGGTGGTGGATTGGGTGCCGATCAAGTGGGTTGCTTTGTCCCGGATGGGTATTGAGCTTCTTGAGTATTGTTAGAGCTGCACTCATTCAGACAAGTACAGGGTATTCCACCACACTCCAGACTTGTGCTTTGTAGATGGTTAGGGAGTCAGGAGGTTAGTCACTCGCCACCGAATTACCAGCCTCTGACCTATTCTTATAGCCACAATATTTATAAGGCTGGTCCAGTTCTGGTCAATGGTAACCCCTAGGATGTTGATAGTGGGGGATTCAGCGATGATAATGCCATTGAATGTTGGGGGGAAGATGGATCAATTTTTCTTGTTGGAGATGGTGATTGCCTGGCACTTGTGTGGTGCGAATGTTACTTGCCACTTATCAGCCCAATCCCAAATGCTGTCCAGGCCTTGCTGCACATGGGCATGGGCTGCTTCAATATCTGAGGAGTTATGAATGGTACTGAACACTGTGCAATCAACAACGAGCACCCCCACTTCTGATCTTATGAAGAAAAGCTGCTGATAGTGGTTGGGCCTTAGGACATGATCTTGAGTAAGTCCTGCAGCAATGCTCTAAGACTGAAATGATTGACCTTCAACAACCACAATCATCTTCCTTTGTGCCGAATTGACTGAAGACTTATATCTATGATGCTGGGGAACTCAGGGGGAGACAGAGATGGATTATCTGTCCCGCTGTTGGCAGGTTTCATAGAATGTTTTCAGGGTAGTTTCTTAGAGCAGCATATTCTGGCCAGCCAGAGAGCAGGCTATACTAAACCTGGTATTGTGCAGCATGATGGGATTAATTAATGATGTCATAGTGAAGGGGCCCCCTTGGTAGCAGCGATCATAATATGATTGAATTTTACATTCAGTTTGAGGGAAAGAAGAGTGGGTCTAAGACTAGTATTTGAAACTTAAATTGGAGCAATTATGAGGGCTTGAAAGCAGAGCTAGCTAAAGTGAACTGGCAAATTAGGGTAAGGGCTAGGTCAATAGAGATATAATAGCAGACATTTAAGGGGATATTTCAGAATACATAGAATAGGTACATTCCAATGAGAAAGAAAAATTCCAAGGGGAGGACCCACCATCTGTGGCTAACTAAAAAAGTTAAAGATAGTATTAAACTCAAAGAAAAAACTTATAATTGCACGAAGATGGGTGGAAGGTCAGAAAATGGAACATAATACAAAAAAACGCAAAGAAAAAGTTGTAAATCAGGAAATGGAGGGGAGGGAGGAACTCAAGAAAATTACAACCACCAGGGAAGTGGTACTTAGCAACTTGTTGGAACTGAGGGCTTACAAAACCCCAGGTCCTGGTGGGCTTCATCCTAGGGTCTCAAAAAAAGTGACTAGTGAGATTGTTCATGTGTTGGCTTTAATTTTCCAAAATTCCCTAGATTCAGGGAAGGTTCCATTAGATTGAAAGATAGCAAATGTAACTCCTTTATTCAAAAAGGGAGGGAGACAGAAGGCAGGAAACTACAGGCCAGTTAGCTTAATATCTGTCATAGGGAAAATGTTAGAAGCTATTATTAAAGATGTTATATAAGGACACAGATAAATTCAAGTTATCAGGCAGAGTCAACATGGTATTATGAGAGGGAAATCATGTTTAACTAATTTATTGGAGTTTTTTTGAAGAAGTAATGTGTTGTGGATAAAGGGAAACTGGCAGATGTGCTGTACTTAGATCTCCAGAAGGCATTTGATAAGGTGCTGCATCAAAGGTCATTGTGGAAAATAAAAGTTCATGGTTTCGGGGGTAAAATATTGGTTTGGGTAGATGATTGGTTAGTTAATTGGAAACAGGGAGTAAGCATAAATGGGTCATTTTCTGGCTGCCAAGATGTGACGAGTCGTGTGCCACAGGGATTAGTGCTAGGGCCTCAACTTTTTACAATTTATAAAAATGACTTGGATGAAGGGACCGAAGGTATGGTTGCTAAATTTGTTGAAGATACAAAGATAGTTAGGAAAGTAAGTTGTGAAGCAGACATAAAGAGGCTACAAAGGGATATAGATAGGCTAAGTGAGTGGGCAAACATCTGGCAAATGGGGTTTAATGTGGAAAAATGTGAAATTGTCCATTTTGGCAGGAAGAATTAAAAAGAAGCATATTATCTAAATGGTGAGAGATTGTAGAGCTCTGAGATTCAGAGGAAATGTGATATCCTAGTGCTTGAATCACAGAAGCTTAGTATGTAGGTACAGCAAGTAATTACGAAAGCTAATGGAATGTTGTTGTTTATTGTGAAGGGACTTGACAAAATACAAAAGCAGGAAGGTTATGCTTCAGTTATACAGAGCACAAGTGAGAACACATCTGGAGTACTGTGTACTATATTGGTCTCCTTATTTAAGGAATAATTTTGACACAAGCCCCCAGATGTTAGCAAGGAGGACTTTGCAGGGACGACAGGGCTGGGTGTGCCATTGTGGTTTCCAGTGCCTAGTCTGTTCAGTTTCATTCCTTTTTGACTTTGTAGTGGTTTGGCACAACTGAGTGGCTTTCTAGGTTATTTTAGAGGGCAATTAAGAGTCAACCACATTGCTGGCTGTCTGGAGTCACATGTAGGCCAGACCAGGTAAGGATGGCAGATTTCCTTCCCTAACGGGCATTTTTGAACCAGATGGGTTTTTATGACAATTGATGATAGTTTCATGGTAACCATGACTGGGACTAGCTTTTAATTCTAGATGTTTTAATTAATTTAATACCATTAACTGCCATGGTGGGATTTGAACCCATGGTCCCAGAACATTAGCCTGGGCTTCTGCATCACCAATGACATTACCACTATGTCTCCCCAAATGATGCTATTCATCTGCTAATACAACCAACAGCAATTTCTAGGTTTAATTATCCTTGACTGAAAACACAAATAACTGTACAAGATGCAATCTCAGGTTTGACAACATTTAGTACAGCATGCTCCATTAAGAAATTAGTTTTTTTTTAATGAGTGATTTGTAATACTTGAACAATAGTTCTGTTGTGATAAAGCAAGCCAAGATTTTGCAGGTCTACACAATGTTTTGGGGATATTGGTGAAGGTCTTTAACTAAGATGTCTCATTTATTTACATCCTTATTTACACCATCTGACCTCCAACCACACCTGACTACATTACAAGCACAGTATTTCATTTTTCTATATTTGGATTTCATTGTATATAAAATAATGATATTGCAATGGATTGCTGAACAAAAGCCAGGAAAAATGTGCACTGCAGAGCTTCCCTGCAATAATTTGAAATATTTACTAAATTTTCCAGTGCAATGGCTAGAAAAAGGTTCTTTGTGGAGATTCTTAGAAATCGTCAATACTTGTTTGTTCAATGCATTCCTGCTACAATGATTATACATTGGTCATTGAGTATATAGCTTAAAGAGATTTTTTTTAGTAATAAGTAATTACTTAAATTATTTAAAGCTGTGTATATATCCTATAGCATATTTTGTTAATTTTTAAGATTTTGAAAATAGTACTGGCCAGCAAATACTATTTTATGGGGATATGTAGTCTTCACGATACTTGCCATTGAAACTAAATCAGAATACTTGAATCAAGCCTGCACTTGAAAGCAGACCCACATACATGGTCAAAAATATCTATGATATTTTATATTCTATTTTCATTGGTTGATGGGTATAGCCAAGACAGCACAAACTCTACAACCAGTCATTTGGTAGTATAGAACTTGAGTATTGCTGAAAGAGAGAGAAATTTTTGACGAAGCTTTTTGTCTTGCACTTCTTAGGACATTTTACAAGAATACAAATCCAAGGGAGACAATAAATTTATAGGGCAGAATTTCCTGCCTGTCGGGTGGGTGGGCCCGACCCAATCTCCGGCGGGCGGGGAGCCGATCCCCGCTAGCGAAGCAGGCCGCACCTCCATTTTACGTGGGCGGGCCAATTAAGGCCTGCCCAGCGTGACGACCGGCAGGAAGCGCTATGCGCTTCCTGTGTGGGTGGGGGGGATTCCCTAAAAGCGAGAGTGCGGTCTTTCGCGCTTGCGCACGAAAGAGCACACATCTCCCTGAGGCTAAGTGCAGCCTCAGGGAAATTGCTTCCACTTTGAAAAATATTAAAAATAGAAAAAAAAAATCCCTAACATGTCCCCCTCATGTGACAATGTCACATGAGATGGGACATGTTCATAATTTACAGAATAACTTTATTAAAATTTTTACAACCCTGCATGAAACCTCATCCCGCCACTGGATGAGGTTTCATATTTTCTCTATTTGCTGCTAGGGTCCTGGCCTGCCCGCCAACCTTATGGTTGGACAGGCAGGTCCTTTAATTGTTTAAATGATCTTGTCAATGACCTCAATTGGCCATTGACAGGTCGGCGGGCCAGCAGCTGATTTTGCTGCGCCCCAGCCTTCCTGAAAACTTAAATGGGGCGGGATGATGTTGGGGGTTCCACATGACGTCATCCCACGTCATTTTACGCGTTGGCGAGCGGGCCCCACCCCCTGCTCGCTGACAGCAAAATTCTGCCCATATTGTCTGAGAAGAGAGTGTTAATAGGTTGGCCAGTGGACTCTGATTGGTGGAGGCATTTCCATGGAGAATGCACCAGTTGGTGGTGACTGACAATTAACTGCCAAGCATTGTTTGAAATTTAAACCAGGCCGCTTGACTCTGATTAGTCAAGCCATTGCCCTGAAGAATGAACCAGAAAATGACTGGCACTTATTCTGTTTAGCTGAAACAGGTGCAATGTGCGTACATGTTCTTTCTGTCTGCAAAGAGCCAGGCCATGTGTATTAGTATATGTAGCTTCCAGCGTTTGTCAACCAATCAGCGCTCTCTTCCATTCAGTATAAATTTGTGGTCTCTCTTAGATTTGTATTCTTGTGAAATGTCCTAATGAGTGCAAGGCGAAAAGCTTTGACAAAAAAAATCTATTTTTTTCAGTAAAACTCTACAACATTTACAGTAATGAAGACTGTGATTGAATTACTATCTCCTATTGCTTGAAAGGAAATGTGAAAGACAAAAGGAGAAACTAGTCACTTCAGAATCACAGTTTTACTGCTGCTTATCCTTGACCAAAGTTCCCATAGTATATAATGCACAATGAACTTGTATAGCTGTCTATATAAACTGCTGTGTGACATCAGAGGCCTTGAGGAGTGTGCAGGCAGAGCAATCAGCTGGCCTTGTTAAATGCCTTGAGGTCATCTCATGAATCAAATTTAAATATGTTCCCTGTGCCAACTGAGGCTTGTGTAGGAATTGTGATTAAGGGCAAACCAAAACATGTCACAAGCATGCAATTTTTAAAAGGTTGCAGTATAACTTTAATGATCTACAACACTAAAAAGGTAAAAGTGGTTGGAACTGTTATTTTAAAAGGATCAAGAACTATTTTCAAAATTGCAAAGAGTGTAAATGGGGGAGTGAGTGAATTGATTGGTGAGAAAAAAGGACCAGTGTGGAGATAAAAAATAGAATCCTTGAGCATTTGGCAGAGCAGCACTGCGCCCAACCATTGTTTAATGACTGGCTAGGCAGACATGCTGGTACATGAGGTAGGAATGAAAGGCAGTTGCTGTTTGGCACCCATCCCACAGGATAGCAATAAACTACAGCCCAGATTTTCACTCCTGGTTTGGGTGCACAGAGATGGGAGATTTCCTAACACCGCAAACGAGACCTTTAAAAATGACTGCCCAAACTTTGGATTCTCGGCCTGGGGGTGAACTAGAATAAGAATCAGGGGAGCGACCATGGAATTATTGAAGGGTTGGAGGCGGGCATGGTGCAAGTTGGGCAACTCGGCACGGATAAAAAAGTGGGCCTTCAAGTTTTGGTGGAAAAGGTCCAGAAGAGGAGACTAGTCCTCTACTCTGCTGGCTGCCATAATGCACCTGCAGCAACCAAGAAGGCCTGGATTCAAATTGCGGCTGTGGTGCGCACAGAAGAAGACCATCAGCGCTCAGGAATAGGTTCACTGACCTGCCGCATTAAAATCGTAAAATGATCCAGCACAGAAGGAGGCCAGTTAGCCCATCGTGCCTGTGTTGGCTTTTTGTTAGACCTATCCAATTAATCCTACTCTTCCTCCATAATGCTGTAATTTTTTTCCATTCAGGCATTTATCTGGCAAAGTGAGTAGCTTGGCCCATCCACACAGAGCTCCAATAGAAGGGTTACATCATGCTTCAGCTAAGGTATGAGATATGGCACATACCTCTGCTTTAGCATTGAGGCTTGTATGTGTAAGCAGCTCATGTAGGTGTGCACAGGACAGATGTAAGTGAGCACTGTGATGCATAGACACAGCGAAGAGCAATATCTTTCCATGCACTATATATATGGCTAACGTAAATTCATGTTGCTGTTTCAGTCGAATAGGGCAAAGGACTCTACAGAGATGGTCTGGACTAGGGGTGAGTCCTACCGGCTGAGACACATCCATCCTATTGAACAGGTGACCATGGAAATTGCCAGAGTGCCTGAACAGTTGCTTGTTGGTGATGGTGAATCACCATTAGCAGGTGAAAAAGACAATGTTGAAATCACTTGGCACATGGTGATAATGGTGGAGGCCATGGTGTCAATTCATGGAACACAATGGGAGATTAGCATGAGAGGAAGTGCAAGGATAGGGTTGCATCATACGGGTAGCATGAGAATGGTTAACGCAATGGTGTGCATCTGAAAATGGTTTCGCAATGAGCCAGGCTATATCTAAAGAACTCCTTTTGTGTCTCATACAGGTCCCAGCTCTGCTCCCTCGGCCCCTCCCCACCTCAGCCAGATAATCCCTCAGACATTGAGAGGAGGAAGAGATGCCTGAGGTGGCAGTGTCGCATCATACTGGTTCACATTCCGTCAACTCAGATACAAGCACTTTGGAGGGACGTAGCGCATGTTTTGAGTTGGTGGTACAGGGAGAAAATCACCGCACAGAGTTCAGGAGGAGGTGTCAGAGTCAGAAACATTTATGCACAGTCCCCTTTGGAGGAGGGAGGCAAGTCACGATGATGCTCCACTAGCAGGAACATGGAGTCTCAGGAGTCACCTTTTGGGGTTCAGTATTTAGATAATCAGCAGATGTGTGAGGACATATGGCAGAGTTCTCTGAGGCAATGGGAGCTTTAGGATTGTGAATGGAGGAGTCAATTTCCATCATGAGCTCCACATTGTCCCAGGGGCTCAACTGCATGAGCTTTCATGAGAGATTGGCCAATTTCAAGAAGACAAAAATGCAGCAACACTCAGAGTGGATGCAAGAGCAGTGCCTTGACCAGGAAAGGGTGCAAGCTTCCCCGAGTAGTCTGGATCAGTCCGCTCAGTGTATAAACGCTGACATCCATGGACTACATGAGGAGCTATATACCCTTAACAGCATAGTCACACTGTTGACACAGCGATTGATGAAATGGACAACTGCTGTTTACTAACAGCCAGCCCCATCAACCCCACATGAAGGTCAACCCAGGGCTGTGTAGGTCGCTGAGGAAGGTGAAGGTATCGAGAGATACTCAGCACCCTTGTCATCCTCCACCTCCCCAGCCACTCCACCAGAGCCCTTGTGTGCTCCACATGTGTCAGTGACCAAGGCTGCGCATGCAGAGATCCAGAGGCTGCAGTCTGAAGGAAGTACCTAATGGGTGCCTGCATGATGAGACTGGCCACCATGCTCCTCATTGCCGTTTAGACAGAGAAGTGAGCAGCCTGTCTCCACCTCCTCCAAGGCAACACTTGATAGGAGTGTGCAAGAGCAAAGGGCACTGTCTCGCCTAGGGCACTCATGGATTCACCATGGATACTTTTCATATTGTATTCAAAGTGCACATTTGAGAACTTCTTGAATATACTAACTTCACTTGAGGGTATGTTTGTACACTAGAGAGCTGAAAAAGAATGGTAAAATTGTGAAGGCCATTCTTACCAGTAATAATGAGGGCGGGATGCTGAGATCCATCTTGACATGCAACCAATAGAATCAAGGTTGTTAGCTGATTTGTGATGCTTTAGAGGGCTTCTTCCTTCTCTGTTGTATCACATAAGATTTCAGCGGTCAAAGCTCAAGCACTGAGATACTCCTTGTATCTTTCATTGTCCATCCTGGTTTGACTTTAAGGGAGGCTCAATGATCAGACTCCACCAAAAGATGCTGGGCAGCAAGTGTATCCGAGACATGAGAACTGAGTGCAAGAGATTCATCTGCATTGCAGTGTTACACATTGGTTTGGATGTAGGCATCACAGCTCGAGAGGCCATTTATTGTGCAGGTAATATTGGTCGTCCGCTGTGCCCACATTTTGCGTGCATTTGCATTCCATGTGTCACAGGATGTGCTTTGTGCTGGAAGCAGAGGTATATGGAAGCCATACGAACATACAAACATACGAATTAAGAACAGGAGTAGGCCACTTGGCCCCTCCTGCCTGCTCCGCCATTCAATAAGATCATGGCTGATCTAATTTTAATCTCAACTTCACATTCCTGCCTACCCCCGATAACCTTTCATCCCCTTGCTTATCAAGAATCTATCTACTTCTGCCTTAAAGATATTCAAAGACTTTGCCTCAACCACCTTTTGAGGAAGAGAATTCCAAAGTCTCACAACCCTCAGAGAAGAAAATTTTCCTCATCTCAGTATTAAATGGGTGACCCCTTATTTTTAAACAGTGGTCCCTAGTTCTAGATTCTCCCACAAGAGGAAACATCCTTTTTGTATCCATCCTGTCATGACCCTTCAGGATCTTATATGTTTCAATCATGTTGCCAAGCCTCCAAGTCAATCAAGCCAGAATGTTGCATGTGGCAACCATGTCAGAAACGCAACCATCGGCCAGAGTGGATGGTCCTCAGGTTTTTACAAAGAGCTGTTGTTGCACAGTTATTGGCTCATCATCGCAAGATACCTTATCTGCTACAACACACAATCCTATCGGCATGTATAGGGTTCAAAGTCTGATGTCATGTCACTCTCAGCATTGTGGGCATGGTTTGATTATGGACAATTTAGCAGCATGGGCTCACCATTTACAGTCATTGGCACTCATGTGACGGGCCAGGTTGTGAATGACTTATTACTATGTGTGTCTGTAATATGATGAGGCCCATGGTTATGATGGTGAAGATTTCAGCCATATGAATGTGCCTGAGTCCAACTCATTGATTTTCTCCCTTGTGTGGGATGGACATTCCTTAAGCAATTAGAAGTCATAGCTCCTTAGGGACTGGCTGATGGCAACTGTAATATGGGAGGACCTGATGATGAGCCCAACCTGCACAGAGTCAGCCCTGGCTACACAGACATGCTTCCCAGTTGCCCTGCCATTGGTGGCCTCATCTTCATCTGTTTCGGTATCTTCCGAACGGACAGGGGCTTCCTCCTCCTCCTTATTTTCCTCATCCTCAGAGGGTGGAGCTCTGCCCATGGTGTCGCCATTATCAACTTGTAGGCCCCTCCACTGCACAATGTTGTGCAGCATGCAGCAAATCACTACTATCCTTGATAACCTTGCTGGGGCAAATGGCAGAGCTCCACCTGAGCGATTGAGGCACCTGAAGCACACCTTAAAATGTCAACTGCCTGCACATGGGTGCTCCTGGTGACTACATGACTGCTGTTGTTGTTGCACTCTGCTTCCATTTGTGGGCTCCTAAAGGCAGTCATCACCCAAATTCTTAAGCCCTTGTCCCCCTAGAAGCCAGCCACGGATCTGTGTTGGTGGTGGAAATAGCTGAGGGAGCTGGGAACTCCTTAGTATGAATGAGTCATGGCAGCTGCCAGGGGACTTTGCACACACATGAAGGAAAACCTTGTGATGGTCACAAACCACCTGTACATTGAGTGGAAGGACTTCCAGTTGACAAAGGTGTCTGAGTGATGACTTGGGGCCTTTATAGCAATATGGTGCAATCATAAAACCCTGCACCTGAGGGAAGCCTGCTAATTGGGCAAAGGCCATGGCTCTGTGTCTGAGATACCAAATCTACAGGGAAATCAATGTGATCGTCCACATGAGTAAGCAGGACATTAGTTATAGCTATTTACGCACTATTTAAAAAGGGAGGTAGAGAGAAAACAGGGAATTATAGACCAGTCAGCCTGGTGTCGGTAGTGGGGGAAATTCTAGAGTCCATTATAAAATATTTAATAGCTGAGCACTTGGAAAACAGTGACAGAATTGGACAGAGTCAGCATGGATTTACAAAAGGGAAATCATGCTTGACAAATCTACTGGAATTTTTTGAGGATGTAACTAGTAAAGTTGATGAGGGGGAGCCAGTGGATGTGGTTTAGTTGGACTTTCAGAAGGCTTTTGACAATGTCCCACATAAGAAATCAGCGTGTAAAATTAAAGCACATAGGATTGGGGGTAGTGTATTGAGGTGGATAGAAAACTGGTTGGCAGACAGAAAACAAAGAATAGGAATAAACAGGTCTTTTTCCCAATGGCAGGCAGGAGTACCGCAAGGATCGGTGCTGGGACCCCAGCTATTCACAATATATATTAATGATTTAGATGAGGGAACTAAATGTAATATCTCCAAATTTGCAGATGACACAAAGCTGGGTGGGAGGGAGAGCTGTGAGGAAGATACAGAGATGCTTCAGTGTGATTTGGACAAGCTGAGTGAGTGGGCAAATGCATGGCAGGTGCAGTATAATGTGGATAAATGTGAGGTTATCCACTTTGGTAGCAAAAACAGGAAGGCAGATTAATATCTGAGTAACTATAAATTGAGAGAGGGGAACGCACAACGAGACCTGGTTGTCCTAGTACACCAGTTGCTGAAGGTAAGCATGCAGGTGCAGCAGGCGGTAAAGAAGGCAAGTGGTATGGTGGCCTTCATAGCCAGAGGATTTAAGTACAGGAGCAGGGATGACTTGCTGCAATTATACAGGGCCTTGGTGAGACCACACCTGGAATATTGTGTGCAGTTCTGGTCTCCTTATCTGAGGTAGGATGTTCTTGCTATAGAGGGAGTGCAGCAAAGGTTTACCAAACTGATTCCTGGGATGGTGGGACTGACATATGAGGAGAGATTGAGTCGGTTAGGATTATATTTGCTGGAGTTCAGAAGAATGAGGGGGGATCTCATAGAAACCTATAAAATTCTAACAGGACTAGACAGGGTAGATGCAGGAAGGATGTTCCCGATGGTGGGGGAGTCCAGATCCAGGGGTCACAGTCTGAGGATACGGGGTAGACAATTTAGGACTGAGATGAGGAGAAATTTCTTCATCCAGAGAGTGGTGAACTTGTGGAATTCGCTACCATAGAAAATAGTTGAGGCCAAAACATTGTATGTTTTCAAGGAGGAGTTAAATATAGCTCTTGGGGCGAAAGGGATCAAAGGATATGGGGAGAAAGCGGGAGCAGGCTATTGAGTTGGATGATCAGCCATGATCATAATGAATGGTGGAGCAGACTTGAAGGGCCAAATGGCCTACTCCTGCTCCTATTTTCTATGCTTCTATGTTAATGCAGCTATGTGCTGCTGACTGGGAAATATCAGACAGGTTTCCTGATGATCCCTGGAAAAATCCTGAGGCATAGAAGTTGAGAGGGTGTCATGTCCATCTTCTTTGTCTCTTCACTCAAAGTGCTCAAAGGGGTGTGCAGAACTAGGACAACAAGGACTTGCCGCTGGACCATGCGACATATGTCTGTCACCACCTCATGGCTTAGCTTCAGTCGCCTTCGGCACTGGTCCTCCGTCATATTGAGGTAAGATGTCCCAGTTCTATACACCCTTCCCACGGAGTAGTACCTGGTTGTCCTGCCTCTCCTCCTCCTTCCTGGTACGTGGGAAGAAGCCTCTTCCTCCTGGCCATCTGCCCTCCCCCTGGTCTCCAGCTGATCACAGTGACTGGCTGCCATAGAGGGTGCCATGCCCATCTTCTATGTTCCTTCGCTCAAAGTGCTACGTGCTCTTCTCCAGCAGAAGGTCCTGGAGTTTTGCACCTGGGAGCACAAGTCAGTAGGGGCAACAATAATTGCCCTGCGAGTCCAGAAGCCCTGCCCTCCTACACCCCTGGGTTAAGGAAAGACAGTTAGAATTTGTTTTGTCCCACTTCTGGAAAATATAATTTTAAAGCAAATCCCACAGGAGTCTCCTACCTCTCGAAAGGTATCCAAAGAAACACGCCAAGTAGAGACCTGTTCTTACCAGGTCTATTTTGCACACTTTGGGTTCCACACTCCTAGGCTACCAAAATCTCACAAGAGTGGAGGCAGCCAATGATTTAAATGGCCAGCTGTCACTGCAAAATGTGCGTGTGTACGAAATGGCCTCACCCCATTCCTGCCCCCATGAAAATGGGAAGTGCCGTGTTAGGATGCAGGACTTACAACTTTTCAGCAGTTCTGCTATTTTTGCCATGACAAAGAGACTGTCCGTCATGGCAAAAATCTGGGCCAATGCCTGCCAAAGGTTGTGTTCAGACTCACTGCTTCTCAGTACAGCAGGACCCGAGAACAGATCATGAAGAATAAAGTATATTTTATTGAATCTGGCCACATAATGGTCCAGTGCACCCTGCAGATGGTTCAAGACTGCATGCCACAAAGTTTTGCTTGTCAAACTGTTTCACATCTATTGCTTATTTATGACAAGTCTTGACAAACCTTGCAGCTTTCATTGCATCTTATGAATACCAATGTCTCAGCAGGATATACAATCAAGACAAAATGTATAGTTGAATAGCTTGCTACACTCCCTTCTTTCATGGGCTTCACATGTCAAACTACTGCAACACAGCTATAGTAACTTACTGGCGTACAGGTCAGAATTTTAACATATAGATTCGCTCACAATGGGGGAGCCTGGCAGTAAGTCAGGAACCCGAAAGGTAGTGGACTTTGATGTGGCTTTTAACTTTTAAATCGTTTGTGGAATTTACATTTCGCTTCCGGGTTTCCTGCCCAATTAGAGTAAGCAGGCTTGATGAAGACCCACGCTTAACTGTTAAAGACTCACTACTGAAAGAAAGCCCCAGCAGGGGTCAGAATGGATCAATGACAGATCTAACAGAACAGGGAGAGCAACACAATGAAGGAGTCTTAATGTGTGAAGGCTACCCCCAACACAGTTCTCTGAGGCATCCCTGGAAGTCATGCTGTGGAGTGCAAAGGCCTGCAGACAGATACTCTTCCCAGTGAACAGGAGCAAGAGACCAGCTTCTGAAACCAAGCAAGCATGGCTGGAAGTGACTCAGGAGGTCAGCAGCAGGAGTGTGGTACCCTGCACGTGGATACACAGATACACTTCTGAAAGAGGTTCAATGTCCCCAGCAGGACAGGAAAAGTGAGTGGCATCCTACATTCACCTGCCAAACCCCTCACTCTGACTTCCCCAGTATTCTCCTGCATGGCACTCTGCAGATCAACACACTTGCAGCCCAACGCATTCTTGCCTCTTGGGTGCCTTGCTTCTATCACCATGTGAACAGCCACAGCTGACACTCACATTCATTTTATTGCCATCTCACACCTATCCCTCACAGTACCCTCTACAAATGCTGTGCTTCCATCTTTTCAAAATATCACACTTATAACTCTGATTTCTTTCCTTGCAGAAGGTAATGCAGAACACCAGGGAGTGAAAGAGAACTGGAGTGGCTCTCCAATAATCATTACACTGATTGCTGTGGAGGGGGAAGAGATGAAGATTAACCAAACAGCAGAGTGCACATTGGGGATGGAGAGGTGGTAACAGAATGAGATAACATACAGCCACATGACATACAATCACTCACATCAAATTGATGTCACCAGTAACTGAAATATGATGATCTGCACCATGATGCCTTTGAACCCATTCCACTTGTCAGTTTTAATTCATGCCTTTCATCTCCCATAGGTCCATCAAAACTGTCACAAGAGCTGGTGCAGGAAGTGGGTGGAGTGGTCCTCAGAGGAGGTTGCACACTCTGAAGAAGCATTGTCATAGAACTCAGGTGCAGCATTCACCAGCTTAGATACACACACTTTAGTGGAACTCCCAAGGCAGGTAGCTACATGGTGAGTCATACATCACAAGTGAGCAGAAGCAAGTGTTGGATGGAGACAAGGGCAACAGTGGCAGGTTCCCATTAGATGGTGCAGGACATTCCAAGCTTTGCTCAGCTAGATGCAGGTGCTAAGCCTCATAGTCATCAATGAAGGGGACTATTCTGGAGCAGGAATAGAAAATCTGCGAGGTTCTGTTAACATTTCTCGAGATACTGTGCGCATTAGAAAGTGATTGGATGAGTCTGTCTCTAGCACAAGTGCCACAATGTCTCAGGTCTTTGCACTAATGTCCACCCCCATGGAAAAAGTGACTGTCTGCATGGATCACCAGACATGACAGACAGCTGACTATATGTTGATCTTTGCCTGCACATTTAATCTGTCAGTTTAAACAGGGTGGAGGAAAACTCACGAAAGTGCAGAAAAGTGCTTTTCAGCTCTTGGCTAGCAAGGAAGTGCGGATGGAACATGAGGGAAGAAGGAGAAAGGGAACATGGAAGTGGGGTGTCTGCTCAAGGAGCTCCCACTCCTCCCTATTCCACCCTTCCAACCCACTGTCCCACCCTCTTAGAGCGCCACATGCTGTTTACTGTCCCAATGGCTGTGTCTACCAATGGCTCTGTTACTGTCAATTTTCTAGCCAAGATTTACAAACCATAAACTTTATTTCAAGTTTCCAATGTCCAATCATCTCCATTGATGCCTCTCAATTTTGAAGTGGCCATCAGTCCTGAGGAAAATCATATGACCAGTATTATGAACAACAATATAATTTTAAAGTTGTATATTTATATTTGTGTGTTAAGAAAGGTAAAATGGTTTCAGTTTCACTTAACTTGTTTGTGAGCCTTGGTGCCTGGGAGTCTGGATAGACTCCTGAGTAAAGGTTAGGTCTTTTGGGTTTGTTTGTATATATACATTTTTAATAAGATTTTACAACCCCTGAGCAAAAGAGATGGGTTAAAAGTTAAAAAGTTTAGTGATTGTGGGGAGAAAAACACGAAGTAGAAAAAAACCTAACTGTTGCCTAGCAACAGTGGTCCAGGTACACAGACGCAAAAAAGACAGGAGTTGAGAGTTCAGTGTGTGTTAGAGAGAGGGGACAGGAATTTTAAGCTCTCTGAGAAGTAAAACTACAAGGCTTTTGGGACAGTAGTTAACTGAATAGGTATAGCACTCAGTAAAGTGATCAATTTAGCAGAGGTGCTACTGGAAGACTGAGTTTAGAGAACACATATGTTTGCTCTGCAGTTGAAGAAACATTGGTTTAGAGTGTGGTTTTTGGGTGTCTCGGGGAGAGATATGAGTTGGGTGAAAAGCATCGAGTGAATGCTCAGGAACTCACCAGACAAAAACCATTTGCAACTGTGCCTGTCCCAAGCAAAAAGCCTTTGTGTATCAAGCTAGTGGTAACGCTTCACTGGTTTGTGTGTCTGTAAAGATATTTCTGGAGTAAAGGAATTGTGTGAATTTGATTTATCTTCTTGTGTTTGTATTGACATCTTTTCAACCTTTTTGTCTTGTGTATGATAGTTCATTTTTTCTTGTTTAATAAATATTTTATTCTTTGTGTTAAAAGTTTGTCAGCAGATTCTTGTGAATTTGTTCAGTTCCTTCATGGTTTCTTAAAAAAAATGTTAGGATCTATCAAACCAGGTTTCACTCTGGGACCTGACTTGTCCAGTATTATTAGCTGGGTTTGTAACACTAGATAGAAAACGAACAATGGGTGTCAATGAAAATGTTTTGTGTTGTGGGGCTAGGGGATAGAACATAGTAGATTCAGCTTTTGTATGCCATATGGCTTCAATGACTCAGATTAGCTGGATCATGAGTGCATGAGTCCATCACAGGCACCTCTGGAAGCTAGGTGAGTAGCTGCAAAGACCCTAGCCTCATCAGGTTCCTCCTCCTCCTTTGGGCACACAGAGCGTTCATCACTTTCCTCCTCCTGAAGTACAGTCCTCCCTTCTGTGCTCTGTTGTATCAGGTGCAGCAGGTCACGACTATTCAGCTTGACCTTACTGATACATACTTAAGGGCACCCCAGATTTGTTCAGGAACTGAATTATATCTTCAGCAACCCAATTGCTTGCTCAATGACAGCTCTTCTGCTATGTGAATCCGGTTGTGCTTTTCCTGTTCACCAGCTGTAGGGTTACGCACAAGTGTCATCAGCCATGTCCTTAGAGGGCAGCCCTTGTGTTCTAAGAGCTATCAGCTGACTCTATTTGAAGGTTTGAAGATGAGTGGGAAATGTGACTGGTGCAGAATGAAGACATCCTGGCACCTTCCAGGATATTTTGAATAGACATGCATGACTATCATCTTGCGGTTACACACCAGCTGATCATTTATGGAGTGGAACCCCTTTTGATTGACCAATACTCCTGGATAGGACTCCTTGATTGCCATCATTTATGAAATCTATGACTCCCTCGACTTGCGGAAATCCAGCCATTACAGCAAATTCAAGAGGCTTCTCGTTCTGACTGACTTCATCGGTAGCATCGTGAACATAAGTGGCAGCATTGGCAAACATGGCATCAGTCATCTGGGATGAATTCGTGTGCAGCAGATTGGAAAATCCTGCAAATGTCACCAGCAGGTCCCTGGAAGGAGCTGGAGGCAAAGAAAAATCAAGACTGTGGTGGCCTTGACAGCCATCGGCAATGCATATCCGCCTGGTCCATATGAAAGCAGCTCTTGTTTCAGGGAGCTGTAGATGTCAGCAATGACCTGCAAGGAAAGTCTGAGCCTCCTGAGGCACTGGTGCTCAGTCAAATCCTGAAAACTGATCCTCTTTCTTGTATACCGTGTTGGCGGTATCGTCTCCTTTGAGCTGGAGCACTGTGTTCATGACCTCTGTCCGGCATGACCACTGAGGAAACGGCAGCTGCTGTTCCTGCTGTTGTTGGTGTTGTTGATGTTGTTTCTCTTTTTCCTCATCAAGAGTCCAAGGTAGAGCTGCATAAGCTGTTCCCATGCTGCTGAGCTGACAGCAAGGAAATACAGATCAAAGTCAGAAGAGCCCAAAGGAGCAGAAATGACCTCCAAAGTGTTGGAAATCACCTTCTCAGAACAAGTACTGAGCGAAAGCCTTTCACTTAGATAAGGAAGTAGCTTTTGTAGTTCACTATTTAAAAGCTTTCCAAACCGTCAATTTCAAGGCCTTGTCAATCACCACAGCCTTGACCCTGATAAGGTGCACTGGCAGCTAAAGCCAGAATGCAGGGTTAAATCTTCAACTAACTGCTACTTTGCATATAATGACTGCCAATCCAACGGGGGTTTCCCACACATCTCAAATTGTGCACCGGTTAAGTCGAGATGTCAGCAGGGTATTGTTGGGTTTCCAACATGTTGACATTTTTCCAGCTTTAATCCCCGCACACACTGACACCCACCTCCATGCAGTTTCATTTTTCCCCATAGGATCCGCAGGTTGGGCAAATGCAAGTTAAGAATTGTTTGCACTTTGGAATTGCACAAATACAATGATTATTAAGTGGGAAAGAAAATGAAATTGTTGGTCGGGTTGACCAATGCATCAACCACCTGCTTGAAATGTAACTGGATTGGAGTGTTCACGAGGAATGAACTAGCAGTTGAGAGCAGAGGTAACTTTGCTGACCATCCCCATGTTTGGTTGCAGGAGTCCGTCAGATAGCACAGCTTTTCTGACTTGAAACAAGCAAAGAAAGTTGTCACCAACAGTAAGATTGTCAAAGTCTTAGATATGGCCTGGTGTTAACTGGTTTTCCTGGCATGCGTTCCTTCATTTTGCACCACTTTGACCATGAAATACCAAATAATCACTCAGCCAACTTCATACCTATGTTGTCACTGTCCCTTTTCTTCCAAGAGCTTTAACTTTGCTGAAAAGCCTGTCATGTGGGATAGGCAGGGAGGCTGCAGAAGGATTTGGACAGGTTAGGAAAATGGGCAAAGAAGTGGCAGATGGAATACAACGTCGAGAAGTGTGAGGTCATGCACTTTGGTAGGAAGAATAGAGGCATAGACTATTTTCTAAATGGGGAGAGAATTCAGAAGTCTGGAGTGCAAAGGGACTTGGGAGTCCTAGTCCAGGATTCTCTTAAGGTTAACTTGCAGGTTGAGTCGGTAGTTAGGAAGGCAAATGCAACGTTGGCATTTAATCAGCGAGGACTAGAATATAAAAGCAGGGATGTGCTGCTGAGGCTTTATAAGGCTCTGGTCAGACCACATTTAGAATATTGTGAGCAATTTTGGGCCCCGTATCTCAGGAAGGACGTGCTGGCCCTGGAAAGGGTCCAGAGGAGGTTCACGAGAATGATACCAGGAATGAAAGGCTTAACATATGAGCAACGTTTGAGGACTCTGGGTCTATACTCGATGGAGTTTAGAAGGATGAGGGGGGATCTGATTGAAACTTACAGAATACTGAAAGGCCTGGATAGAGTGGACGTGGGGAAGATGTTTCCATTAGTAGGAGAGACTAGGACCCGAGGGCACAGCCTCAGAGTAAAGGGAAGACCTTTTAGAGCAGAGATGAGGAGAAACTTCTTTAGCCAGAGAGTGGTGAATCTATGGAATTTATTGCCACAGAAGGCTGTGGAGGCCAGGTCATTGAGTGTATTTAAGACCAAGATAGATAGGTTCTTGATTGGTAAGGGTTCAAAGGTTACGGGGAGAAGGCGGGAGAATGGGGTTGAGAAACTTATTAGCCATGATTGAATGGCGGAGCAGACTTGATGGGCTGAATGGCCTAATTTCTGCTCCTATGTCTTATGGTCTTATCAAATGCCTTTTTGAAGTTCATCTACACAGTATAACTGCATTATCCTCATCGATCTTTTCTGTTACCTCATCAAACAACCCACTCAAAATTAGTTAAACACTAACAAACCTGTGCTGACTTTTTTAATCAATCCATACCTACCAAAATGACTGTCAATTTTTGTTTCCACCAAATGTTTCTTGAAGTTTTCCCACCACCTAGGTTAAACTGATTGGCCTGTAGTTGCTGTCTGTATCTTTATACCCTTTTTTGTTCAAGGATGTAATATTTACAATTCACCAGTCCTCTGGCGCCACCCTGTATCTAAAGAGGATAAAGAAGCTTATGGCCAGTGCCTCCACAATTTCTACCCTTACTTCACTCAGTATTCTAGGATGCACCTCATCTGGTCCTGGTGACTTAAAAAAATTATAATTTTGCAATACGGCAATCATTTTTGTGCTTATTATGATGAACTTTGATTAAGAACTACAGTAAAAACATTGTAATTTCTTTAAAATGGCCATGGAATATGTAACTTTTCAAGAATGTTTTAAAAGAACTTCGAAGGGTGTGCATCGATTGTAAAGGGATCAGTTGGCTTTTTTTTTGGATAATAAAAAATACTAGTGCACGTGATCTGATGACCCTTGACCTGGAATCAGTACCAGCAGGAAGGAAATTACCATACGAAAGCAGTGTGACTAGCAGACACAAAGGAGAGCTTGAGGCAGAAGGCGATCAGCAGGAGCTCTGGGAGGCACTATGTGAACCAGCTAAAAATGTCTAAAACCTGGAAGGCTGTATGGATAGTTCAGGGATGCTACAGAATTGGGGGTTTAACCAGAAGTGGCCAAATCACGACCTGGGGTGTTATCGGTTGGATGGTTAAAAAGGAATTCTCTATAATTATACCAACAGGTTTGGCATGACTCAAGGGAGAGCGGGTTCATAGAAGTGTGCCTTGCTAATGATAATCGTACCCTTGAAACTCAGAGCTAAAAGCTGTTGTTTGATAGAATTCCCGACCTATTCTATGTGAATGAAGTATAACATATCATGGAATTGTGCAGACAGTAGTGCCATATTTGTTCAAGGAGTGACACAGGTGATTCTGGTCTTATAAGATGTATCTTTGTTGCATTGGCTATTTAAAGTGAAATTTACCTTTTTTATTTGAAGTATCATTTACCCATAATTTCATGTTTAATTTATGTTGATTCTGATTTGTGTTAAAGTATAAGTTACAAAAAGTGAAATCTTGTTGGCAATCTCTTCTTTGGAGGTTATTTGATAAATTTGAATATTTTAGTTTAGGGTTCCCCCACGTGGATCATATCATTATTTAGAACAATTATACAGGTTAGTTTGCAATAGTTCCCAAGAAAAACCTTATCCTTGGATCATACCAGCATTTTAAACGAAAAAAACTATCAAGGGACGTTTACAAGTTTATAAAAAGGAAGCGAGTAGCTAAAGTGAACAATAATCCCTTGGAAGCAGAGACAGGAAATTATTGTGGGATATGAGGAAATGGCAGAGGCACTGAACAAATATTTTGTGTCTATCATCACAGTTGAAGATGCAAGTTACATAACAGAAGTAGATGGTTACCTGGGGGCTAAAAAGAATGAGGAAATTAAGGTAATTAATATCAGCAGAGAAGTAGTACTGGAGAAGCTCAAGGAACTAAAACCCGACATATTTCCAGCTCATGATGGCCTAATCCTAGGGTTCTAAACGAGATAGCAGTAGAGAAGGTGGATGCGCTGATTATGATTTTCCAAAATTCCCTAAATTCTGGAACAGTCCCAGCAAATTGGAAGTTAGCAAATGTAACACCACCATTCAAGAAAGAAGGAAGAGAGAAAACATGGAAGTACAGGCCAGTTAGCTCAGCATCAGTCATTGGAAAAGTGCTAGAGTCTATTCTTATTGCTAAAAAACAAGCAAGCCATTGAAGCTTTTCATCCTGCACTTATCAGAACAGATTCACAAGAATACCAAATCTCAAAGGGAATATGAATTTAAGAATGCTGATTGGTTGGCAAGTGGGCTCTGATTGGTAGAGGCATTGCCATGGGCAACGCACCATGGAATAGTTAACTGCCTAGCTTTTGTTTAAATTCAAACCAGGCAAGTCGACTCTAATTGGTCAAGGCATTGCCATGGGCAGTGTATGTAGATTGTAATGTAATGGGTATAATATCTACTGGGTATAATGTAATGGGCATAATGGGTATGTAGGCTGTCTCAATTACTGGTGGATCATATCAAACAGCACATCCTTTGGCTGTTCGCAACAGGCAAAGTATTGACCATACTCTACCAGCCCGTGCTTGCAAAACTCAGAACATAGTGTCCAACATTAGGTGTAATTCCACGATTGGACAACACTTGCTAAACAATCTTGATTGTGCTACAAATTACACTGACAACTGATTTAAGATTATCAGTTGGACTTGCAGAGTGTCTCACTTACGCATACTAGAAGTTACATATGTTCACATACAGGACCTTTGCAACAGAAAGAACACGTCCATGCATTGCACCTTTTTCAACTAAACAAAAGCTTGGTGGACAGCCATTCCCTGGTTCGCTCCCCATGGCAACGCCTTGACCAATCATAGTCGACCTGCCTGGATTGAATTTAAACAAAAGCTTGGCGGTTAACTGTTCCTTGGTGCATTCTCCATGGCAACATCTCTACCAATCACAGTCCACTTGCCAACCAATCAGCATCCTCTTCTCATGCAGCATACATTGTTGTACCGTTTGAGATTTAGTATTCTTGCGAATCTGTCCCGATGAGTGAAAGATGAAAAGCTTTGACAGGATGTCTCTTTTTTCAGCAATATTCATTCTATTATTAAGAAAGTCTTAACAACGCACTGAGAAAAGCATAGTATGATTAGAGCATGTCAACATGCTTTTACTAAAGGAAAATGCTGTTTGACGTATATATTGGAGTTTTTTGAGGATACAAATATTAGCATAGATAAAGGGGAACCAGTAGATGTCAGATACCTGGATTTCCAAAAAGGCATTCAATAAGATGCCACACGCAAGGTTAATACACACAATAACAGCTTATGGAGGTGGGGTGATATATTAGGATAGATGGAGGATTGGTTAATGAAGAGGACGCAGAGAGTAGGGATAAATGGGGCATTTTCAAGTTAGCTGACTGTGAATATAGAGTGCTGCAAAGGTTAGTGCTGGGGCTTCAGCTATTTACAATCTATGCTAATGACTTAGACGAAGAGACAGAAAGTCATGTATCTAAGTTTGCAGATGATACAAAGCTAAGTGGGAATGCAAGCAGTGAGCAGAATATAAAGGAGCTGCAAAGATATCTGGATAGGTTAAGTGAGTGGCCATTAAGGTGGCAGATGGAGTGTGATGTTTGGAAGTGTGATGTTATTCACTTTGATCATAAGAATAGAAAAGCAGAATATTTTTTACAAGGTGTGAAACTTGCAAATGTTGATGTTCAGAGAACTGGTGTACTTGTACAAGAAACATAGAAAGTTAGCAGGCATGTACAGCAAGCAATTAATAAAACAAATGGCATATTGGTCTTTATTGCAAGGGAATTGGGCTACAAAAATAAAGAGGTCTTCCCACAACCGTACGAGGCTTTGGTGAGACCATACCCGGAATATTGTGTGTAATTTTGGTCTCCAGATTTAAGAAAGGATATACTTGCATTGGCGGCAGGTCAGTGAAGGTTCACTAGATTGATCCTCGGATGAGACTATGACAAGAGGCTGAGTAAATTGGATCTGTATTTTCTGGAGTTTAGAAGAATGAGAGGTGGTCTCATTGAAAGATTCAAGATTATAAAGGGCTTTGACAGGGTAGATAGTGAGAGGTTGTTTTCCCTGGCTGGGAAATCTAGAACAAGGGGGTAATTTCAGGATAAGGGGCTGATCATTTAGGACTGAGGCGAAGATAAATTTCTTCACTCAAAGGTCATGAATCTTTAGAATTCTCTACCCCAGAAGGTTATGGACGCATCATCATTGAATATACTTAAGGTTGAGATTTTTAGTCTCTGAGAGAATCAAGGGATATGAGGAGCAGGCAGGAAAGTGCAGTTGAAGCGCAAGATCAGCCATAATCATATTGAATGGTGGGGGCTCAATAGACCTGCTTCTATTTTTGATGTTCTTATGAACAAGGATAAAAGTTATACTGAAAAATAGTGAAATTGACAAAACGGTCTGTAATGTCATTAAACATATACAAACGGCTCATGGGAGGTTCATCTGAGGAAGAATTAAGGACGTCGCCAGCAAGTAGAGTGTAATCCCTGGTAACATTGGATCTCACTGCATCTTTTGAGCTTATGAAATTGGTCCATCTATTAAAAAATTTGGAAATGTGATCCCGGAAAAGTTTCAGTGACTCTGGAGGAGAAACAGACTTTTGGTTCTCAACTCTCAGCTACCATGTATATTAAAGCAGTGAGTGCATTTTAATTGACCTGGGAGGAACTGGAATAGAGGAGTTACTAAGCTTGACAGTATTAAGAATCTGAAATCCCATTCACAATTGAAGCTGAAACACACCAGGTTAGTGGCTATATCACTATTGATTTTAATTCAGCACCTTAATAGTTGCATGCTCAGTACCTAATTCCTTTGATGCCACCAGCTCTTATTATTTCAAAAAATATAGGCCAGAATCCTATGAAGACAATGGGGGTCTTGGCTGCCGGCCAGAGAGCTGGCAAAAGCCCCACATCCCCACATTCTGGGAAGGTCCACTGCATCATGTGGCACTCAGGTGCTTGACAGGCCAGCAGGGGGCCTTTCCCTGGGATGAAAGACCTTGGGGGCATAAGTCCCAGCCACCAAGAGATGCCTGCCTATCAAAGGATGGCAGCTCTACTGAATGACTGTGCCACCGGGGAGGCAGTGGCTGCTGTCAGTATTACACCCACCCGAGTTCTGTGGATCCCAGGCCACTGGTAACTGATGGTGGGAAGGGTGTCACAGGATGGGAGCCATGGGCGGAGAGAAGGTTGGCAGCAAGGGCAGAGGGATGACTCACTGACCAATCCCCACTGATGCTGCGGCCCTTGATCAGGCACTTAGTGCACTGGAACGAGGATTCCCCCAATGGAGCCTGCAAGCAACCCTTCAGCGGGCCAGACAGTGGTCGGGAAACAGACCCCCAACTGCAATCAGCCCATGGCTGTGATTTCACGCTGGCTGGCCAATTAAGGCCTGCCCAGTGTGAAACGCATCTTCTGAATGGTAGGGAAAGGCCTGTCAGGCGCCGGGTCCAATGGCAATCCAACGGGCGCTTGAAAATTGGCAGAGGCAGCATACTGAAGGCTGCTAGGGGAGAATCTTTCTGTGGTCTGGAGACTGGAGCAATGTCCTCACCAGCGGCTGGCGATGTCAGGCAGGAGGGCAGGTCGGGTGGGCACTCGGTCCCCCATTTCTCGGATGAGACCCTCGTGGTCATCATGGAGATGGATGTCAGGTGGGACACCCTTGCTCTCGGGGATGGAAGGCGGAGGCCACTGCTCTGGACCAAATAGGCTTGGGAGGATGTAGCAGCCAAGATGAGCAGCCATGACGTCGTGAGGCGTATATGGGTGCAGTGTCGCAAAAGGTTCAACGACCCTGAAAGGGTGAGTACCGTGTTGGCATGAATCAATGTGGAGAAATGTTAAGGGCTGGCCGTCCACCCATGGAGCTGAGGGGTATTAGAGCCTGAGTACCAAATGTCATTGATGCTGGTGCTGGCCAAGGGGGTGAGCTCTGGCTGCTTGGCCTAATTGCCTAGAGGCTCGAGGGCCACGACTCGGATGCGCCCTGCAAGGTGTTCCTCAGATGGGGTTGACCAGGCTACAATGGTGCTGCAGGTAAAGAATGGACTAATCAATGCTCCTCTGTCTTTTCAGGAGAAGCGAACCATAACAACATAGAGAGGTCAAGGCCAGGCAGAGGCCCCTCAAACCTCCTAATCATGGTGAAGTTTGACATGGACACTTTGGAGCTGGAGAGCTGCCACCCACCTCGGTCAACCAGTCGTGGATAGACAGGAGTCTCTGACAAAATTAAGAGTGCAATGCACTGAGGTGAGAGTTTCGGATTGTGCAAACATTCTTGTTTAGTCTCATCATTAATGGGAGCCTCAAACCTGGAGTCCCCATTGATTATTGAAAGATGATGGCTCCATAATGCAGATATCCACTGTCTCATAGAAACATAGAAACAAAGAAAATAGAAGCAGGAGTAGGCCATTCGGCCCTTCGAGCCTGCTCTGTCATTCATCATGACCATGGCTGATCATCCAACTCAACAGCCCGCTCCCGCTTTCTCCCCATATCCTTTGGTCCCTTTCGCCCCAAGAGCTATATCTAACTCCTTCTTGAAAACATACAATGTTTTGTCTTCAACTACTTTCTGTGGGTAGGGCACCTGGCATGCACAGTGAGAGTGTGATGACTTAAACTAATAATATGTCCTTGTTCTCCCTTAGATTCGCCAGCACACGTTCGTATGCAGGGCCCCGAAGAGCCACCTTGATGCCGCTGAGCTTCAGATGCACCTGTGTCACACCGGCTCTCTGAACCAGGCACCAGCGCAGATACCAGCATCTCGGTGGGCGTTAGATCGTTGACTAGAATGTCGGTGCACAGCGGTGAGGGCACTTCATGCGTGCTTGAGGAGCAGGCGGAGACAGAGACTGCCCAGTGTGCCAGCAGTTGCAGAATAATGCTGAGTTGAAGGCAGATGATGAGCCTCTGGAGTCGTCCATTGGGCGGCAGATGCTGGATGTCCAGTGGGGTGTGCGGGAGGATCTGGCGGAGATCCTTGGGAGTATACATACTATAGGAGGAGGAGGAGTCCATACAGGGAATACGAGGACTGCACTGACCCTCATGGCCAAACGCACTGCCTCCTCCATTGAGAGAGTGGCGAATCTCATAGACAGGAAGCTCCAGGGACAGAATCACGGGTTCCTGGGTTTGCACTTGGACCTGTAAGCCCTCACAGGCAATGATCTTAGCTGGTCAGTGCCAGTATGGGCGATGGATGAGGCACCCAGTACCCCAGCTAGATACCAGTCCAGCTACGGCGAGTAGGGAGGTGCAGAGCGACCTCATGTTGGCGCACGACCTGCTTGTTGTCTCTGCGGGCTCCTCTCAGGGTGCTCTGGATGACAACAGCAGCTCCTCCACCTCTCTGCCAGTGACCGTGGCAGCTGATGAGTCTGTGATGACTGGGGAGATGCCAGCTGTGGCAATAGCCGCTCCCTCCCAGGCAGGGCCAACACAGGCTCCACTGGCCAGAAGAGACCACCAAGTTCATCAAGGCCAACAGGACAGCATAGTCAGCAGGCTGCCTCAAATGCCGCTGCCAGCGAGGACGGGACAGGGACACCAGGGCGCAGCATTCGTAAACGGGTGATCTTCTGTTCTGCCACGTTTTGTTTATATGTTTACTGGTGTGGACATTAGCACCAGATATGGTAATGCTTATTTGTTGTGAGTGTCAAAATTATATAAGTTTTGCTTTTGTCTTAATGGCCTGAGTAGACTTCACCTTTTTTTTGATGCAGGGCACGCCAGTATCTAATACTGGATGTGAGTGGCTCTAAACTTTATTACACAGGCTCTGAGTGTATTTTGGGTTCAAATGAAAGGGTCATTTCAGACATCCGGGATGAAGGCAGCAGCCCTGGCATGAGGTGGGAGTGGTTCTTTGGCAGCCTAGCGAAGGAGCATTGCATCAAGACGTTCCTGGTGTCCCTGCCTCTCTGGAGGATACAGAGGTCTGACTCCACACCCTCAGCATTCTCACCTCCTCTTCTAACTCACCATTGGATTCATCCTCTGTGGCCTGTGGAGCTGCCTCAAGTTCCTCTTCCTCCAATGGGCCCCCCCTTGCCAGTGCCAGAGTGTAGAGAGGGCAGCATGCAACCACTATCAGTGACACCCACTCTCGGGGGTGGGGGGGTGGGGGGGGGGGGGTGGTATTGTAGTGCTCCTCCTGAACGGCCCAGGTGCCAGAAGCGCATCTTCAGAATATCTATGGTCCTCTCTATCACGGCCCATGAGCAGGAATGTCTCCTATTATAACTCTGCTCTGCCTCTGTTCTTAGGTGGTGGAGAGGTGTCATAAGCCACCTTTTCAACAGATAGCCCTTGTCACCCAGCAGCCATCCATCCAGTCGGGCTAGAGCCATGAACAACCTTGGTAGTGTTGGAGGATGTACACATCATGGGAGCTGCCAGGGTACCTTGAGCAGACTTGCAGAATCTGCGTCCTGTGGTCACAAACTATCTGGACGTTCATTGAGTGGAATCCCTTCCTGTTGACGAGGGCACCCGGCTGACCCGCTGGCGCCTTGAAGACCACATGTGTGCAGTCGATTGCACGCTGGATGTGGGGGAAACCAGCAATTGTTGAAAACCCTCTGGCTCACTCCGGCTGGCTGGCCTCATCCATACGGAAATGAATAAATGTCATTACCCACCTAAACAGAGCTTCTGCCCCCAGCTTGACGCAACTGTGGACAGCTGATTTGGGCACTCCACAAAAATCCCCCACCGTTCCCTGGAAAGAGCCAGAGGCAGAGAAATTGAGGGCGACTATGACCTTCAAAGCCACTGGCATGGGGTGTCCACCCACACAGTCGGAGGTGATCTCAGGCCCAATCATCTCACAAATGGAGTCACAGTCTCCTTGGAGAGGCGGAGCCTCCTTCAGCATTGCACCTTGGGCGTACTGAGGTAGCTGCATCACTGCCCGTAAACCCTGGCAGGAAAATAGCGGTTACTTCTGTGGCCCCTTCCACCTTGGACTACCTGCTGGCCCTGCGCCCCTTGTGCCTGCACCTCTCCCACCATAGGTCGCTCCCCTGGGAGCTGCATTGGGACACCTGGCCTCCTCTCCCTTCAACCCCTCTCTTCCCCCTCAGAGGAGGTGCCATCAGCGAAGACAACAATATCCATTACCATGGTTACAGAAGGCTGTCTGATACCATGGAAAGGTCCACACAGTCAAAATTCTCCTGGAGGTTTGGAGACACCAATGAGTCCTGAAATGAAGCCTGGAAATAATAAGAATGAAGCTTAGAACAGAGATGAAGCTGTCAAGTTCAAATAAGAAACCAGCAGCAAACTATCTCCTAAATTCCTCATTACTTGCAATGGAAATGCTGCAGACCCTTTTTACCCTGCCCTTGGATGAGGTTTTGTAAAAAGCAGACTGCCTGCCTGCCCGTGCAATCTTGCGCTCCTAAAATTGTGAACAATTGTCTTTTTAATGGTCTTAAGTGTCCTTTTAATTGATGGTGGGTGCGGCTCCGACACCTGCATGTGCCCGCTGACCTGAAGATTGCTCGTGTGCGAGATGATGTTGGGACACTCACCCGATGTCATCTTGTGCAATTTTATGCCTGATCGGGGTGGGCGCATGCCTGCCTGCAAAACGTAAAATTCTGCCCATGAACTTAATTAGGTAACAAGAGGTAACAAGCTTTAAAGCAAAACTGCATGAAGGATTGTATTGGTGTTTGCAGTTGTGATATAAGAAGAAAATCTAATGATTTGCATCTACTTTGGAAAGGAACAAATTTTGTTTTAAAATTAAGTATCAAAATGGGAAAATCATAGCATGCATTCTACTTCTGCACTCCCACCGAGCACATATTGAGAAATCACACAGGCACAACCCATATTGTTCTATCTGCAATTTTCCATGCACTAAATGGAAAAAATGTATAATGCTATAACTCTACTTCCCAAAACAAATCCAGAACAATAGTGTTCTCTATCTTTTAACTTTATATGAACTATTCATTTTCCATGAATTAATTCTGGTCAATTGTAGAATCTGTATGTACTATGTTCAAATACATTGCAAGGCAAGAGTTTTTCCATGTTTCTCAAACTGTACTTGCTCCACAGTTCACATAAATTGATTAACATTGCAAAGATTTGAATCCATGTATATTTTTCTGCATTAAACTGATTTTGTTATTTTCAGGACATTCAACTTCACAAAAATTACTGCATTTCCTCGCAACTCAAATCAAGTGAAAAAGGGGGTTTGCAGTTGCATTTGCCTATAATTTGTTGGCAATTTGACACTCACTGAGACATGCATAAATAGCACAGCAACTGCAGGTGAGGCAGATGTGTTGTTAAACACAGAACTTCACAAGCTATTATCTAAAATGTGCCACTTTGCCATTGCTTTGTTGTCTGTCTCACCATTGAAAGGCGTGAAGTTGCTGTACTTGTACACATATATAAATAAGCCATCCCTGCATTGTCCATTTCAAGCTAAGTACCTTTTTAACGACAGGTTAAATGTTAGTTATTGTCCATGAGCCTCTCTGGTACTGACCACTAACTAATATAAGTGTGGAGTTTCATTCTTTTGGGATTTAATTGTCGTTGGAATTTTTAATAATGTTAATTTTTAAAAACTTTTCTGTCTCCTTTTTTCCTCTCCTAATCCAGTATCTTTCCCTCTATTGATTTCTCTTTCTGTACCTGATTTAACTTTGAATTCCCACACTCTAACTTATGCTTCCTTTTCAATCCTTGAACTGTTTATTTCACAAACCTTCAGTCTGATTGGTAAAGGAGATACACAATTGCTTGCCCTTTTCACTCAGGTCCTGATGCCTGGTTTCCCTCACTGCAGTATTATCAGCTCGCATTTTCAGCAACTTGTCATGTCAAAAATTCAAAAACCTAAATGTGTAAGGGCAACCTAACAAGTGGCTGATACCATTAGGTCCCCTGCCACAGCTATTTACAGCCCAAGAAGAACTCAGATAAACTCAAACTTCAGAATTTATAAATTTCACAAAATAAAGCAACAGGCCCATGCAACCAGACGATCATTTCCCCAAAGAAGTTTTGATGATATTCCTCTCTTAAAATGGTATCCATTACATTTTCTACAATTAAACTTGCATATCCACCTTCTCATTGATGCAGTGGATACAAGGCTGGCCGTTCTGCTCATCTGTCCATTGTGTCATGGATAGAACATTTCAGTGGGAGGAGGAAGGGGTAAGAGAATGGCATCACAGAGGTCAGTAATGGATCTTCAAAAAACAAGTATATTGAGGCAGACCATAGTTAAATGTGACTGTTTTATCTTCAAAGGCTATCTTCAAAGAAGAGGTAGTTCAGGCACAGTCAAGGCAATTCCCTCGAAAGGGAAAGGTAGGGCAAACAAATCCAGAGCTCCCTGGATGGCAAAAGAGATAAAAATTAAGATAAGGAAGAAAAAGTATGCTTATGACAGGTGGCAGATAGAAAATACAATCAAGAACCAGGCTGAATATAGAAGGTTCAGAGGTGAAAAAGCAAATAAGAGGAGCAAAGAGGAATTATTAAAAGGGACTGGCAGTTAACATAATAGGGAATCCCAAAGTCTTCTATAGGCACATAAATTATAAAAGTGTGGTAAAAGGAGGAGCAGGGCTGAGAGACGTGAAGTGATTCATTTTGGTAGGAAGAACATGGAGAGACAATATAAAATAAAGAGAGCAAGTCTAAAGGGGGTGCAGGAGCAGAGGGACTTGGGTGTATATGTGCATAAGTCATTGAAGGTGGCAGGACAGGTTGAGAGAGCAGTTAAAAAAAGCTTCCAGTATCCTGGGCTTTATTAATAGGGGCATGGAGTACAAGAGCAAAGAGGTTATATTGAACTTGTATAAAACACTAGTTTGGCCTCAGCTGGAGTATTGTGTTCAGTCCTGAGCGTCACATTTTAGAAAACATGTGAAGGCATTGGACAGATTGCAGAAAAGATTCATTAGAAAGGTTCCAGGGATGAGGAGCTCCAGTCATAAAGACAGATTGGAGAAGTTAGAACTATTTTCCTTAGAGAAAAGAAGGCTGAGAGGAGATTTGATAGAGATGTTCAAAATCATGAGGGGTCTAGACAAGTAGATAGGGAGAAACCTTCCCATTCATGAAAGGATCGAGAATGAGAGGGCACAGATTTAAAGTAATTTGCAAAAGCAAAGTGACATGAGAAAGAACTTCTTCACACAACGAGTGGTTAAGGTTTGGAATGCACTGCCTGAGATCGTGGTGAAGGCAGGTTCAATCAAGGCATTCTAAAGGGAATTAGACTGTTATTTGAAAAGGAACAATGTGCAGGGTTATGGGGAGAAGGCAAGAGAATGGCACTAAGTAAATTGGTCATTCAGAGAATTGACGCAGACACAATGGGCCAAATGGCCTCTTTCTGCAATATAAAAGTTCTGTGATTCTGTTATGTTCTTACTAAGGGAAGGAAGTGTACTATGTGAATTAAGATGCCTAGGCCTAATGTAAGACATTTTCTTCTTAAATAAAAAATCTTTCTCATTATCAGTCCTCCCAGCATCTTCCCTGTGCCTTGCAAGAACTGAAAATCTTCATCATTTACATATTCACTCTGCATAACTGCCAGCAAGCCCATACCTCTTCTGCAGGGACAAGTAAACATGGCCTCATCCACTTTCTGTTACTCTCTAAGTTGCTTCTGTCAATAACTATACTGTGCTTGCCTTCCCTACCTCACACCCTGGTTCACACTCCATGCCCTCACACTCTTTAACTATCACGTTGATAAAAGGACACCAGTTTGATCATCTCTTATGGTGCCAGCAATGGAGAAAAGGCAGCAAAGGCCTGCATTATTGCTGACTGGTTCACTCCACTGGCTGTGGGCTCTCTGTAGAATGCAGTGTCCCGATAAATACTTTAACAATTTTAAGTTGACTATAAATATCAGATCCTAAACAAATTCTAGTATTTGTATCTTTGAAGCAAATATACATTACCAGTTTTACTAAAAATCTGTTCAGTATACAGCATCTTAGGGAATAGAAACAGGAGTTGGTAAAGTGCTCTGAGACATCTATGGGCTGTGAAAGGCACCATATAATGCAAATATTTCTTCTTTTGGCTATTTAGCGCTTCAAACCTGTTATGACATTCAATGAGGCCATGGCTCATCTGTGACCTAACTCCATATACCCGCCTTTGCCTCATATCCCTTAGGATAACAAAAATCTATTGGCAGAATTGTCTCAGCTTTGCACTAAGTGTAGCAGCGGGCGGGTAAGATGACATTTTACCTGCCAGCTGCAATGGCGGCTTTTCACGCTGTATCATCCCAAGCCTGCCACATTAATTATGCAGTCCCAGGAAGCATGCTGATTTGGTGGTGGGAGGGCTGTTATTCGCCTGCCACGCCATCACCTCGCCACTTCATTATGCCGTGTGCCATATTTAAAGTCCAGCCGTGCGCACACCTCTCAGTGCTTCCAGCCCACGACTGCTGCAAAGGCGACATGGCCCTGAAAGGCAAAAAGATGGCAGGTTCAATGTGCCTCCCTCAAGTGCCTTTTCGATGCAGTAGAGATGCACTGTGATGTCCTCTACCCCTGCTCTGGCCGTAGGATGGGCAGCAACCTCACTAATCTGGCTTGGGAGGCAGTGGCAGTGGTGGTCAGCGCCAACGGCTTGGAAAAGAGGACATCCACCCAGTGCCGCAAGAGGATGAATGGTCTCCTCCATTCCGCAATGGTAAGTCACTCTTTTTGTCACTCACAACTCACGCACTCACAAGTCCATCACACATCCACAGGGCCCTTCTGCCAGTTCAAGGGACATTACCGTTCACTCTATCATATACACCTTCAATGTCCTCATCCCATCCATGGGAACCACTCAACACCCACACATAAAAGATAAAAACAAAAAGCTAAAAGCTACTGCGGATGCTGGAAATCCAAAACAAAAACAGAATTACCTGGAAAAACTCAGCAGGTCTGGCAGCATCGGTGGAGAAGAAATCAGTTAACGTTTCGAGTCCTCATGACCCTTCGGCAGAACTGAGTATAGTTAGGAGAAAGGTGAAATATAAGCTGGTCTAAGATGGGGGGGGGGCGGAAGAAGAGAGAAGTTGAGGGTGGGGTGATTGTGGAGATAAGCAAGCAGTGATAGGAGCAGATAATCAAAAGATGTCACAGACAAAAGGATCAAAGAGGTGTTGAAGGTGGTGATATTATCTAAGAAAAGTGCTAATTAAGAATGGAAGGCAGGATACTCAAGATACAGCTCTAGTGGGGACCCCCTGACCTTCCCCTCTCCGATGCTGAACGTTCAGTGCTCAGCAAAGGACTTAGCTTCATACCCTTATGCCCTCATCTCAATGAATTTCGGGCTCGGCATGATGCTGAACTCTTCTTCCGCCGTCTTCGTCTCCGTGCTCACTTCTTTGGGCAGGAGTCCTCTCCCCGTTCAACGGATCCTTTTACCCACCTCCAATATTCTCCCTCCACCTGGACCCCTCCCTCTGGATTCTTACCTTCTCTTGATCTTTTCATTGAGAACTGTCGGCGTGACATTAGCCGTCTCAATTTCTCTGCTCCTCTCACCCATTCTAATCTGTCTCTCTCTGAACTCACTGCACTCCGTTCTCTCAGGTCCAACCCCAACATTGTCATCAAACCCGCTGACAAGGGTGGTACTGTTGTTGTCTGGCGCATTGACCTCTACCTCGCGGAGGCTGAGCGTCAACTCGCAGACACTTCCTCCTACCTCTCCCTGGACCATGACCCCACCACAGAACATCAAGCCATTGTTTCCAGGACTGTCACTGACCTCATCTCCTCTGGAGATCTTCCTCCCACAGCTTCCAACTTGATAGTCGCCCAACCTCGGACGGCCCGCTTCTACCTCCTACCCAAAATCCACAAACAGAACTGTCCTGGCAGACCGATCGTGTCAGCCTGTTCCTGCCCCACGGAACTCATTTCTCGTTATCTTGACTCCCTTCTCTCTCCCCTTGTCCAGTCCCTTCCCACCTACATCCGTGATTCCTCTGACACCTTACGTCACATCAACAATTTCCAGTTCCCTGGCCCCAACCGCTTCCTCTTCACCATGGACGTCCAATCCCTCTACACCTCCATCCCCCACCAGGATGGTCTGAGGGCCCTTAGCTTCTTCCTTGAACAGAGGCCCCAACAATCCCCATCCACCACTACTCTCCTCCGTCTGGCTGAACTTGTTCTCACACTAAACAATTTCTCCTTTAACTCCTCTCACTTCCTCCAAATAAAAGGTGTGGCTATGGGTACCCGCATGGGCCCCAGCTATGCCTGTCTCTTTATGGGGTATGTGGAACATTCCTTCTTCCAGTCCTACTCCGGCCCCCTCCCACAACTCTTCCTCCGTTACATCGATAATTACTTCGGTGCTGCTTCATGCTCTTGTCGGGACCTGGAAAAATTTATTAATTTTGCTTCCAATCTCCACCCCTCCATCATTTTCACATGGTCCATCTCTGACACTTCTCTTCCCTTCCATGACCTCTCTGTCTCAATTTCTGATGATAGACTGTCCACCAATATCCATTACAAGCCTACCGACTCCCACAGCTACCTCGACTACAGCTCCTCACACCCCGCTTCCTGTAAGGACTCCATCCCATTCTCTCAGTTCCTTTGCCTCCGTCGCATCTGTTCTGATGACGCTACCTTCAAAAACAGCTCCTCTGACATGTCCTCCTTCTTCCTTAACCGAGGTTTTCCACCCACGGTCGTTGACAGGGCCCTCAACCGTGTCCGGCCCATATCCCGCGCATCCGCCCTCACGCCTTCTCCTCCTTCCCAGAAACATGATAGGGTCCCCCTTGTCCTCACTTATCACCCCACCAGCCTCCGCATTCAAAGGATCATCCTCCACCATTTCCGCCAACTCCAGCATGATGCCACCACCAAACACATCTTCCCTTCACCCCCCCTGGCAGCATTCCGTAGGGATCGTTCCCTCCGGGACACCCTGGTCCACTCCTCCATCATCCCCTACTCCTCAACCCCCACCTATGGCACCTCCCCATGCCCACGCAGAAGATGCAACACCTGCCCCTTCACTTCCTCTCTCCTCACCGTCCAAGGGCCCAAACACTCCTTTCAAGTGAAGCAGCATTTCACTTGCATTTCCCCTAACTTAGTCTACTGCATTCGTTGCTCCCAATGCAGTCTCCTCTACATTGGAGAGACCAAACGCAAACTGGGCGACCGCTTTGCAGAACACCTGCGGTCTGTCTGCAAGAAAGACCCAAACCTCCCTGTCGCTTGCCATTTTAACACTCCACCCTGTTCTCTTGCCCACATGTCTGTCCTTGGCTTGCTGCATTGTTCCAGTGAAGCCCAACGCAAACTGAAGGAACAGCACCTCCTCTTCTGACTAGGCACTTTACAGCCTTCCGGGCTGAATATTGAATTCAACAACTTTAGATCTTAAACTCCCCCTCCCCCCATCCCCACCCCGTTTCTCCCCCCTCCCTTTTTTTTCAATAATTTATATAGATTCTTCTTTTCCCACCTATTTCCATTATTTTTAAATCTAAAACTAAAACTTTGTTAGTCTTTCCACCCTACCCCCACTAGAGCTGTACCTTGAGTATCCTGCCTTCCATTCTTAATTAGCACTTTTCTTAGATAATATCACCACCTTCAACACCTCTTTGATCCTTTTGTCCATGACATCTTTTGATTACCTGCTCCTATCACTGCTTGCTTATCTCCACAATCACCCCACCCTCAACTTCTCTCTACCCCCGCGCCCCCCACCTTAGACCAGCTTATATTTCACCTTTCTCCTAACTATACTCAGTTCTGCCGAAGGGTCATGAGGACTCGAAACGTTAACTGATTTCTTCTCCACCGATGCTGCCAGACCTGCTGAGTTTTTCCAGGTAATTCTGTTTTTGTTTTCAACACCCACACATGCCAGGCATCCTTATCATCTGGCCTGGCAGGCATCCTGCTTACGCTCTCTCCATTTCTATTTATGCAGGACAAACTGGCACACAACGAGAGGGAGAGGTCGCTTACCAGTGGAGGAATGCCTGAAATCAAGGTCCTTATGGACTTTGAAAACAGCCATCCAGCTGGCCAGCGAGGATCTGGACTGTTCCTGTGCTGACAGTGAGGTCAGCTATACTAAGTGAGGATCCAGTAGTGCAACATCCATCAGACAACCATGCTGTGAGTGATGTGTCCTGTTTCACAGGCCACTGCCATGGAAATATTGTCAACTGCGATGGGAATAGTCTTGAACTTCAAAAGGACATATACATGTTGGCGGATTGGGCAGAAGGATGGCAGATAAGTTCAATGCAGAGTAGAGTAAGATGATTCATTTTGGCAGGAAAGATATGGTGAGACAGTATAAAATAAAGGGACAGCCTCTACAGGAGGTGCAGTAACAGAGGGACCTCGATGTATAAGCAGATAGGTCATTGAAGGTGGCAGGGCATGTTGAAAGAGCAGTTAATAAAGCATACAGTATCTTAGGCTTTAGTAACAGGAGCATTGAGTACAAGAGTAAGGAGGTCATGTTGAACTTGTATAAGACACTAGTTAGGCCTCATCTGGAGTACTGCATCCAGTTCTGGGCTCCATATTTGTGGAAGGATGTGAAGGCATTGGAGAGAGTATAGAGGAGGTTCACAAGAATTATTCCAGGATTGAAGAACTGTAGCTATGAGAATAGATTTTAGAGGTTGGGACTGTTTTTCTTGGAGAAAAGAAGGCTGAGAGGAGACTTGATAGAGGTATTCAAGATCCTGAGGGGTATGGACAGTGAGAAACTGTTCCCATTCAAGAGAACATCAAGAACTAGAGGGCACAGATTCAAAATAATTGGCAAAAGGAGTAAATGTGATGTGAGGAAAGATTTTTTTCACACAGAGGATGGTTGTAGTCTGGAACAAACTTCTGGAAAGGGTGGTGGAGGCAGGTTCAATCGAGATATTCAAAAGGGAATTGGATTGCTACCTGAAAAGAGAGAATGTGCAGGTTACGGGGATAAGACAGGGGAGTGAGACTAGGTGGAATGCTGTTTCAGAGAGTCAATGCAGACTTGATGGGCCGAATGGCCTCCTTCTGCACTGTAAAGATACTGAGATACTGTGAGCCATCCCCCTTTGCTTTCGCAGGCACACCTGCCAAACAGCCAACGGAGTCCATGACCCAGGCCTCCAAGCAAGTGTCGAAGAAACCTCTGAAGAAGCATCTGAAGCCGCATCATAGTGCTCACCCACATGCTTCACCAGTGCAGAGGCACACACATCGATGAGACCTAGCTCTAGAATAGCCTCGGGATCACAATCCAGTGAGCACATCACACTTTCTGATTCACAGCACGCGGCAGCAGGAACCTCCTTGGTGTCCGGCACTCGGAGGACTGCTGGGGGACAGAAATTTGCCCAGTCCGAGTCAGATGACAAGCCTCTGGACTCGGCCATGTCACAGTTGCTGGAGCTGCAAAGGCAAGCTTGGGAACACTAGGAAGGGATGTCCGCTGCATTCCTCAGGTTGCAAGGGACGATGGAGGAGTCCGTCCGCCTTCGGGCTGAGGCGATAGTGCCGGCATGCCAACACACCAAGGTCAACACTGGTATGATGGCGGCCATGGAGATCGTGGTCCAGGACATCACTCCTGCACTGCTGTGCGGGCTGAACTCCATCGCTGATGCCATAGTTAGCATCCAATATTGTGTACGTGAGAGGGGTGTGGGGCAGCCAATCTCACTCCAGCTACCCATTCTCAAGGAGTCAGCCAGGGGCCCTTGGGCACCCATAAGGAGGAGAATCAGCAGGTGCACACCACATGGCCATTCATCCAGGAGACTCTGGGAGTGTCCAGCCCATCCGAATCCCCTCTTCCTGTGACCCTAGTAGCTTCAGGTCCACAGCTCGAGGAGGGTGCCACTGCCACACAGCAGGACCCTGAAAGCAGGTTGGGGTCCTCCAATTCTCAGCCCTCCAGGGGACGCCTGTCAAGATCATCACAGACAGGGCGTCACAGTCAGCAGGCTGCCTCCACCTCTGCTGTGGATGGGGAGCACCGAGGCTTAGTGGCAGGGTTAGGGAGGCTAAGAAGTTGCAGTTGCACAGCCTGGGCATGGGTGTTAATCACTTGTGCATAATGTTCACTGTTGTCAATAAACTCACAAGAATGTCTCCTTGCCTATGGCTCTTTGTTCTGATAAGCAGTGTTCATGTCACTCAGATGTGAAACCTTTCTGCACAAGGTAAATGCAGGTGTCTCAGTCCAGGGCCTCTTCCCTGTGCTTTGTGCAGCCTTCAGATCAAAGTGATGGCCTGGCCTCACACTCTCTGGACACAGTACTAATGCCTACACCTCAACGGTGCTCGTCATTGCTGCCAGAATGCCGTGGACAGGCATCACAGAGTTCCGTCATTCTCTCTGTGTGCTCTCAGCAACTTTAAGATGGGGCTGGCCCCCATCTCTTCAGCATCTGTGACCAGTGACGCTGTGCTCCTGAAGGGGTCAAGTGCTGAAGGTGGACAAAGGATCAGATGCCTCTGAAGTTTCACAGCTGCGTCTCTATGTTATGACCCTGAACACAGAGCACAAGCGACCTGCCAAACAGGAGTCAGACGTTCTCAGAAGCTATATGAAGAATGATGGAGTGTCCTCACCGCGTGTAGTCATCATCCTCCTGCAATCGAGCGACGATTAGGGCCTCCACTGTGTCTCCGTGACAGGAGCATTATCACAGAGGGTATGTGCGCTGCCATAAGCCAGACTGGAGTCAAACATTCATAGATGCAATGTGGGGACCTCACTGCATGTCCCCTCCTCACTGCATGTCATCCTCCTCCACAAATCTAGCAGCTAGGGAGGGCCTCCCGAGCACACCTGTCCCATCTGGTTAGTGCGAAGACCTCATCACCGTCATTGTCGCCTTTGAAGACCTCCTCACCCTCATCATCGTTAGCGTCCTCCTCATCGGAGGAGACCTCCAGCCCCTGTATCTCCTCCTCAGCCAGCTCATCTCCCCGTTGCAGCGCCAGGTTGTAAAGCAGCAGGTGACGACAATGCATGACACCCTCTATGAACTGTATTGCAGGGCTCCACCAGACCGGTCCAGGCACCAGAACCTCATTTTCAGCATGCTGATGGTTTGCTCCACCAAGTTGCGAGTTGCAGCATGAGCCTCGTTATACCTTCACTCTGCTACAGTCTGAGGCCGCCACATGGGTGTCATCCGCTATGTCCTCTGCTAGTAGCCCTTGTCACCGAGGAGCCAAACCTGAGGCCTCTGTGGACCCTGGAAGATGACAGGGATCTGTGACTGACTGAGAATGTAGGAGTCATGGCACATTCCCTGGAAACCGTGCGCAGTGCTGCAAGATGAGTTTGTGGTGGTTGCACACCAGCTGCACATTCACCGAATGTAATTCCTTGCAGTTGACATAGATGACTGTGTGTTGTGACAGAGATCTGCGCGCCACGTGAGTGCTGTCGATGGCACCCTCCACCTGTGGGCAAATCCAATTGCTATTGCATCCTGGCTGTCCTGGTCCTGGGCGAAATGCACAAAGGTGTGTGCCCTCGCAAAGATGGCATCCGTGACCCCATGGATGCATTTGTGGGTGGAGGCTTGTGATATCCCATAGAGGTCACCTGTGGAGCTCTGAAAGGAGCCACTGGCGTGGAAATTGAGCACTGCCGTCACTTTCACAGCCACTGGCAGTGGATGTCTTCCATGTCCACTTGGCGCCAAATCCTGCAGTAGCTGGCAGATGTGACTGACAAGTTCCCTAGACATGCGATGAAGCGTTGCTAAAAAAAAGAAAATAAAGAAAATAAAAATGTGATAAAACCTGTCCCCTCATGTGACAATTTATTAATTCCATTATCCCACATGGTCACATAAGCAGGGACATGTTATTAATTCAATTGTAAAACTTTTATTTTATTTTTATTTGCTTTTGGAAACCTCATCCAGCCTGTGGATGAGATTTCCAAAATGCAAAGGCCACTTGGCCTTTTCGCCTGCCCGCCAACCATTAGTTTGGACAGGCAGCGAAACATTTAGGTTATTTGATTATTTAATGGCCTTAACAGGCCTCTTAATTGTCAGTGGGCATGCTGCTGACTCTGGTGTGAGCCTGCCGATCGAACTATTACATGACTGTGCATTGACATTGGCATGCTCGGCGAACATCAACACGCGTCGTTTCACACCGCCGAAAATTTCTGCCCTTAATTTTCTAAATTCCAGAGAATACAGCTCTAGTTTCTGTAATCTCTCCTCATAATGTAACCCTTTTGAGTCATTCTGCTAAACCTACACTGCACTCCCTCCAAGGCTATATCCTTCTTAAGGTATGGTGTCCATAACCGCTCACAGAACTCCAGGTGTGGACTATAATCAGGGCTTTGTATAGCTGAAACATAACTTCCAACTCCTTGTATGCTACTCCTCTAGTATTAGATTAGATTTTTGATTATTTTCTGTATCTATTCATGACATTTCTGGAAGATAACAGATACCAATGCTGGTCTACATATTGAAAGTAAAATGCACCAACCCTGCCTTTTCCTTTCTGCATATGTAATAGTTAGCCCTGCAATTATATCCTGAGAACAACAGATTTATTAATGTGCATTTGAAACATGAATTAACCCTAATTTTGCCCCTCATTTTCATTGTTATCACCATGACTCTCATGCTGTACGACTGAGAACATGGCAATTTTCATTACAAATTGTATCACAAGGAGGACAACAATAAGCTGACGAACAACCTAAACTCATCATAAACTGTAATGCTCAACGCACTGCTGAAATCAACTCTGCATTCAACAGGGTTAATTTTCAGTGGCCTTGCCTGACATTAATGAGACAGTAACACCTTAAAATATGTTTGGTAGCCTTACCACCCTGTTTAGTGCGGTGCCATTTTCAAAGGGGCCGAGCCTACCGGCTGTCCAGTGCATGTGCCTGCCTGAATCATGCAATAGGCCCCTTTTAATATAGAAATCAGGGTCCTATAACATGAAAGGACCCTGACTTACATTTTAGTGCAGACCCTAATGGGAGATGGAAAATAAGAAGTTTTGAATTACTTTTGTTGCCCCCATATGTTCCTTTGGGGCCAAAACAAATCGGGGCCACTGCCACCTTGGAAACTGCAACTTCCGTGATTGCAACGCTTCCCACCTCAACCCGCCCCTGCATCCCCCCCACCCCCGGTTCCCACTGTGCCATGTTGAATCTGGCAAGCTGCGTCAGAATACCTCATTGGCACTCTGTAGCTTGCTTGACAAGTGTAAATAAGACTGGAGCCTAAAAGCCACCGGTATGGGCAGCCAGTCAACCAACCAAAAGCCAACATCTATCCCACCATTACCAAACACAAGATAAAAGATTTGTTTGTGTAATAAAGGTAATTGATACCAATTGCAGGGGGGTGGGGGTGCATTTTGACTTTGTGCAGTAGTGTCAAAGGCTGGGAGCCCATTTATATTTCTCCTGATTTTTATTTCCATTGAAGGGAACATTTGGAAAGAAAAGTGGGAGAATGGGTCTAATTGGTTAGCCTTGTCAAAGAGTCAAGGGCCTAATAGCCTCCTTCTGTGCTGTAAGATTCCATGATTTTACATACTACAATCAAATGCTTGATTACACAACTACCTTGGCATGACATTTTCACCAGCTCAGCCTGTTCTACTGAGCATTTGGCCATCTGTATCGCTTACTTTTCTAACTCTTAAACTTATTCCAAACACATAACTATTTTTTCTAAGATGTGAATCAACAAAGCACTTTAAACAGTTTGAACTTTTTTTTTCACATATTATACCATTTATAATTTCAAGTATTGCACTGTCTGGAACCATTCTTCCCTGGCACTGCTCTGACACAATGTTAAAGGGAAATGAATTCACAAAAGTAAGTTAAGTCACATAAAATGGTACAGTACATCCAAAAAAATGAAACATGGCTTAGGTGTTTGCTATTATAGGATTAACAGCCCAGCCATTCATCAAGGGCTCTAATCATGAACAAAATGTATTTTAAGGCAACAATTTGTGACAGTACTCTATGTTTAAGTTTAAAATATAAAAGTGATACATTTTAGGTACCTATGGTGTTACTATCAACCCTGAATGTGCTGGGAAAACGGATGGCCATCTACCTCAACACAGTTTAAAGATATCTTTGAAGATCAATAGCTTGGAAATGGACAGTTGGCAGCATGAGCAGACAAAGGTACACAACTATTAAAATAGTAAATGCAGGAATACCAAACTAATGCATTAATATTTTCTCCATTAATATTTACAATTATTTTTCAACTTGTAACATTAAATAACCGTGTATAAATTTCTAGTATGAGCTTGAAGTTGAACAATGTTTATATTAACAACATATTTTTCTATATTCGACACTGTGGCAAACAACTCAATTCATATTAAAATGTATTGTCACATTATTAAAATATCATTTCATTTCTTGCATATGATGTAATAGCTAAAATGCCAACAGCTAATAACTAAACAGCTCATATCCTATCAATAAGGGTATTGTGGTGCGGTGGTGCACATAACTTGGCAATAAAATCAATAGATTATAGTTCTTTACTGTGTTGGTTTATACTCAGAGGCGGTCATAATCACAAAAGAAATAAAAATTAAAATGGATCATGGAAAATTAAAATTACAATCATATTTTCCTTAGTAAAGGTAGAATTATAAAACATTTTCCAAAGTCATTATTGCAGTTTTTTTCTTTTCCACATTTCAATGTATTTTCATTGAAAATGGTAAAAGGATAATGGAATTATAATAAAATGTTCAACAATTTCTTCCCTGGATTGAAAATTCTACTACTAAATTTCATTACAACTTTGGCCTTATAATTCTACTAAAACTAGGTGATGTACTCATTAACCTCATTTTGTTTTTAGTTCAGATAGAACAAAATAGCTTTCTGTACATAGACATCCGTTAGCTCATACTTCTTCCTACACAAATTATGCACGTAGTTAACAACATTCAAATTATTATTTACTTCAAATTTATACACAATAAGCTCACTGTACAGATTGTGTTAGCTTTGATATTGACTGGGCTTCACCCAATTCATACACATAAAACAAATGCAGACAACTATTAACCAGTATAGACTCTCACTGAACACAAAGACCTGCATTCAACTTTGTGCCCAACATTTTGCATTGTTCAATGTATAGAGGTCAAGCTTGAAAAAGCACATTGTGACATATGCATTTCCAAATTTAAAATGATTGGAGAAGTTAACTCCCTGTTTGGTGGACACACAGTAGTAGCAGAGTTAAATTTGAGGTGATTGACTTTGAGGTGCATCTGCTTCTCACTCCCACACACAAACACGCACTCACACACTCTCTCGCTCCCATGCACACTCAATCACTCTCACACACTCTCTCTCACTCACACACACTCACTCACTACCCCTCCCACACACACACTCTCTCACTCCCACACACACACACTCACTCACTCCCACACACACACTCACTCTCTCACCCCCACAAACTCACTCTCACTCCTATACACACACTCACGCACCCTCTCACTCCCATGCACACTCACTCACTCTCATTCCCACACACACACACACTCACTCCCACACACACACACTCTCTCACTCCCACACACACACTCACTCACTCTCACTCCCACATACACACTCACTCTCACTCCCACACACACACTCACTCTCTCACCCCCACAAACTCACTCTCACTCCTACACACACACACTCATGCACCCTCTCACTCTCATGCACACTCACTCACTCTCATTCCCACACACACACACACTCACTCCCACACACACCCACTCCCACACTCACTCCCACACACACACATACACTCGCTCACTCCCACACACACACACTGATTCCCTCACTCCCACACATTCACTCTCTCACTCCCACTCACTCACTCTCTCACTCCCACACAGACACTCACTCACTCTCTCACTCCCCACCACACACACACACACACACTCTCTCTCCCCCACATACACACACATGCACAGCTCCCACCCCCCCACCCCTCCCCCCCACACACACACACACACACAGTCTCTCTCACAGACAAACAAACACACTCAAACTCCCACATGCGCCAGTCAGCCTCTTCCCCAGCCAACTCCTCCGACCTGGGGTTCTGCAGCATCTCACTCCCAGGCCTCGCAGTCAGCCTCTCCTCCCGGGGCCCTGGCACTCATGTTCCCGCTCCTCTGGTTCCCCACTCCCTGGGCCCTGGCGCTCGTGTCCCCGCTCCCTGGGGCTCTGGTACTCTGGTTTCCCACTCCCTGGGCCCCGGCACTCTGGTTCCAGCTTCCCAGCACTCATGTTCCCACTTCCTGGCACTCGTGTTCTCACTCCCCGGACCTGGCACACGTGTTCCCCCGCCAGCTCCCCCAAAAGAAAACCTCTTTCCAGCAAACTCACCGCCACTGGTGATTGCTGCTCCTCCAATCAGAGACTGTTGCTCTCCCACGTTTGCTGCTGATAGGCTCAGCAGTGAGCCTATCAGCAGCAAGCACAGGAGAGGATCGGCCGATGACTGGAGGAGCAGCTCTTTGCAGAATTTTCCATTCTTGTTTGACTGGCATTTTGAAAACTGGCTCTGGGCCCCACACAGAATTGCTTCAGGGGCCACATCTGGCCCACAGGCCACTGTTTGGACAAGCCTGACATAGGGCCCCAGCACATCTCTGAGGGCCCACTGGATAAAATGTGTACCACAGATACTCTGGCCAGTGAAACATGGCAGTTTAGAGAGGAAGGTTCTGAAAAACAGAGGTCTAAAATTATATTTTGTGGGGCTAAGAGGAGCATATGTGCTTTGGGGTAAGTACCTAATCAGCAGATGTAAATGACACCCTGCCCTCAAAATAGTCCAGGTCCAGGAGGGACCGCCTTAACGCTTTTTGGTTTTCCAACACAGTAACAGAAAAGGCAAATCAGCATCCAAAATGCACACTACAATAGTTTGGTAGGTACCTTTAGTTCATGCCAGTGAATTAAAACAGTCATTATAGAGTTCTGCAGCTTTAAAGGAAAAATCTAGGTTATAAGTAGTACTTGTTTACAATTTTTCAACTTCCTAACTACCAGAACAGAAAAATGCTTTTAAGTTTCATGATTTTCACTTACTGAACAACTGTAATAATCTATTATAACAACTGGGTTATGAGCATTATCCAGTAACAGGATAATTTAATCATACTGGCTACTGATAGTAATCATTCAGATACTTAGATAAAATCTTAAATATAAAGCATACATTCAAATTTTGAAAGTACAGTTTATCTGTGTAACTTTGTGATTGTTCTGGAGGTTGCTGATGTCAAACTGCACACAAGAAAAAACAGCTATGGGCAGAATTTTATGGGGGAGGGGCTGCGTATTGCTCACTCCCACATAAGGAAAGTCGGTGCTGCTTTGACCAACGCTCAACAAGCTTGTCCCACAGTAATAACAAGTGGCCTTAAGCAGGCAAGGGTCAGGCTTCAGCCTCTCAATGGGAGGAAGTCCTGTCCTCGAGAGCTGCCGGCCAATCGATTGGCCTGCAACTCTAGCAGTCCCAGGAGTGCCGGAAGGCAGTCTTGGGCACTGCTGGGACTCCAAGCAGGCCCAGGAGGAAGAGCAATGGCATCCAGAGTGAGGTAAGTCATGGGTTTTTAGGGTGAGAAGGGATCGGGCAGTCTAGGGAGTGGGGGGTGGTGGTGGAGGTGTGGGGGGTGGTGGTGGAGGTCTGTTTTTGGAGGCCAGGTGGGAAGGAACAAAGGGGGGAGGGTAATACCTTGGGAGGGGGAGGGGAATTGCGCACAGGGCAACCCCCAAATTATGTAATGCCCGTTCCTTCCTTCCTGCCTTTTAACCAGTTGTATTAAAAAAATGGCCTACCCATCCCAGTCCACCTGCCCATGTCAACTGTATTATGGCTTGGGCAGCATAATACATGGGTCAATTGGCTTGTTAACAAGCTCAATTGCTCATTATCTTTTTGAAAATGGTGGGATGGCAGGCTGCTGATTTCAGCACTTCCCCATCCACTATATTATGGGGGACAGCTCATGGGTGGGTGGGAAGGCGGTGGGCTACCCACCCATCATATTTTACATGCAACCCCCAGCTAAAAACACACGGGGCCATAAAATCCATCCCCATCGTTCTAATGGACAAAGAGTACCAGTGATAGAATTGATTAAATGTTCAGCCAACTTTCAAATTAATTTATATGATCCTAATCTCTCTAATATATTTCAATGCCTAAATTCTTGGTGAATTTATTTCCAAAACCTTTACAGTGCTGAAGGAGGCCTTTCGGCCCATCAAGTCTACACTGGCTCTCTGAAAGATCATTCCACCTAGTGCCACTCCCCTGCCTTATCCCTGTAACCTTGCACATTATGGGCAGAATTTTTCCCTAGGTTGGCGGGCTGGCCCCATTGGCCAAACTCTGCCGCCGAAGCGGGACCTGCTGCCATTTTAAGTGGGCAGGCCGATTAAGGCCCACCCAGCAGCCTGCCCGACAGGAAGCGCTATGCGCTTCCTGTGCAGGGAGGGAGGGATTCCCCAACTGTCAAAGTGCGCTCTTTCGCGCGCTCCCTGAGACTAAGTGCTGTCTCAGGGAGAGCGCCGAAAGGTTTACAAACTTAAAAAATAGACAAATAACAAAATTATTAACATGTCCCATCTCGTGTGACATATGAAATATGACATAAAATTTATTAAACATTTTTAAAGAGGACATGAAACCTCATCCCGCCAGTGGATGAGGTTTCATGTTTTTTTCTATTGCCCGCTGGGGTTCCTGGCCTGCCCGCCAGCCTTAAGGTTGGACAGGCAGGCCCTTTAACTACCTTAATTATCCTGTCAATGGCCTTAATTGGCCATTGACAGGTCGGTGGGCGGACAGTGATTTCGTTGTCCGCCCGCCTTCCTCATTATTTAAATGGACCGGGATGACGTCGGGGGTTCCTCCCGACGTTATCCCGCGTCACTGTCCCGTCGGCAAGCGGGCCCTGCCCTCAAATCACCGATGAGCAAGTTCAGGCCTATTTCTTTTCAGATAGCAATCCAATTCCCTTTTGAATACCTCGATCAAACCTGCCTCTATCACCCTTTCATGAAGTTCATTCCAGACTCCAACCACTCTCTAGGTGAAAAAATATTTCCTCACATCACATTTACTCCTTTTGCCAATTATTTTGAATCTGTGCCCTCTAGTCGTTGATGCTGTCTTGAGTGGATACAGTTTCTCACTATTTACCCTGTCCACACCCCTCAGGATCTTGAATACCTCTATCAAGTCTCCTCTCAGCCTTCTTTTCTCCAAGGAAAACAGTCCCAACCTCTCCAATCTACCCTCATAGCTGCAGTTCTTCATCCCTGGAATTATTCTTGTGAATCTCCTCTGTACACTCTCTAATGCCTTCATGTCCTTCCTCAAGGATGGTGCCCAGAGCTGGATTCAGTACTCCAGATGAGGCCTAACTAGTATCTTATACAAATTCAACATGACCTCCTTACTCTCGTACTCAATGCCCCTATTAATAAAGCCTAGGATACCATAAGCTTTATTAACTGTTCTCTCAACATGCTCTGCCATCTTCAATGATCTATGTACATATATGCCAAGGTTCCTCTGTTCCTGCACCTCCTTTAGAGTTTCTCCCTTTATTTTATACTGTCTCACCATATTCTTCCTGCCAAGATGGAGATCACCTCACACTTCTCTGCATTGAACGTCACCTGCCACTTGTCTGCCAAATTCATCAACATGTTTATGTCCTTTTGAAGTTCAAGACTATCCTCATCACAGTTGACAACATTTCCAATCTTTGTATCATCTGCAAATTTTGAAATCATGCCCTGTACAACAGTCTAGATCCTTTATATATATCAATATAAATATTTATATATATATATAAAAGTCTCTTTTTTACAGTGAAAACAGAAAGCTCTTAGTCTTTTCTTGTCCTTCTGCAAATCAAACAAAATTGCTTCTTTAACGCTAAGTTTTTTTGCATCCATTGTCTCAAAAATCAACTATAATGGTTCAAATTTTATGCACGCACAATAGATTTTTCAAGCTTATTCTTACCAAAATAACTTTCCATTCCTATTTTTATCTTAATTTCTAACTCCGGAACTTTTTGGGATATCCCATTCTTTACAAGCTAAATTTTAAATGGAAAGTTATCACTACCAAATCCAAAAATTCCTGATCATGGAGTTAAAAGTGTCCTAAAACTGTAAAACTTGGAGTACATGTGCTCCTGGACATGAATAGTGCATACTACAATTCCCCCGCGTCTAATGCTTTCGGCTTTCCTGAACTGTGTGCTGCCACTGACAGATCAAACAGTCGTAACACACCTGAATATTGGAGCGAGTGAAAAACTAAATAAGAGTACAGACAAAAATAGCAATATGGAAGAGTGTAAATTCTGATCACCACAACTAGCCACATAGATGAAGTCAAGGAGGCAGAAAAAAAACTGAAGGTTCATATGGCTTCATAGTGCAACTTACTGTTGGCCTACAGTGTTCCTGCCCAAAATGGATTGCAGCTTAATTCAAATATGACGATACACTGAAATACAGAGTAGAATGATTCTTCACCCATTAAGGATGGGATTGTGTTGGGAACTCCTTTCAATAATCTGGAGCAGTTCTAATGGAAGCTCCTTGCATTATGGAGTTCCTAAAGGGACAGGAAATTCTTAACTTTTTTAAGATTTCCAGATCTCCAGGACATTTTTTAGGCTTTTTTTAATGAATTTTCTCCACTGTGTTGCTTTAAATGTATTTATGGAATCTCAAGTAGATGAATCAATACCATCTTGTAATTCACAAGACAGCTGTTCGTAATTAAAGAATGCACAATAAAAAAAAATATGGAAGAGAGAGGGCAATGAGAAAGGAGTTCTGGCAATCCCATTTTTAGGGGACATCAGGGAACAACAAGATATCTGCGTGCAGGCCACAGAGTCCTGTAGCAGTTGGCAAGTCATAAAATTAATGATTGTCATTAATTTTGAAGTGTCCAAATATAACATTTCATGGTTTAAGTGATACAAGGTGAAACAAGTGAAGAGGGCACTCAGTAGAGTGCATACCTCCGTGCATAATTACGCAGCTCTTGCTTGCGGCTTTTCTCTGTCTGGTTGATGCTCTGTAACTACAAAGCTGAAGAAAGAAATCCTTTAAATAAAAGCTTCCATCTCACTGAGGAGGCTTCAGGCCAATCCACATCCAACAACCTGCTCTAAAAACTCTGTTCACATTTTTACAGTTGTAACAAATCGCACCACAGCTAGTTCAGACAATCCACATCATCCCAAAACAATCAACAACATAAACAACCCACAACATTCTTAAAAAAAAGTCAACTCATCCGATCTCCCAATGTTCTTTCAATATTTTAAAAGATTCCAGGATCTGATCCACATCTCCACCACAAATGAATCAGTTCTTCCTTGGGCCATAGCCTATTTGTGTACCAAGTTTTGTTGAAATCCGTCCATTAGTTTTTTTAAGATATATTGCTTACAAACAAACAGACTAACAAACAGGGGTGAAAACATTACCTCTGCCCACCTTCATTGGTGGAGATAATAATGCATGCCATGGAGATTAGCAGGCATCACAGTAGACTGCTACACCTGTCATTAAGCCACTAACCATATCAGCAGTCCCTGACGCCTCTCCTCAGCCATGACTAAAACAAACTGACTCTGCAGACTGCATATCAGTAGGGAGGTAGCTACACAGTTTTGCTATGTCCCTTAATGTTTAAATCCTGACCTATATCATAGCATAGGTGTCAGCTGCAGTAAATGTAAAGCAAGTAGGTGGCTGATGCACTGGTCAGCATATCTAACACTTTTTTCCTCTCATATTTAATAGCAACAGCAGCATAACATTGCTGTCTAATGTCACCAGGTTGGATTTCCCAAAAAAGAAGCAACATTGTTGGCAGCCATATGACTATCTGTGCTCTTCTTCTACCACCACCACTTGGCCCTCTTTGATTCATCTGATGCTACTTCCTCAAACTCATTAACTGTATCCTCTGGTATGTGTCTAGGTCTTTTGGATGTAGGGTGCCATGAGGGGCTGTCTTGTCCCACACTGTTGGCAGGATATCAGGCCAACTGTATAGGCCTATAACAGGAAAGAGGCAAATGTTAGAACATTGATGCCAGAACACACCGTTGAAACTGAGATTGAATTACAAGACATTGGTTCGGCACACTTTTTTCCAGTGGAACTCCTGAAAACTAAGGCTAATGCAGTTCAAAAGATCAAGGTATTTCAAGTGCACATTACATCCAGTGGATTGAGTTTCCATAATCTTTTGCAGTAATTTAAAAAGCTCGTGCTAGAAATCGGGCCCACCCACAGAACTGGTTATAGCTCTAGATTGAATTAATCAGCATGGTGCATTTCTGTTAATTGTGCCTGTTTGACGGCCTTCAAGGGGGCACTTAAAATTAAACCTTTTGTTAGGCACAAAGACACCAATAAGAAACTGGCCAACAAAACTAATAAATTGTTCTGTATAGTTTATTTTTATAAGTAATTTTCAGTTATTTAAAATCAGGTTACTCAGCTGGTGGACTGGTCATTGACTAAAATTGCTTATTTTTCGTGTTAAACACATTTTACTGTATTAATAAAACTGTTACTGTTCATATATATAAAGGCATACTTTGAATGCAAAATTAAAATAAAAACTTTCTTAAACACTACCGAATTGCCATGGCTAAGTTTGTAGCGCTGTTGCCTCTGAAGCACAAGGTTCCAGGCTCAAGAACCACTCCAGGGCTTGAGCACAAAAATCAAGGCTAACACTTCAGTGCAGTACTGAGGGAGTACTACACTGTCAGAGGTGCCATCCTTCTGATGAGGCATTAAACCGAGGCCCCATCTGCCTGATTGGATGTAAAAGATTGCACGGCACTATTTTGAAGAAGAGGAGGGGATATATCCCTGGTGTCCCTGCCAATAGTTATCCCTCAATCAACATCACAAAACACAGATTATCTGGTCATTATCACAGCAAGTCTCTCTTTCTTGTTTGCTTTTGGTTCATGAAGATGTTACATTTGACGATATGCAAATATATTGGGTGGAAATTTGAACAAAAATAACTTCTGAAAACTAGCACTATTTTGAGTGCAATTTGTGCTTGGCTTGCCAAATGCTCCCAAAGCAGAAATTCTACCCCAAGGTTTTTAATACGTTTAAATATCTTGAACCTTTGGGAAGTTTGAAACTATTTTTAACCCCAAATACAGCCATCTACCTTTAATTGGCTACATTTCTATAAACCTTGACAACAGCCATTTAATGACTAATATGTGAAATTCATACAATATATGAACATGAAGCAGGAGTAGGCCATTTGGCCTCTCGATCCTGCTCCGCCACTTAATAAGATCACGGCTGATCTGATTGAAACCTCAAATTTGCATCCCGCCTACCCCCCGGTAACCTATCACCCCCTTGCTTACCAAGAATCTATCCACCTCTATCTTACAAATAGTCAAAGGCTCTGCTTCCACCGTCTTTTCAGGAAGAGAGTTCCAAAGACTCACAGAAGAGAAAAAAATTTGCCTCATCTCCGTTTTAAATGGGCGCTCCTTATTTTTAAACAGTGACCCCTAGTTCCAAATTCTCCCACAAGAAGAGACATCCTCTCCACATCCATCCTGTCAAGTTCCCTCAGGATCTTGTATGTTTCAATCAAGTCCCCTTTTGCTTTTCTCAACTCCAGCGGATATAAGCCTAGCCTGTCCAACCCACCCATTCCAGATATTAGTCTGGTAAATCTTCTCTGAACTGCTTCCAACGCACTTACATCCTTCCTTAAATAAGGTGACCAATACTGTATACTGTACTCCAGATGTAACTTCACTAGTGCTCTGTATAACTGAAGCATAACCCCACCTACTTTTGTATTCAATTCCCCTCGCAATTAAAGATAACATTTTATTAGCAGGTACTTGCTGTACCTGCATACTAGCCTTTTGCGATTCATGCACTAAGACACCCAGATTCCCCGTTCCTTTGGTAAACTCCCAATACCAAATCCAATATGAATGATTTGGCTTGCCTTCAAGTCATTCTGTGAAGTTGGTCTAGGAGGCTGCTGAAAGTGATAAAATTGCTCTGCATCAGAAAATCAGTCCTAGAGTCAAAGATAAGCAAAGTGGCTCTATTAAAATGAACTAGTAGCATTTGGTTTGAAAACATACAGGTTCCACCACGATTGTTTCCATTCTTGTTGTCACCAGCATTATTCATCAGATCAATGCACTATTTCTACATGTGGAAGGAACATATGTTACCAGTGCTACCAAGTCCATTCCCTAGGCAACCAGGACATTGCTGTTGCTACAGAAGTCTCTGAACAGTATGTCCCAGCTTTCTGTCAGTAAACTGGTGGTCTTGTTCGTTTATTTGCTTTATATTTGCTGCTACCTTTCACTTCTCCATACTCAGCAGTCATGCAGAAACTCAACTGTAAGACTGGTATAGGCCTGGAATGTGTGGTCTGCGAGGGCATTGACCTCCAAAAAAGCTGCCCACAAAGATCTAATGATCACTATGATGTGGTTTTCCCCTTTCCCATAGGCAGTTTCAATCTGATGCCAAGTAAAGGAAATCTCTTGACGTATAGTATCAATGATGTAAGCAAGCATGTAAGGAGTCAATCACATTCAGATAATCACACACAGCAAATGTGGAAGATTTAATATCCTTCACTTTTACTTTAAATTTTTAGATAGTGAAATAAATGATTATGATTGGATTAAGACAGAAACTAAAATACAAATGAAAAAGCCTTTAAAAAAGACAAAAATAAAAATTTGAGTTTTTTTTATCATTATGGAGAAATGTGATATTCCAGAAAAATAAAGTTAGCTTTTCAGGTGTTTAAAGTGAAGTTACTATACCATTAAGAACCTAGTTTCACCAAAAGGGTTTTTTAACAGCAAGACTAAAGCTTAAAAGTGGAAGCTCCTGTCAACTCAAATCGACTTCCACTGCTTGCAGTGTGCTTGGGAACCTCAACAGTGCATCCTCTGGAGAAGGGTAAAATTACTGACAGCAACTCTGGATTTCCATGCTATTCTGTGCTCGTGCGGACTCTAGACATTTCTGTTAGTTTCATTGGAGTAATGATGTTGAATGCCTTAACTACATTACTAGTCATTATTACAGAAAGATCTGGGCTATAATTTCTGTGTTCTCCACCCCCACCCCACCCCACCACACAGATTTACAAATAAGCAAACATTAATTTTGAAGTACCTTGTTTTTAGCATCGCATACATGTGTTCTCTAAGCAAGATATAGAAAAGGGACAGTGATATATTGAAATAAACCATGTGGGGAAATTATTTCCTCTCTGCCAGTTTTTGTGAAAGAAAAGGAATAATATTGGATGAAAACGTTACTGAGTTGTTCATCAATATTTAGCTCTACTGCAAGGTTTTTCATCTCTAAATTACAGTAATGGACATAAGTGAAAGGTTGGATCAAAAAATCTGTTTTGCTTATTAAGACTTTGTTCAGGTTCTGAATGATGAATTTGTGAAGCATTCTGTAGCCAATAGCCAAATTAAAAGTGAGCAATTTCTTTTAGGTCTGATTTTGAAGTGCAGCGCGTCAGTGACAGGTGAATTGAATACAGAATTTGTTTTTTTCAGAGAGCACGGATGTAGCAGCCATTGGCAGGCATCTTGTAGAACGACAGGTTGGGAGTGCAGAAGCTAGAACAAGTGTGCAACCTCCACCAGGTGCTAACTCAGGCAGTAAATGTACCATAACAGTGAGCTACTTGGGCATAGCAAAGCAGTGAATGAGTACCCTCAGGAAGGTTGTGACTAAGGTGCACCACTTGATCCATAGAGGCAGGGCACCCATCGAGATGTATTACCAGTGGAGGTCAGCACTGCTTTTAATGTTGATGTGATTTGGTCCATCAAGGACAATTTCTTTCCTTCAGAATTGAAGAATCTGAGACTGTAAATTATAGTCAATGTGAATAAATTTTATCAAAGAAAATTCTATCATGCATCAAATTCTCTCATGACATACATAATGTTATTTGGGTAACCCTGCAATTTTCACTTCTACGACCTTACACATTACATTCTTGCTAACAGTTCTTTGTGTCGTTATTAATTTTCAACTATTAGTTTATATATCCCGTACTGTTAATTTGCAGCAATATTCATGGCTTACCTTTGTGCTCTTTAAGTTGTGTAGCATTTTCCAGGCCTCCTACTGTGTCCTCAAAGTTGCTAACAACATGTTGACTGCTCCTGTGAAATGTTGCCATGCTGTTGTTTCCCCCCAGTATCTGGGGGTGTTTCTCTCTGCAAGAACTGTACTTACAACCTCCATAACAAAGCTTTCTATAATTTCCTGGGACTCATCAGCAAATCATTTTTCTCAAATGTTGTTGAGTACTTTTCTCCTGCATGCTCAGTCATTGAGTAAATTCAAGATTTAGATCACTAGATGTTTGGATATTAAGGGAATCAAGGATACGGTGGGAAAGTAGAGTTGAGATCAATGGTCATCTTAATGAATGATGAAGCAGGCTTGAAGAACAGATGGCCTTCTCCTGCTCCTATTTCTTATGTTCTTAAATTGAACACACTTAAATTGGATATGAACTTTTGGACATTTGTACTGATTAATTGACTCACTGGTTGCTTCAGATGCAAGAAACATCATTATTACAGGTGCGCTATAAATGGTTGCTTATCATTTCTCTAAACAAAATTGCATTCTCAGGAATAGCACATTTCAAAATGTGTTTACTTGCCATAGTGTTAACAGGTTGAAAAACATGCATTTCTTGCAAGTTGAGGCCATATAAATTCAATATTCCTGTGACGATAATCAATTAGAAGCAGTGACATCACTCTATGGTTTAATTTACAGGAAATCACAAACTTTCCATAACATATCCTGGGTCTATATTTAAAAAATAGGCTTCAAAATTGAGAGTTTTCTTAGGACTTCTTGATGCATGTAACCTGATTCTCCTGCTGCATATTGATAAAAAGAGACTTCCACCACAGTTTCTCACAGCTATCTAGAGGCGACTTAATAAGGTGGATACCAGGACGATGTTTCCTCCTGTGAGAACTAGGGGACACAGTTTTAGAATAAGAAGTTTCTCTTTTAGGATGGAGATGAGGAGACATTTTTTTCTCTCAGAAGTCTGTGGAATTCTCTTCCCCAGAAAGCAGTGGAGGTTGGGTCATTGAATTTATTCAAGACTGAGTTAGACAGATTTTTGGTAGACAAGGGATTCTAGGGTTATGGGGGCAGACAGGAAAGTGGAGTTGAGATCACAAAGATCAGCCATGATATTATCGAATGGTGGAGCAGGATCAAATCATCGAATGGTCTACTCCTACTCCTAATTCCCATGTTCCCTTGTCCTATCTATTAAGTTGAAAGCAAGTAAGCTGAAGACTTAAAGAGAGGATTTTAAGAGTTCAGATGCATTAAGGATTCAGGTGTAACAAATAGAAAAATTCCCTTTTAAGTGTTAGGGTTACGATTTTTGTAATGAATGTGTACAGACAGCTCTCTGATTATTGTTCAAATTTAACTTTTTGGACAATTGATCTGTGGGTGTCTCCCAAATAAGTTAGTGTTTACTTTATATAGCATCAAAACGACCATAGACATGTGGTTATCAAGGAATCCAGAGCCATAAAACATGTACAAAAAATAAAAAAAAAACTATGGCCAGGATGTTCCCCCCGTTGGGTGGGGGGTGGGGGGGGGAGAGTTGAAGAGCGGGCGCGCAAAGGTGCGCCTCCAATTGGCGCCCCCAATCGGGGGCGCGCCGCCATTTTACATGGGCGGGCCAATTAAGACCTGCCCAGCATGATGTCCGCACGGAAGTGCTATGCGCTCCCTGTGCGGGCGGGGGGGGGAATCCCTAAACCCGAGAGTGCGCTCTTTTGCGCATGCGCACAAAAGAGCACACTCACCTCCCTGAGGCAAAGTGCTGCCTCAGGGAGATCGGCTCTACTGTCAAAAGTATTGGAAATAGAGAAAAAAATCCCTGACATGTTCCCTCCTGTGACACTGTCACATGAGTTGGGACATGTCCATAACTTATATAAAAAAAACTTTAATTAAATTTTTAAATACCTACATGAAACCTCATCCCGCCTGTGGATGAGGTTTCATGCTTTTTCTATTGCTCACCGGGCTCCTGGCCTGCCTGCCAACCTTAAGGTTGGATGGGCAGGTCCATTAATTACTTAAATGACTCTGTCAATGGCCTCAATTGGCCATTGGCAAGTCGGTGGGCGCACAGCTGATTTTGCTGAGCCCCCGCCTACCTGAAAATTTAAATCAGGCACAGTGACGTCGGGAATTCCGCCTGACATCTCCGCGAGTCATTTTACACGTCGGCAAGCAGGCTCCGCCCCCCGCTCGCCGACGGAAAAATCCTGGCCTATGTGTTACTGATAAATTGGCAAGAAGAACAAAGATACATGTGTTGAATGTAGAACATCATGCATATCATGAGGTTGACAAGGTGTGCAATAACTATAAGGTCAACTGATCCTACTATCAATCACTGTTGCTAGTCTACCACTACGGACTAAATTGGCCTGTTTTGCAAACCTAAAATTAATTTATCTCCAACAACAAAGTTTTCCTGGTCTCTTTGTAGCTGTGATAAAAATTAGGCATTTCTGTCCAGTTTTGGTTTAATGGCCATTTCCATAAATAAAGTCACGGATAGTTAGGCAGTTTCAAAAAGCTGAATGCGGTTCAGGTTCCTATATCAAGCTTATTTTGTAACAGTGTTGTCAGTTTTACCAGTTATTGGCTGGAGAGAGGAATAATTTAATCTTACATGATACTATGGGGTTGGTTCTGTTTGTAGATGACCATTAGTTCCTTGTTAAATTTGAGTCATGGGATATTCAAAATGCAGGTAGCCCTGATAACTTGTTCCTGGGATATGAAAGACTGCTTCCGACTGAATCAGAGAAGCTGGCTTGAAGCTTGCTTTATAGCAAGAAGAGAATCAACTTGAGAAGAGATTGGTCAGCTTGAAATTCCTGGAGAAAAACTGCCATTTCCAAGAAAAGTTTAAATCATTGTAGACTCACATGTGGCAAGACATTCCAGGAGGCAAAATAACTATATATATTTCAAAACTATTTCCAAAGATTTAGTTTAAATTCTACAGTAGTGATAATTTTTAAATTTTATTTTGTCTATTTGAAGAGTTAAATGATAGATTTTCTATTGCAAATATGTAATTATATTGCACAATCACTTGACTATTGATAGATTTCCTTAATATCATAAACCTAAAATAAGATCTATTGTGAATCTCTACACTCTCAAAGAATGGAGTAAAAACTTATGGAGGCATTGGATAATTTCAGTAGTTTAAAACATTTAGCACAATCTGTTGTTCATTTCACAGGCATAGAAAGTTTACTTAGTCTCATGGCAAAGATAGACACTCTTTTGGATGGGACTCAGCCATTAATAGTAATTTAACAAATAAGAACCCACAAGTACCACTTCCACAAACAATTATTTGCATGCAAGTCTGGAGACCAGTTGCTAACAAGATATTCAGTTGTGAGAACATCCCAATAGAACTCAATTCTGTGTCAAACACATGCATTTCCACCATAGATCATTACAACATATAAAAACACTTGGTACCAGTTTCCAAGTGTACATTGATGATACCCAGCTCCACCTCATTACCAAATCTCTTGACCCCTCCAATATCCCTAAATTGCCAAGTTGCTCGCCCGATACCAAGCACTGACTAAGCAGAAATTTCCTCCAACTAAATATTGAGATGACAAAGCCATTATTTTTGGTCCCTGCCACAAACTCCATCGCCTAGCCATCAACTCCATTCTTCTCATTGTGTCTCAGACTGAACCAGACTGTTCACAACCTTGGTTGTGAACATTTGACTCCAAGACACACTTCTGACCACATATCCACATCCTTACCAGGACTACCTAATTCCACCTCTCTAACATGGTCCTTGCCTCAGCTCATCTGCGGAAACTCTCATCTATGCCTTTGTTACCTCTAGACTTAACTAATCCAAGGCACTCCTGGCCAGCCTCCTATCATCCACTCCGCTAAATTTGAGGACATTCAAAATCGTGCTGCCCATGTCCTATCTTACACCAAGTCCTGTTCACCCCGTGTTCATTGACCTAGATTGGCTCAAAGCAATGCCTTGATTTTAAAGCGTTCATCCTTGTTTTCAAAGCTCTCCATTTCCTACCCCCTCCCTATCTCTGTAACCTCTTCCAGCCCTAAACCCCTTTGAGATATCTGTGCTCTTCCAATTCTGGCCTTTAATTCCTGATTTCAATTGTTACAAAACTGGCAGCCATGCCTTCATCTACTGAGGCCCTAAGCTCTGGAATTCCCTCTTTAAACCTCTCTGCCTCTCCTCTCTACATCTCTTTCATTCTTCAAAACATTCCCAAAAACCTCTCTCTTTGATCAAACTTTTGGGCATCTGTCCTTATGTGTCCTTAATATGGCTTGGTATCAAATTTTGTTTGATAATGCTCCTGTGAAGGGCCTTGGGATGTTTTACAATGATAAATGTGCTACATAAATACAAGGTTTTGTTGGTAGCAATTCCTGGTCAAATCCCCATCTTTAAACCTGTGATCCTGAGAGGCAATTGTTACATAAGATAAAAACAAAATACTGCGGATGCTGGAAATCTGAAACAAAAATAGCTGGAAAAACTCAGCAGGTCTGACAGCATCTGCGGAGAGGAATACAGTTAACGTTTCGAGTCCGTATGACTCTTCATCAAAATTTTGATGAAGAGTCATTTGGACTCGAAACATTAACTGTGTTCCTCTCCATAGATGCTGTCAGACCGGCAATTGTTTAATGCCTACTGGTGACCCAATTGAACTTAGCTAACTCAGCGCGGGCTGGGAACTTTCTGATCTGCATGTCTCAGGTAATCATTGGATAAATTGGCTGAGCCATCATGGAACCCCCAACTGATATTGCTTTATTTACAATTATAAATCCTTTGCACCAAATCTTTTATGTTGACCTGTTGCCCAAATATCCCAGCCGAACATTTATTTGGTAAGATCAATCAGTTTTTTTTGCACCAAATAATATCAGTCACATTTCATATTTTGAAAACTGCAATTATTTTGTTTTTGTACAGCTATAGTTTTGTTTAATGCTTAATAAGCAATGTTAATTCAGACTCAAGTACAATGATCAAGCAAATTACAATCTTTATCCAGCAATTTTGGTAGCAGGAAAGATCCCACACGTTTCTCTAAACAATTCTGTCAACAGTTTGATGCTCTCACTAAACACACATTCTATATGCCACTAGACCATAATTAGTTATGCAGGGGTGTGACTCCAAATGAAGGTGTTGGCATTGTAGCACTCTGTGAAAATATTAACTATGAGTTAACTCCAATTTTCTCTTCTCTAATTAAATGCACATGGTACTAATGAGCTAACCTACTGTTCCTTGATAGCACTAATTAGCTGAGAGGAGAGCACACTCTCACACTGCAATTTAAACCTAAAAATAAGGTTGAAAATATGCTAATTGCTGATGTAATTTAAAACAGAACAAGTTGAGGAAATTGTCATAATAAGGCGAATGGGCCACATTTTGGCAAGACAGCGAGCATTTCTTCTGTTCTTGTCTTGATGCAAAACAACACAAAGGAATGTTTTGATTGGTGTTTTGCAGGGTCAACAAAGTTCCTGTCTCTCCAAGTAAACAAGAAAAATGATTCAACTTGAACACGCATCAAGAACTGCAGTATGTAGAGCTACTATCTCATTGTACAACTCTATATAACACAATCAGATTACCTATGGTTTCCTCTTTAAAACAATAACAACAGAAAATATTTTCTTCACAGAAAACCATTCAGTGCAAACATACTTTTATAGGATTTGCAAGGATAGCTTCATATAGTGCAGGTACTGTATACGTAATTCACCCAGAGTTCTTCCACTTGATCCTGGAGTTAATTTTATTTAACAATTGAAGGGACTGCTACAGATCTGCAGTGATGAGTAAGCAAAAGATAGTCTACCCCACTTTTAGAGGTCAAAACTGAAACAGCAGGTGTAATCATCAGTGGGCATCAGTCCAGAATGTAAACAGGTCTGCTCTCAGCCTGGCAATGAATGTTTAGTAAATGGTAGAAGTTGATTTTATTTCCCATCTATGTCTATATATACTCTCTAAGTGCCTTGTGCACTGAAGGTATTTAGAGCTAGTTATTTGTGTTATTATTGCTTGAGAGCAGAAATACTGTTCTATAGTTCATTTAATTTATGGTATACACAAGTTAAATCATTGAGCTGGCAGCCTCTCTCCAACCCAAATAACGAATGTTGGTAACTTAATTAACTAGATTTTTAAAAAAAACATGCTGTAAACTATAACCTATTTGAAGACATCATATGTAGGGCCAATTATGTGAATCTTATCCTACCATTTTTGTGTGTGCACTGGAACATAATATTCACTTAAAAAAGTGCTCAAGTTTCTGAAGATTTTCAATTATTGCTGTTACAAAAGATCAGTAATAGCCTGCTGACCTGCAATGTTCGCTGTTTGTCGTTTCCCTTTGGAGATTTCAGACCACTGGTTTGCTGCTGAAGAAGAAGCTGTCTTGCTGCTTGTAGTGCCTGCAAGCCAAAAAAACATTATTATTCATAAAGTTTGTTTCCTTAAGCTGTGATCTCAATTTTATTATTAATGTCACGGTAATCTAGGATGCACATAAAATGAAAATCTTTTGTGTTACAGTTCACCTTTTTCTTCAATAACCAGTACTTTTCTCTTCAATGTTTATTTTCACCTTATGCAGTCATCAGTTTGTACTACATCAGTTACTTTCTCTTTGTTTTTATAACCCATTAAAATATTTCATGAGGCGAGTTTCTTTTTAAACCTACAGCTGACCATGAAACTGCACATATGCAGTCAAGAGTTTCTGCAGAACACTACAGGAAGAGCAAATCTTATAGTACATTACAAACTGATGTAAACTGCATCAATAGACTTATTTCCGCTAGGGATTCATCCACTGTGTGTGTGTTCAACAGAAATGACCCCCCTCCCCCTCTTATTACCATAGATTTGCATATTCATAATATCATTTTGGTGCAGAAGCGCAAGACTTCAAATGTTACTGGAAGCTGTAATTAAAATTGACAAATCAACATCAGATATCTTGGAAGTGGATTAACGCGGATTCTGTACTGTAGATTGCAGGCAGGGAAAATGCTTACAATATGAAAAACTAGGGTCTTCATTTTAATGATGAAAAAGAAGGGATGTTGCAATAAATTAAAACACAGTTGATTATTTTACTGGTGCTTGTCATTAATGATTAAATATATGTTTTAGGTAAAATGGAATTTTGTATCCTTTTACACCACCTGTGATTTTAAGCACAAGTATCCTTAGAGCTGTAAGTAAAATGATCACACTAAAGTATAGGGATTTAATTTTCCAGTCAGTTTCCAGAAGAGCAAAAAGTACGGCTAGAAATTATATCCTTGTATAATGCTATTGTCAGTACTAAACAAATGGTAATAAAAATATTTGGATACAAACACAAAAGAATACGAGCATACAAAAATTTAAATCACTGGGATACCACTGGATTATGTTGCAAGAAAATGTGAAAGCTCAAAATTAAGTTGATTTCTTCACTAGAATCAACCTATTGACAATATAAGCAATGAACAGGTACTACCCATCAAAAACTCCTTGCAACAGACTCCAGAAAAATGTCTTGGTCGGCAAAGATCCATGGAGTCATCAAAAACAAAATCGTTAGCACATGATGTGTGATAAAAAATTTAGGTGCACAGAGTAAAGATTCACTTGATCAATCTGGTTTCAAAAAAACATCCGATTCACCTCTGATGGGGTAAAGTACATTTTTGATTAGAATCAAGGGGTTGGTTTTCTAGTACTTTCTAGTATCCATGACAACAGTTGCTTTGACAGGATGTGCATATGGCATTACACTGCCAGCTGGTGTGAACAATGTTTGAACTACTGCATTGAGATGCTGAGCAAACAGAAAAAAGTTGCCACGTCTTAACCCTCAGGGAAGCCAGTCATCCCCTGATCAATTATGAAAAGACAGAGAGGGCTGCTACAGTCTGGCTCCAAGCAAGTTTTTTGAGAAGGCAGGCAGACGCACAAAACCAAAGTAAACAAACTGAGTGCAGCAGCACCATCTCCGAACAACATTGATTTGTCTAGCCATAGAAAGCTCTGGTAACAATTTGCTAAGCATATTCCTAGCATTTGGAGACTTTTGCAAAACAATCACTTTATTGTTACATCACAAAGCTTTCTTTTTTCTATCAGCACATTCTCAGGAAAGTTCAACTTCATACAAAACATATTTAACAATATTTGATATATTTTGTTTTTCAGTCGTATTTTTTTCAAAGGATGAAAAATTTGAAGGTGCCACACTTTGAGACATTCAATACATCATATATTGTGTGGGGTTGCATTTGTATATTGCATAACAAGGCAATATGATATATGATGATTAAATTATATGGAATAAGCTAAATTGTTGTGACTGTTTCACATCACCCCTATGTTATTTATTTTAAAAAACACAAAGTACTTATTTTTTTAGTTCTGTGAACCAACATTTTGTGCAGCCTTTGAAAAATTTAAGACTAAAAGTGCCATTGGATGAATGCCCAACTGAAAGCCTTGTGGGGAAAGGAATTCACAAAACTCTGCAATTTAATAGTGAGTGATATGCTGAACAGAAATTAAAGTTCTTACAAAGGGCTGCACCCAAAACATTAAGATGCTGTTTCTCTTTACAAACATTAAAACATTTTTTTCAATTGAATTTTCCAGCATTTCTAGCTTTTTTCAAATTAAACTTACAGAATATGTTTGAAAGTATTTCGATATTATGTTTCGGCAATTTATTTTATTTCAATATCTAACAATCTTCATAAAGCTGAATGAAAATGCAACCAACTGAAGCTGAAACATATTAATAAGAAGTTCCAGAAAGGAAACATATTCATAAATGTATTTAGTGGCTCAATAACTCACTGCTTACTGAAAGCAGCGAAATCCAATATTTAGGCCTAAGACACCTGCTAATATGTTTGCTCATGAAGTTGACTTGAGATATGAACAAAGGGGACCCAACTTGGAAATAAAAGCTACTATTTTGAATAAATTACTGGCTTTGGAGGATTGTCAGAAGAAACAAGGAGGAACACAGAACTGCAATGTGCAAGATACGAGAGAGACATTCACAACCAAGATTCTTTCTATTTTTCAAAGTTATCCACTTAATATTCTGTTACTATGAAGGTTCATATTACTGTTTACGTCCTGAAAATAACTTCATGGAGATAGGCCATTTGTTTATAGATTTTACTGTATATATTTACTCCATAAAATGTTTCAAACGATCCCAGTGGATTGGGTTTAAGCAACTACTGTATGGTTTTTAATTGCACATTTGTTTAAAATTTAATAAATCTGATGTCCAATGAAATAAACCAAGGTCTTTTGATGCAGTATTAAGTTTATAGATTAGGGGACTTTGTTTTGTTTATATTATATACAAATACATCACGGTGCTAACTGCCGATATAACATTTAAGCAGGCATCACTCAAGTCCTCAGGGCTACTGCGGTTTTATTTTAAGTCAGTCTGAATCAATTCACACCACTACATACCAGGCAATGGGAAAATATTAATTAGGAAAATGGTCAAAGTAAAAACAGAAATACTTGAATACTACACTCTTTAGGTATTACTGTGTATCATGACGCAATATTTATTGCAATCATGCGATACTTGCTAGTTACTATTGTGGCTATTGAAAGTGCTTTCAAGTAAAATAAAATCAGTGGAAAAATGACAATTTCTAATAACTTAATTCAAGGACTATTTGCACATCCAATCTATCATTCATTTTAAATTTGCTTTATAATATGCCACGTTAAATATTTAAGCACAATCTTTTTTTGCAGATGTTGCATGAAGTATGTGCATATTTCAAAGCTGCAACTGAAAGTTCAATCCAAAATCTTTTCTGATGAGACATAGCAAGATGTAAACTATGTGTAAACATAATTGTACTTTTGCATCCTATTGGCACAGTACTTTATGTTATACTGATGTAAGTTATGAATTAAAAACTTAGTTGAGGTCTGTACAACTTTCTTTTCCCAATTGCGAAATATTGTTCGCTCAGAAACCATTTATATTTTTGAGTAAAGTTATTACTTACCACATCTGCGGCATCAAGTAAAATATTAAAAGAGTAACAAGTCAAATGTGATCTTTTTAATTACGTTAAAATAAAAGTAAATATAATTTTCTGGAAGTAAGATGCCGCTTATGACTGTAACTGAAAAATATGGCTGTTTAACCTATCAGCACGTCACATTTCAGACGTTAAAATGAAAAATGACATCTACACCCATTAATATCTTCAATGTATAAACAGCACAGTACGACACATTCTCGAGAGCTCAGCTGAAGGCTACGAAACCTCTCCCTCTCTCAAACATAAATAATGAGGCACTCAGAAGCATATTTGATGTTGATATTCATCTCTGAGAAAAACACTGAAGCCCAGGCTTCTTATGAAAACAGATGCAGCCCGAATGGATCTCCTGTAATTGGTTTCAGATAGCAAGGTCAGAAGAAATGCAATACAAGAAACTGTTATGAGGAACAGGGAGAAACACGAATGTTTACACAGGCACTCCCCAGTGCACATTGACAGGATAAGTACTCTTTCCAAATAGCCAGACTGAAAGAAAATTTACCACAAGACAAGCTGACGCTTACCTCCTTTCATTTTGTTTGAATTCACTAATAATTTGACCAATAAAACTATACTGCAAAGCAAACAAATAAAAATTACTCATTACCTGTTGTTATCCCAGAATATTAAGGAATTCAATCACTTTAATAAACACTCATTTTTAACAAAACCGATTGAATTCCTGTGCATGTGCCTTCATTCCTTATGCAATGTTCAATGAATGACTTACATGAGGTAAATGAATATCAGAGTTTCAGGAAAAAAAAATCAGAACAGTTTCAATTAAGCTCAGTACTGAAAAGACAAAAAATGGAAGAGGACTTCTTTAAACTTTTTTAGCCACTGGACTTCTTAATCAATCTTAATTTTTAAACATGCAAGGTAATATTGTTTCAATCTCTACTGCAGTATAAGCTTGACAAAAAGTACAGAATTCATTACTAATAATAAAGTAAAAATTTGCGAACTGAAGTTGCAACACAAAATACACATGATATATGTATGATACATGCAGTAGAAGGAACATCTCAAGATAGCCGAAATAATTACCTTTAAAACATTAAGTGGTCAGTCCTGAGAGGAGCATGATCAAGGGTCCATATGGCTTCCTCCTGCTCCTATCTCTTATGTTACAACGTTGTGTCAGTAGGGTGTTATTTTATTCAAAAAGATAGATTCAGAATAAAACTGTGCAACAAACATCCTTTAGTTTGGTCTCAAGATAAACAATGGGACTAAATAATCTAGGCAATGCCTGGAGCAACTGCCCATGAAAGGGGAAAAATCTGTTTCTTCCAGAATATGTTTACATTCTAGAAATAACATAGAATGTGATCCAGCATGGGAGTCAGATCTGTGCCTGCCCAGTGCTATAAAATTACAGTCGCATACACTGTGTGTCCCTATCTGTAGGGGCTGTAACAGTATCTTTGCTATACTGGTGTTCAACTGGAGCATGTCAGTTGGAACAGCTCTAGCGCCTTTGAAAGGCAAGTCTTGTCAATATCAGGGTTATCTCGACAGCAGAGACAGTGAAAACACAGTTCTATCACAAGCCACATGTTTGGGTCTAAATGTTTGAAGCTGTAAAAAAAATTGTGAAAACAATCATTTGTGGTTGATAAGCGCTTGTGGAAAGACACCTTTAGTAAGGAATTTGTTTTAAATTTCAGGTGTTTCCTTTTGGTTCCTCATCATTGTATGTACACTTGTAGTTGGCGCAAACTGCCAAGTCAAATATCCTGGGCTTTATAAATAGAGGCATAGAGTACAAGAGCAAGGAGTTTATGTTGAACATATATAAGTCACTAGTTCAGCCTCAGCTGGAGTATTACGCCTGTTTCTGGGCGCTGAACCTTAGGAAGGATGTGAAGGCTTTGGAGAGAGTGCACGAAAAAATCACGGGAATGGTTCCAGGGGTGAGGAACTTCAGTTATGATAATAGAGTGGAGAAGTTGGGGCTGTTCTCCTGGGAGAAAAGAAGGTTGAGAGGAGATTTGATAGAGGTATTCAAAATCATGAGGGGTCTGGACAGAGTAGATAGGGATAAACTATTCCCATTCATGAAAGGATTGAGAAGGAGAGGGCACAGGTTTAAAGTAATTAGCAAAAGAAGCAATAGCGATATAAGGAAAAACTTTTTCATGCAGTGAGTGGTTAGGGTCTGGAATGCTCTGCCTTAGCGTATGGTGGAGGCAGGTTCAATTGGAGCTTTCAAAAGAGAATTAGACTGTTATTTGAAAAGAAAGAATGTACAGGATTACAGGGCGAAGGCAGGAGAATGAAGCTAGGTGAGCTGTTCATTCAGAGAGCCCGTGCAGGCATGATAGGCCAAATGGCCTCCTTCTGTGCTGTGACAAATCTGAAACTCTGTGAAGTGTGAGTTTCCTTGATGGACAAGATTATTGGCTTTAACTCCTCTCCTGAGATGTAGTACCACACCTGGCAGCTTCAGTAACTAGGAAAGCAAACTTCACTCACAAAATATTCCCCGCACCATGATTTCACAAATCAAGTAAGGAAAGAAATCCAAAATGTTAAGAGAAGTACAAATCGGTATGCACATTTAATTGTAAATGTTGAAACCTAGATTCGCATTGTTCTTGTATTCTTCACTCTTATTAATGTTAACCTTTCAGAACTAGAGTGAGACATTGGTTTAATCATATCAATTTAAATCCTCATGCTGATAACAGAATGTTGCTAAGATTTATTGCTTTTGTCAAATAAAGTCTGCCATAGAAAGTGTAGGGGTAAGAGTGGGCAAACTTATTCTGCTAAAGCAACCTCATCTCGCAGGTTTTATTACTTCTGGACACATATTCAGACTGACAAATGAAGAAAGAGATGCATAAACACTTTACAGTATAGTTATTTCCAAAGGAACCAAGGCATTTAATTTTCTCTGATAACTACAGGTTAATACATGTGAATTAAATTTCTTTGTATGCTATCTTAATGATGTTCTAAACTCATTTACTTTAAATGGGTTAAATCTGTGCAAAGAATAAACACACCAGTCAGTGTGCTACCAGAAGAAATTAAGTCACCATGAATCTAATTATTTGAAATAACTATTCAAGTGCTGTAAAAAAATACCGTAATGTGCTTTTTTTTTATTCCTGGGGCAACACGAGTTTATGGGCAAACTCGCAGATACATGTATGGCTTTTCAGCAATTCCATTTTCAAAAGAGCCAAGTGGTATTTTTTGATATTCATCCATTGAAACTTTAGCAATTTATTAAAATGCTAAGTTGCTGTAAAAATAATGAGGGGTAATTATTATATAGCTAACTGTACTGTTGTCCATGGTATGTTTGCTATTAAAAGTCTCAGAAGCGGATGTGAAAATGGACATTTTTACCAACCTGAAACTTGAAACATGGGGCTGGGTGAAAGCGACGGAACACAAACTGGTCCACTGCTCTCACGCCTGCCGTCTCAGCTCAGCAAATCAAGCATCAGATGGCCAATTTAAATCCTCATGCTGATCTGGTGGGAAGGTAGACAATTACCTCCTGACCTCATTACAGCCTTGGTTCAAACATGGACAAAAGAACTGAACTCCTGAGGTAAGGTGAGAATGACTGCCCTTGACATCAAGGCCTCATTTGACCATGTGTGGCATCAAGGAGCCCTAGCAAAACTGGAGTCAATGGGAATCAAGGGGAAAACTCTCCACTGGTTGGAGTCATACTTGGCACAAAGGAAGATGGTTATGGTTGTTGGAGGTCAGTCATCTCAGCTCCAGAACATCACTGCAGGAGTTCCTCAGAGTAGTATCCTCAGCCCAACCATCTTCAGTTGCTTCATCAATGACTTTGCTTCCATCATAAGTTCAGAAGTGGAGATGTTCACTGATGATTGCACAATATTCAGCACCATTCGTGACTCTTCAGATACTGAAACAGTCCATGTCCAAATGCAGCAAGACTTGGACAACATCCAGGCTTGGCCTGACAAGTGGCAAGTAATGTTCGCACCACACAAGTGCCAGGCAATGACCATCTCCAACAAGAGAGAAGCTATCCATCACCCCTTGATGATCAATGGTATTACCATCACTGAATCCCCCACTAACAACATCCTGGGGGTTACCACTGACCAGAAATTGAACTGGACTAGCCACATAAATACTGTGGCTACAAGAGCAGGTCAGAGGCTAGGAATAGTGCGACGGGTAACTCATCTCTTAACTCCCCAAAACCTGTCCACAATCCACAACGCACAAGTCAGGAGTGTGACAGGATACTCTCCCCTTGCCTGGATGAGTGCGGCTCCAACAACGCTCAAGAAGCTGGACACCGTTCAGGGCAAAGCAGCTTGCTTGATTGGCACCCCATCCACAAACATTCACTCCCTCCACCACCGAACGCACATTGGCAGCAGTGTGTACCATCTACAAAATGCACTGCAGAAACTCAGAAAGGCTCTTTAGACAGTACCTTCCAAACCAATGACCACTACTATCTAGAAGGGCAAGGGCAGCAGATACATGAGAACACCACCACTTGGAAGTTCCCCTCCAAGCCACTCACCATCTTGACTTGGCAATATATCGCTATTCCTTCACTGTCGCTGGGTCAAAATCTTGGAACTCCCTCCCTAACACCACTGTGGGTGTGCCTACATCACGTGGACTGCAAGGAGGCAGCCCACTACCACCTTCTCAAGGGGCAATTAGGGATTGGACAAGAATTGCTGGCCAGTGAAGTCCACATCCCTTGAATGAATAAAAAAAATTAGGAGTTTGAGGTGGGGCGGGGGCTCCACGCCAAATTTGAGTCTAGGCCAGGATGTCATATGGCAGAGGGTTATGACGTTAACAGGAAGTTAGTCACGGCTACAAATTCAAAAGACCCTGCTCTCTCAATCTCTCTTTATTTCTTATGGAAGGCTCCAAAAAGCTAAAACGAGTTACATAAAACATGCAGATGCTGCCACCTTCAACAGCAGAATCATTCAGCCATGGTCCTGGTGGTAGGCCTTTTCTTTCACCCTTGTAGCGCCTCTTCAGAACTGCCGGGAAACACCCCCGAACGTTTTCATGTCCAATGCCCAAAAAATGCAGTGGAGAACGAAAGTTTGCAGACAATTGGGCTGCAACAAGCTCAATAGCTTGCTAATTAGTCATTTCAAAATAGCGGGTAGGCTTCCGATTCCATGCCTGCTCGCCTTCTGTAACTTCAGAGACTGGCGTGATAATGTTGTATTGATGACCTGGTGTCATCACGCCCCCTATTTTACATTCGCACGGAGGGTGGCCTGTCTGATTTGCAGCTGTAAGATTCAGCTGATAGTGATATTGGGAAACTGTGATGCAATCACACAGATACTCTCTTTATAACATTTAACAATTATGGGATACTTTTGTGGAACACAGTTCCTCTTTAAGGTGTTTGATGTATTGCTCATATTGAATAGATAGAGAGGTACACATTATGCCATGCTGGGTGTCCTTTGTGGCCTTATGACACAATTCTCTTTTGGCATGGAGAATTTGAAAATAAATATATACAGTTGGATAAGTCTGGAGTTTAACCATTGGGAAAACATTAAACTTGCCCAAAGAAGTGTGAAACTATCATCAGCACATATCAGCAGTAGGACACTACATACAGCAAAACATGTAAAATATAGGATGAGCTGCAGCACACACTGAGCAAAAATTACCAACTCATTGACAGGTGGTACAGTACAGCTTAGGTATGCCTCAAGACAACTTGAGAACTTACATGTTGTAAAATGAGCAAAGCATTTACCTACAATAGCAAAACAACCAATACTTGAGACCAGGGCACACTACGTTGGTGACAGATGAGCCAGTACTCATTTATCCAGTATCTGTTATAGGTCATATAAGGATGTAGGTCTTCTGTACTAGCTTTCATATTATGTATATGCTTTTATGCTTTGATAGGTATTGTAAAAAAAATTAATACTCAACATTCTTATTGATCAATCTACATTGATGGCTGAATTTGGAACCTATTTCATATCCTGGTGAGCACTGCTGAATATTCTCCTCATATCAGTAAAATAAGAAAAATAAGATTTCCATTATTTATGTAGTGCTTTAATAACGACTGGATTGTTTCAAAGCACTTTACAGCCAATGAAGTACTTTTGAAGTGTAGTCACTGCTGTAATGTAAGAAACGCAGCAGCAAACTCCCACAAACAGGAATGTGGTAATGACCAAATAATCTGTTTTGTGATGTTGATTGAGGGATAAATATTGACCAGGACACTGGGGATAAGTTCCCTGCTACAGTAATGTTCTATGGTACAATCAGGTTACACCAAAACTTTCCTTAGCGATGCCTCTTCTATCCTTGGATCAATTTCCCAGGCACAGTTGGTACTATGCACAATTCATGTGACCCTGGGTTAAAATCGTGTCAGCATCTAAGTGCCATCAGCAGACCCCAACCTTTGAATATTTATGAATCCTGAGGCTCATATACCTCCCAAAACCTGGCAAGATTGAGGTACTAGTGGAGGAGGTGAGTATTCTGTCCCTATTTTAACCACATGCATGCCCTGTTCATCAGATATGAGGAGGCTAATGTTGAGGCTTTTAAGCATTGCCTTCATATCACTTGTTGAAAATGATGGTTCTGTCAGATAGGGAGTTGATATGATAGCGTAAGTTTGTAGTCTGCACTGCGAGCTTGCTTAACCATCTTCTATATTTAAACTTTGTTCATTAACTATGTGCCATCAGAAATAGCTACATCATTAACAAACAACATGTGAAAGCAATAATATTTTTGTTACTGTTTTCCATGATAGTATAACTTAACATAGTGATACTTCATTTTTTTTGTACACTGCCTTAAATATTAGATGTGAAAAATGTTACTAAAGCATGGAAAAGCTAAAATGGAATTATTATTAGTTAGCCAGAAGCACACAGAAGAGATCAATCTATTAAGCTAAAAGGTGTACTTAACATCATACAAATTGGCATATTTTTTTCATGTATATGGATATTAAATGAGTTTACTAAATTCCACAACAATTGTCACAGGTTTGCCATGAATAGATTTAGATACAACTCAAGAAGTTTCATCTTTTAAAACATCTGGGCTGATACCTGGATGCAGCACTATTAGGGGGCTAATTGAGTGCTGTGGGACAGCACCCAATTTTTCTTTATGTTGCAACCAAAAATAGGTGATTATTGGATGTCAAACCCAGAAAAATGCACCTCATTAAATCAATCTTCTATCAATGAAAAAAATGACTGTAATTTATCTTCACTTTTCAATTTATTTCTATTAAAATTTTAAAAATCCATTAAGTAAAAATAGAATATTGCATACAGAGCGCTTGATAACTCATAGTTGAGTATGGAATTTATTCTACAAGTGATGGAGGACTAAATAACTTTTAAATATTGAGCATTGTGATATACTATTGGATTTTTTTTTCTTGCTGGTCCCAGCACACACAAGGTTAAAATTGTTTACTGTCAATATTTCTGTAAACTGTAGCAAATAAGCATTATGTGCAGGTATGCTGAAGTCACTGATGTGTGTGGATTGTATGCTGTAGGTATTTTTTCACTGGAATCCATCTCACTGAACAATCAAAAGGAGTGATTTTAACCACCAGTGGTCAGGCAGTTGCAATTGGCTGAGTGCCATGCCCACTAACACACAGCCTTGACCTCACTGTCTTCTATTTTAACCTGCTCTTTCGGTCTTTAATCCACACGCCTCTGGACCTTACAAGGAACATTTAGGTTTACCCAACCCTGAACTTAACCCCTTCCTTCCCCTAACCCTTCCTGGCAATTTACAATTTTGACAACTGTTGTCTGTTCGGTGCTGGCCATAGTCTTAGCTGCCTAAAATTCATACACCTGCCAGCCAGCCAGTTGTCACTTCCTGCCCATTTTAGGCAGGCAGTTACAGCTTACAGCTGAGGTTCACAAATTAAAATCATTTGGGCCTCACACAGCTGAGATTATGCAGTTTGGAAATTGTCTCCCCCTGGAACCCCACCACTGATTCCTAGTTAAATGTAAGGCAAAATTATTTGGAATAAATAACTCAGGCTTCCCAGGAAGGAGCCAAATCATGACATTCAGTTCCAAGAATCCAGTGAATGGCTTGCCAGCCAATGTTTTACAAGAAATATACATTTGAATTATTTTTCTTCTGAGATAGCAAAGAAATCTGGAACAATATTTTGGCTAATATCACACCAAGGCTTCAATCAGTCTGACACATACAGAGATGAGGGGAAGATCAACAAATCCATGGTTGCAGACAACTACATAAGAAGCTATGTTTCAAGAGTCAATTTGATGTTGTAGGCTAAAGCAGCTTTGTTGTTGATGACATTTTGAACATATGAACATACAAATTAGGAGCAGGAGTAGGCCACTCGGCCCCTCGAGCCTGCTCCTCCATTCTATAAGATCACGGCTGATCCGATTGTAACCTCAACCTCGCATTTCTGGCTACCCCCGATAACCTTTCACTCCCTTGTTAATCAAGAATCTACCTCTGCCTTAAAATATTCAATAATTCTGCTTGCATCGTCTTTTGAGGAAGAGTACCATAGACTTACGAGCATCAGAGAAAAAAAATTATCTTCATCTCTGTCTTAAATGGGTGGCCCCTCATTTTTAAACAGTGACGCCTAGTTCTAGATTCTCCCACAAGTGGAAACATCCTCTCCACGTCCACCCTGTCAAGACCCCTCAGGATCTTTTATGTTTCAATCACTTTTCTAAACTCCAGTCGATGCAAGCCTAGCCTATCCAATCTTTCCTCATAAGACAACTCACACATTCCAGGCATTAGTCTAGTGAATCTATTCTGAACTGCTTCCAATGCATTTCTATCCTTCCTTAAATAAGGAGATCAACACTGTGCACAGTACTCCAGATGTGGTCTCACCACTGCCTACATAAATAAAGCATAACCTCCCTACTTCTGTATTCAATTCCCCTCGCAATAAATTACAACATTCTATTAGCTTACCTAATTACTTGCTATACCTGTATATTAACCTTTTGCAATTTATGCACTAGGACACTCAGATCCCTCTACATCACAAAGCTCTGCATTCTCTCACCATTTAGATAACATGCCTCTTTTTTATTCTACCTGCCAAAATGGACAATTGCACATTTTCCCACATTATAATCCATTTGCCAGATCTTTACCCGCTCACTTAACCTATCTATATTATTTTGTAGCCTCCTTGTGTCCTCTTCACAACTTACTTTCCTACTTATCTTTCTGTCATCAGCAGATTTAGCAACCATAACTTTGGTTCCTTCATCCAAGTCATTTATATAAATTGTAAAAAGTTGAGGCCCCAGCACTGATCCCTGTGGCACACCACTCGTTACATCTTGCCAAATAGAAAATGACCCATTTTTGCCTACTCTCTGTTTCCTGTTAGCTAGCCAATCTTCTATCCATGCCAATATGCTAACCCCTACACCATAAGCTTTTATTTTCTGAATTAACCTTTGATGTGGCACCTTATCAAATGCATTCTGGAAATATAAGTACAGTACATTCACTGGTTCCTCTTTTTCCACAGCAATTTTTCAAAGAACTCCAATAAATTGGTTTAACATATTTTCCTTTTCACTAAACTATGTTGACTCTGCCTGATTACCTTGAATTTTTCTAAGTGTCCTGCTATAACATCTTTAATAATAGCTTCTAACGTTTTCCTATGACAGATGTTCAATTAACTGGTCTGTAGTTTCCTGCTTTCTGTCTCCCCCAATTTTTGAATAAAGGAGTTACATTTGCTACTTTCCATTTAAATGGAATCTTCCCCGAATCTAGGGAATTTTGGAAAATTAAAACCAACACAACATCTATCCAACTAACCACTTCTTTTCAGACCCTAGGATGAAGTCTGGATGGCGAGCTGTAACTAGTGGGGTGCCACAGGGTTCAGACCTTGGGCCCCAACTATTTACAATCTATATTAATGACTTGGATTCAGGGACAGAAGGTACTATAGCTAAATTTGCAGATGACACTAAAATAGGTGGGAAAGTAAGTTGTAATGAAGAAATAAGAAATTTACAAATGGATATGGACAGGTTAGGTGAATGGGCCAAAATTTGGCAGATGGAGTTTAATGTGGATAAGTGTGAGGTTATCCATTTTGATCGGAAGAGTAAAAAGATGGCTTATTATTTAAATGGAGAGAAACTTCAGAATGCTTCAGTGCAGAGGTATCTGGGTGTCCTCGTGCATGAGTCACTGAAAGCTAGTATGCAGGTACAGCAGGTAATAAGGAAGGCAAATGGAATTTTGGCATTTATTGCTAAAGGAATAGAGTATAAAAATAGGGAAGTGTTGTTGCAACTGTACAAGGTATAGGTGAGACCGCACTTGGAGTGCTGTGCACAGTTTTGATCCCCTTACTTGAGGAAGGATGTAGTTGCATTGGAGGCGGTTCAGAGGAGGTTCATTAGATTGATTCCAGAGATGGGGGGCTTGTTTTATGAGGAGAGATTGAGCAGTTTAGGCCCATACTCGCTAGAGTTTAAAAGGATGAGAGATCTAATTGAGGTATATAAGATGCTAAAAGAGATAGACAAAGTAGATGTGGAGCGGATGTTTCCCCTTGTGGGGCATTCTAGATTGAGAGGCCATAGTTTTAGGCTAAGGGGTGGTAGATTTAAATCAGAGATGAGGACGAATTACTTTTCTCAAAGGGTCGTGAATCTGTGGAATTCACTACCTCAGAGTGCAGTGGATGCCGGGATACTGAATAAATTTAAGGAGGAGATAGACAGATTTTTAATTAGTAATGGGTTGAAAGGTTATGGGAAGAGGGTGGGAAATTGGAGTTGAAGCCGAAATGAGATCAGCCATGATCGTATTGAATGGCGGGGCAGGCTCGAGGGGCTGAATTGCCTACTCCTGCTCCTAGTTCTTATGTTCTTAAGTCAGGACCCAGGGGTTTGTCTGCCCGCAGTTCCAATAATTGGCTCAGTACCACTTCCCTGGTGATTGTAATTTTCTTGAGTTCTTCCTTCTCTTTCACTTCCTGATTTATAGCTATTTCTGGGTTGTTATTTGTATCCTTTATAGTGAAGACCAATGCAAAATACTTGCTCAATTCATCTGCCATCTCCTTATTTTCCATTATTAATTTCCCCAGACTCACTTGCTATAGGACCAATGCTCACTTTGTTAACTTTTTTCTTTTTTAAATATCTACAGAAATTCTTATTGTCTTTATATTTCTAGCTATCTTTCTCTTATATGCAAATGTTTTCCTCCTTATTAATCTTTGCTGTTTTTTTATATTCTGTCCAATCTTCTGACCTGCCACCCACATTTGCACAATTATATGATATTTCAGTTTGATATCATCTTTAACTTTTTTAGCTAACCATGGATGCCGGGTCCTCTCTTGGAATTTTTCTTTCTTTTTGGAATGTATCTTCTCTATGTATTCTGAAATATCCCCTTAAATGTCTGCCACTGAGTCTCTATTGATCTATTCCCTTAACCTAATATGCGAGTTCACTTTAGCTAGCTCTGCTTTCATGCCCTTATAATTGGTCTTATTTAAGTTTAAAATACTTAGGGTGGAATTTTCCGTGCCCGTTGGCAGCGGGTGTATTTGGCAGTGTGAGCGGACAATATGGCAAAAAGGCCAAAAAATCTGTTTCAAGATGTTGCGAGACCATTTGCAATCGTCCACTTTGCCCATGAATGGCAGGCCGCGTTCCCAGCTATTGGACGTTGGGAACTTCATTGTAATACATCTGCGTATCATTGTAAGCCCAGTTTTCCGGAATCAGCCCTCCCATGCTGGATCATCCAAGCACATTGGCGTGATTGCATGGCGATGTGTTTCACAACTGTACATAAGTGATGTGAACCTGGCGTGCTGAACTATGCTCAGGGCTTTGAGGTTTGTTTGCCTACCTTAATTTGGGCAGCACTCATGGTCATCAGCACCAGGCTTCGCAGACAGCACGACATAAATTTTAAGGGGGCTCACAAGCAGGTCTCTACCTACCAGAACAGCCATAAGGCGGGGGTGGCTTTTCAACAGCTGCAGGGCCGGGATGGGGGGTTGGCTTTTCAACAGCTGCAGGGTGAGGGCTTGCTTGGGGAAGGGAGTGAACTGGCCTCAGGCAAAGGAAGAGGCTGCCGGGCGAAGGGTGTTTTTGTGTATGTGTGCGCGCGTGCACAAGTTGATCTGTGCAAGTGGCCTCAAGATGGTGAGGGCTGAGGAGGCAGTCTCCAGAGGAGATGAGGCCGGATGGAGATATGAGGATGTGGGAGAGTGATTGGTGATGTTCCTTGAACTGACAGTGAGTGAGATGCCAATGAATGTGTGATGGGCTTGAGTGTATGAGCTTAGAGTGATGAGATGGTTGGCATACCCTGGCAGCATGGATGAGGTCATTCATTCTCTTTCAGCATTGGTGGTCAACCTCTTCTGTGCAGCACTGGCACTGACCACAACTGCCATTGCGTACCAAGCTGGAGTGGTGAGGTTGCTGGAGCTCCTGCGGCCAGAGCAGGGGCAGAGGACGTCATGGCGCCCCTCAACGGTGCCCAAAAGGCATTCCAGGGATGCATCACTCAGGGGGGCTGCAGTCTTCTTGTCTTTTGGGGCCATGACTTCTGTGCAGCAGTCCTGGGCTGGAAGCGCTGACAGGTGTGCGCACGGCTGCACTTTAAATATGGCACTTGGCATGAGGAAGCGACGAGGCAACGGCAACGAGGCAAATGAAAGCCCACCTGCCATCGAAATGGTGTGTGTCCTGGGAGTGTATAATTAAGGAGGTGGGATTGGGATGATATGCCGTGAAAAGCTGCCATTGTGGCTGACAGGTAAAACTTTGTTCTTCCTGCCCGCTACCGCACTTAGTGTAAATCTGGGACGATTCTGCCCTTTGTCTTAGACTCAGTCTTCTCTCCCTCAAACTGAATGTAAAATTCAATCGTATTATGATCACTGCTACTTAGGGCTGCCTACATTTTGAGGTCATTAATTAATCCCATCTCGTTGCACAATAGCAGGTCTAGTATAGCCTGCTCTCTGGCTGGTGCCAGAACGTGCTGTTCTAAGAAACTATCCTGAAAACATTCTATGAATTCCTTATGTAGGCTACTTTTGCCCATCTGATTTTCCAGTCTATACATAGATTAAAATCCCCCATGATTATCGCTGTACCTTTCTGACAAGCTCTCATTATTTCTTCCTTTATACCCGTCCTACTGTGTGGTTACTTGTTAGGGGGGCTGTACACCACTCCCACAACTAACTTCTTGCCTTTATCTTTTCTCATCTCTAACCAAACTGCTTCGACATCCTGGTTTCCTGAACTCAGGTCATCCCTCTTTATTGTGCTAATGCCTTCATTAATTAACAGAGCCACCTTCCACCTTTTCCTGGCTTCCTGTCCTTCCCGAATGCCATGGACCCTTCAATATTTTGGTCCCAATCTGTCATCCTGCAGCCATGTCTTTGTAATGGTTATCAGATCGTATTATTTGCACTATCAGTTCATCTGTTTTGTTTCAAAAGCTACATGCAGTCAGATACAGAGCCTTTAGATTTGTCCTTTCATTATTTTTGTAACCTCTTGCCTTCTCTGCTGACTTACCCTTCCCATCACAGTCTGTTTATCATTTCCCATATCAATATCTGTTTCTCTTGCCTTGTCTCTATTCAATTTACCACATCTTTCCAAATTTGATCCCTTGCCCCCACTATTTAGTTTAAAACCCTTTCTACTTCCCTAGTTATGCAGCTCGCTAGAACACTGGTCCCAGCATGGTTCAGGTGTAGATTGTTCCAACGGTACAGCCCCCACTTTCCCCACAACTGGTGCCAGTGCCCCACGGACCAGAACCCACTTCTCCTGCACCAGTTTTTCAGCAGAGCAATCATCTCTCTAATTTTATTTACCAGACGCCAATTTGCGTGTGGCTCAGGTAGTAATCCAGAGATTATTGCCTTTGAGGATCTGCTTCAGTACCTAGCTCCTCATGCTCTCTGTGCAGAACCTCTTTCCTAGTTCTACCTATGTTGTTGGTACCTACCTACCTAAACCATCCCCTCCCACTGCAAGTTCCTTTCCAGCCCTGAACAGATATCCTGAACCCTGGCACCGGACAGACAACACAGCCTTCAGGATTATCATTCTCAGATGCACAGAACAGTGTCTATCTCCCCAACTATACTGTCCCTGACTACCAATGCATACCTTTTTGCTCCCCCAGCTTGAACAGCTTCCTGTACCACGGTGCCATAGCCAGTCTGCTCATCCACCCTGCAGGCCTCACTTTCATCCACACAGGTTGCAAGCACCTCAAACATGTTTGACAATTGCAAAGACTGAGGCTCCTCCACTACTATCTGCTCAGTCCCTTGACCTGCCTCACTCACAGTCACATCCTTCTGTCCCTCACTACTGACTAAATCAGACAACCCTATTCTAAAAGGTGTGATCATCTTCTGACACCAAGTGTCCAGGTATCTCTCCCCCTCCCTGACGTTGTGCAGTGGCTGAAGTTCAGCGTCTAGATCAATAACCTTGATCTAGAATTCCTTTAGTTGCTTACACTTTCTACAGATGTGTTTGTCTGGGTCGCATTGGTGTCCAGGATTACCCAAATCCCACAGGTGCAACACCACTCCTGTCCTGCCATTGTTACTTATGTTAGTTAGTTAATTTAATTGCCTTCTCAATTAACTTAGAATAATTCCTATGTATACTATAATTTACTGTGTTCATTAAATGTAAAACTGCCTACAACTTAGAGCTATACATTTCCTAATTCCTAATTGGCTTTCCAGTTACTCATCAAGGAGTTCCTTCCGCTTCACTGAAGTAAGAAAAAAGTTTTAAAAGAGGAAACTCCTACCCCCTCACCAAACCTGTATCAAATCACTCTGCTTGCAATCTGCACTCCATTTCGAGGAGTTTACTAGCTTTCAATTACTGTAATTATACCTGTTGTTCAGAAAAATGTTAATTACCTGTTTAATGTAACAAAAAAAATTGTCGATGATAGGTAATTGAGCACATGTGTATTGCTCCACTTATTGAAACTGAGGAGATTGTATGGCAATGTGTACAATAGTTGAGTCATCTAGAAATTAATGATAGTATCCATTCAGTCACTGTGTCTTGTATATTTATGGGGACACTGGACAGGTAAAGGAACATAGAGCCATTGAGATCTGTTTACAGGAGTGAAGGGTAAAGCTGAATTCAATCAGAATATCTGCCATTAAAACCCAAAAATGTTACTGTGACGTTTCATGAGGAAAATTCTCCTTCGTGTTCAACAAACATCAAGTTTTTGGCTTCAAATGATTTCAAAATAAAAATTTTATTTGAATTGAGGTCATTATTAGGTCTAGACATTGGAGAGAATTCCTACAGGATTCACTCAACCTCTAGATCGCGTTCATTCATTGGAAGCCCTGAAGGAATAACACAAATGGCTACTTTTAGCCATTCTCACTGCTCTTCCACTGAAGCTACAATGGGAAATTGGGAGAATGATCTCAGAAATTAGAACTGTCTCACTGTCTTTGAGTTAGGCAGTTTTCAGCTCTCTTGTGTGGCTCCATATTGAAAATTCAAAAATAACAACTGATGTTAATAAAACCACAGCCTCAATACAATGTTTTAAATACTTAGCACTGACCAAATTTGCATTGCAAACTTGCCAAAAGACTCAAAATGTAATTTTAAAAATACAGGAGTGAACCTCCATGGAGTTTCTTCCATTAATCCATAAGACCATAAGACATAGGAGCAGAAATTAGGCCAATCGGCCCATCGAGTCCGCTCCGCCATTCAATCACGGCTGATAGGTTTCTCAACCCCATTCTCCCGCCTTCTCCCCATAACCTTTGATCCCCTTACCAATCAAGAACCTATCTATCTCGGTCTTAAATACACTCAATGACCTGGCCTCCACAGCCTTCTGTGGCGAAGACCCGTAGAATCCACAGAGTGTCTGCAGTTTATCCACCAAAGTTACACCAGAAAAACAGGAGAACCTCTGGAAGTTCACCCCGATCTACCAGTAAGAGTTTAACATGCAAGGCCAGGAAAGGTAGAATTGAAGAAATCAAACTCAATTCAAAAAATCAGCTTGCAGACTACTTGGACCAGGTTTTCATTCCTGGGATAGGGTCGAAACAGAGACAGGCGACAGGAAAAAGTGGCACTGACGTAATTTCTCCATTCCTGACTCTGCCAATTTTCACGAGAGTGGGAGGAGAATGGAGGGAAGGTGAGAAAGTGAAGACGCCCACATCATTAATTGAGCACATTTAGGTAATTAAGCAGCTCCTTAACAGCTCACTTTCTAAGGTTCTGAATTTTCATGGAGAGAGCAGCTGTTGGGACCTGTGGTAAAGCTGGACAGCTCCAGCCCACCGGGAACAGGGTTGAGTTTCATTTGATTGAAAAAAAGTGGAAGATTTGAAGAAAATCTATTCCATAGCAATAAGATTTTAACACAAGCATTTCCCTGCCTGCTCACGGGTTCCAGCTTTCCAACTGCCCTGGCCAATTTGAAGATTCAGAAGCTTTCTTTTTTTAAAAATCATTCACAGATGGCAGTCACAGCAATGGCTGCCAAATTGGGCCAGAATATAGCCCACTTCACTGGTGTCCCACCTCCATTTCAGCCCCCTGGCCACTAATTGGCCGCCCCCTGACCTCTCACCAATTAACCCCTCACCTCCACCAAAATCAACCTAAAAACGAACCCACATTCCGAACCCCAAATCATCAGCCAAAATGCAGCCCCCTATGTCAGTTGCTATCAATGTAGGCAGAACAATGTCAGGCGAGGGTGCTATTGGGGGTCCATAGGCTGAATTTTCATTCTGGGGTCAGTTGCATTTCTGGATCCTCACTCTGTGTCTCGTCAGTGCCTGACAGTCGACACGATTTTTAAGGAGAAGGCCAATTAGTGGTTAGAGTGTCCACTCGCTGTCCAATTACCAATGGCAGTAGTACTGAGAGGCTGGAGAGTAACAAGGCTGGCGTGATTTAAAGACGAACCAGCAGCCAACATTGTTATTGTTGGTTTGGAAGGAAATGAAAGGAGAACAGCAGCAGAGCACAAGGACAGGTGGCACTGCAAGGGCAGCCCCTGGATTTAGTGATGCCTCCCTTAGGGCCCTTTTGGAGGCCATGGCATCACAGCATTCCATTCTATTTCTGGAAAGTGGCAGAAGGAAGACAACCAGACAGACCAAGGAAGTCTGGCTGAAGGTGGCAGAGGAAGTGAGTAGCTGCAGCATGGTGTGAAGGACCTGGGTACAGTGCAGCAAACGCTTCAATGACCAGGGGCGGACAAGATGAGTGCAATACTGCACCCAGATCACAGGCTTCTGGTGGCACTTGCTTGTGACACCACAAGCATGCCCACAAGATCAATGGACTCAGGGTACATAATCTTCCACAACAGTCAAAATGTGTGCACCCAGGAGCATGACAGAGCCATGGCCAAAGCACACATCACTAGCAAGAGAGTAGGAGGTAACAGTGCAGAAAGTAACATCATGCGTTAGTGAGGTCGCAAGGAGACACAAACAAGCAGGTGCCTCCATCTCATCCCTAGTCATTGGAGAAGCATCCAATGGGAGTGGTTGTGAACAAAGGCCACCATGTCAGTAATGGCACGCTATGGTTATCTTGGTGACACATTGGCCTGAATTTTTTGGATGGCAACTTTTCATTCCTGCCATCCAAAGAGTCAGTGGGGATTGCCCCCCAGCCATTTCACGCTTGAAGGAGCATCAATTAGCTGCAGGTGGGACTTCTACCCCTCACTCGGGAGGAAGTCATGCCTTAGAGGGCTGCCGGCCAATCTGATTGGCTGGCAGCTCTCCGGTGCCTGCAGCAAGGGTGGCAGTGGACTGAACAGGAACTTCAGCAACATGCCTGAGCCTAAAATCCAGGGACCAGAGGACAAGGTAACTTTAAGGGGTCCCAAGGCAGGGAGGGTAGGGAACGCCTGAGGGGCGCAAAGGCGGCATTCGGGGCATTGGGGGGGAGGCTAGCAGTGGGGGTGGGGGGTGGGGGGAGTTCAGCAGCCACTGGACCTTAAGGGTAAGTCAGAAAGGGGCTTCTGACGGAGGCAGCCCCACCCACCCCCTTTCCTACCCTAGATAGATTTAAGCCCGTTCTTTGTTGGGCTTCCACCATGCCAGGTGAATCCTCCAGCCAGCCTAAAAATTGAGGCTAGGAGGGAAATGGCCCTTAAGTGGCCAGTTAAGGGTCTCAATAGGGGTAAAGGTGGGTGTACCGTTTGAGGCCTTGCACGCCCCAGTGCAAAATCACTGCGAGGTCAGGGCAAGCGGGAACCCAGGGGGGATCCCCTTCCTTCAGTTTCACGCTCCCCCTCCTAAAAACCCGCCAGCAGGGGAGCATGAAATTCAGGCCATTATGTTTCTGTATAGTTATGAGAATTCAATACAATAGATGTGGTGTTTTCTGAACCGAGATCTGTGTGTTTCCGGTTTTTGATTAAATCAAGGCTAATGGAAGATATTGGGCGGCAACTCAAAGGTTTGTGCTGGGAGTAGAAGTATGGCAGGTGGTGACTTGTGCCTCATTCATGGTGGGGAGCAATGGAAGACTCCTGCATTGTGTATGGCGGATGCATTATCTTACTTATATGAAGGTGAGTATGAGACCCAAGTGGTTTCCAGGATGAGGACCCTCAGCAGAAAGATTACTGGATAATAGCTTTCTGAGTTTCTCTGCCATCCTGCTCAATCTGCTCTGATCTGATCCTGTGGGGGCTATCTCCACTGCCTATTCCTCTTCTTCCTCCAAGGAAACGTGCTGCTCCCTCTTTAAGTTCTATACCTCTATGGAGGGCAATGTTATGAGGAGCACAGCAGCCAACCACAATGCGAGACCTCTGAAAGTGGGTACTAGGTGGCGCCAGAGCCATGTGTTTAGAAGTTCAATGACTGCTCAATGGTGATCCTGATGTTGAGGTGGCACTTTGTAATGCCTCTGTGCCTCTGTTGCAGGGTATCACATTGGTGTCAGCAGTCATCTCCTCAAGGAATATTCCTTGTCCCCTAACAGACGCTCACAGAGTCTCTCAGGTCTCATGAAGAGCTGTAGCATCTAAGATTGCCTAAAGATGAAGGAACCGTGGCAGCTGCCTGGATACCACGCACAAAGCTGCATGTTGTTATCATAGGCCAACTGGATATTTAGGGAGTGAAATTCCTTCCTATTGAGGAATCTCCAAGGCTGCTCAGTCGATATCTTGATGGTCACTTCGATCACCCCTGAACATGAGGAATTCCAGTAATGGAGGTGAATTCCACTGCCCTCTGTGCCTGAGTTAGACTATACATTTGTAATTTGATGCAAGGCACGGCCCTCCCAAACTGCACATCCATGAACTGACTTATGTAATGATAGTCAGCCACTTGACAAATGCTACCCAGAACAGCAGCTGATCCTTTGAATGACCCAATTGTGAAGAGGTTGAGAGCCACTGTGATTTTATGGCTACTTGCAGGGTGTGCCCATGAGACCTGTTCTTCATCTCTGCATTCCTCATGTCCAGCGGTCTGTGTCTGCTTCTGAGGCTGCTCCTCATCGCTATTCATCTCCAATTCAGAGTAGCTGATCCCCATTTGCAGGAATGGCTTTGTCTGCCTCAAGTTGAACTATCACTGCCTCTTGGATCCCCCTGCTATGCTCCCTGTAGGCTCTCTGCTCCACAACTACCGCAGCTCTCACTAATCGAACCCTCAAGGAGCCCTGTTAACACAATGGCCACAGTGTGGCAATGAATTAGGTTATCCTCGAGTTTTCCACCTCTTATGCAGTGTTCTCCATCCACCACCAACCCACAGTGGCGGCAGGGTTACCATCTACAAGCTGCAGCAACTCTCCAAGGCTCCATTGACAGCACCTTCCAAACCTGTGAGCTCCATCACCTAGAAGTATGAGGGTAGCAGAAGCATCGGAACACCAGCACCTGCATGTTCCCCTCCAAGCCAAACACCATCTTTACTTGGAACTATATCGCCATTCCTTCACTGTTGCTGGATGAAAATCCTGGAACTCCCTTCCTAACAGCACATGGACTGCAGCGGTTCAAGAAGACGGCTCACCACCACCTTCTCAAAGGCCATTAGGGATGCACAATAAATGCTGGCCCAGCCAGTGATGACCACATCCCGTGAAAGAATAAATAAATATAAAGCTGCAAACTGCCCCTCACCAATCTGACAATTAGCTTCCCCTGCATACTAAATTACAAACCTGCCATTTTCAGGCGATTTGTTGTTTGCCCACTCTGTTTTCAAAACTGCATCACGTCAGAACCGCCTGAGGAAACAGTCAAGCCTCTCAGTGGTGCGACTGTCCGGGCCTGCCCACCTCCGTCTGCAAGATTTTTGGCCCCGGTCTGTACATAAATGTAGTTAGCACAATTTTTATGTGGAATAAATTCACAGTGTAGCAGTATGAAAGGTGTAATGTGCTAGGCTACAGGTATATTATCTCACAGGGCAAAAAGATGCAACTTCAATGCCCAACGCTGTCAACTCCTGATTGTGAGGAGGTATGGAATGGAGGGTAGGTGTTTTCTCACAGGGATATTAAATAGGAAGAGGCAATTTGCCAGCCCACAGTGACCTACACACTACTGTCTCAGATGGGTGACCCTACAGTGGAGAAAACTAAGCAAAAAAGGAAAGTGAGTGAACTCATTTTGGAACATCTGTGCCTTCAATGAATAGACAGGGCCTAAGTTCCAGCAGCATGTTATGATGGTGTGTGGAACTATGAGGCTCAAAGATCATAGTAAGTTCATCTGCGGGCCTTATTAGAATAAATCAGGTTAGAGCGGGTGTCAATGAGGCATGTCAGGGCAATGCAAATTTTGGCCTAAGTTGAGCCAAAGGAACAAGGAGAGCTGCAGTAGCAACCCAAGTTCTTCTGTGGAGCCAGGAGAATCCTCAGATTTAACAACTCCACAAAGGATGTTTTGGGGTCTTTATTGAGCAGCCTCAAGTGGTCCCTTTAGGAGCTTGCCCAATACAAACTCTGACCAGAGCAAATCAATTCAGAAAACTGTGCCCAAAATGATGCAGGAACTTTATTTCAATATTGAATTGTAGAATGGTTATAGCACACAAGGAGGCCATTCGGTCCACTGTGTCTGTGTTAGCTCTTTGCAAGAGCAACTCACCCCTGCCATTTGCACGTTCCAACACCCCTGCCATTTGCACGTAGCCCTGCAAATTTTTTTACATTCAGGTAATTATCCAATTTTAGGCTAAAGGCTTCTATTGAATCTGCCTCCACCACACACTGGGCAGTACATTCCAGATCTTAACCATTCACTGTATAAAAAGAGATTTTTCTCATGTACATCACCTTAAATTGGTGTCCTCTGGTTCTTGATTCTTCTGCCAACAAGAACAGCTTCTCCCTATCAGCTCTGCCCAGACCCCTGCTGATTTTGAATACCTCTGTCAAATCTCCTCTTAATCTTCTCTTCTCAAAGGAGAACAGTCCCAGCTTCTCAAATCTATCCATGTAACTGAAGTTCTGCATCTTTGGAACCATTCTCATGAATATTTTGTGCACCCTCTCTAATGTCTTCACATCCTTCCTAAAGTGTGGTTCCCAGAATTATACTAAAGTTGAGGCTGAGCCAGTGCTTTATAAAGGTTTATCAAAATTTCCTTGCATTTGTACTCTACTGAAATGGAGCCTGCATTTATTTCAGGTAACTGCCAAAATAAAGGCCATGACCAATCTGCACTGCTGAATTGATTATTGTTGCACTTGTTTTAGGCCATAAAGTGAACATACAGTAATAAATTAAGATCCTAATAAATGCACACTGCACCACTATCATAAAGGACGCAGGCATGCATTGATTTTTGTCTTGCATTGAGATATTACCAATTGAAAGAAACCAAGGGTATATTTTCCTCATTTCACTAATTTTGATTAATGAAAAATTGCACGCAAGTATAAAGTGATGTTTCCCACTTACACTCATGATTCATTTTCCATTAAGAATTTGTGAACTGAGCAAGATATAGCCACATTGAGGTGTGAGCCAGTGATGAGCAGTTATTTGGGCAGTCTCAAATGCAAAGCATTTGGCACACCTTTCATCTGGAAGGCAGAACAGGCCGTGTTCATTCTGGAAATAATGCTTTTCAGAACACTGCTTTTTTTCATGACACTCTGCAGTTTTAGACAACTGAAAAAATTTTGCAAATACTTCTTCGTAAAACTGATTTCCTTTAAGATATCTGCGTAACTGCCTTACATGGCCATAAAATGGGGTTACCTAAAGCTCCAGTAAACTAGCTACATTAGTGATGAGCTTTGGCAACTGTTGGGACAGAATTTTAGGTGAATGTGGTCCCATGGTAGGGAACAATCTGAACAGGGGAGGAATGGAAAATGAGGAAAAACAGCAGTATGTTTTAGCCTAAAGCAAGAACACCTCCTGTTGGCTGAACACAATGTGTTGCAAGCTTCAAAGTCCATGGAAAGTCTGTGGCTCAATTGCCTGCACTCCCAAATAACTTAAGAAAAATCACATGAAGGAATAAATGAGAACATTTTGTTTTTATAAGGCAGAAAAATAATGCAATTTAAAAAGCAAAATTCAAAATGCCTTATTTATTAGTTTCTGAAAAATGCCATAGCCTTGAACCAGAATATCCTGGAAGGGTTTCTGTTGAAGAATCCCATATGACTTTTGCAGCATTTTATTGGATCTAATGTAATCCTATTGAGCAATTTCTAAATCCTTAAGGATATTTTTAACATAACGAAAAGGCTGCAGTCATTATTGCATTAATGTACAAACAGCTAAAAACAGCTTGCTGAATAGAAGCAGATACTTCAAACTGGTATCTCAGGCCTCATCAAATTTCCTAGTCTAGTTCTATTTTACAGCACAGAAAAAAGTTAAAAGTGCCCAAAGGGAATAGTCATCTTCTGTGAGCTTCTTCAACTGGTGCTGTGCCTGATCTGAGGGAAGAGTTTTGGTCCCATTGTTTATTGATTTTTTAGATTAAGAATCCCAGTGAGAGAATTGTAACAGACAACCATAAAATTATTTTTGGTGTGCTTATTTGCCTTTCCCTTGCATCTATTTGGCCTGTGCCTGTAGACAATTATGCTTCCCAGCCTAGACTCAGGTGCTAATAATGAAGGACAAATAGAATCATATGTGTAAACTTCCCCTTCTGATGAAAATTTATATTAACTTTCTGCCACTGTAAACAGAACTGCATAGCTCTGTGTCCCTGATGAATTGGTGATGAATTCAGTCATTTATATCCCAAGAATTGGTGCATTTATGGGAAAAGATGAAAACCGTCTGTATTGTGTAACCTTGCACTTTTTCCACAAGAGAAAGAAAACATAAGCCTGTGTAGTTTTTCACTTTAAAGTGTGTAAATTCTATATTACATACCAGATTTCTGCATTACTATGTCAATTTCAGATACAGGGATCAGGGCCAATGTAAACCAGTCCAACATTGAAATGTTATCTCTCCAACTGTGAGCTCCTAAAGCTTGGTGTTATTCATTGACATTGTTAAGATTTTTTTTACTATACAAGAACATAACAGTAGACTGAACTGGACTGATTAGAGGCCCAATGGATCAAAAGCCAAACTGACCTGTACTAGTGGTGCCTTTATGTTTTGACCTTAAAGAATAGAATGGCCCTAAACCACAAATACGCACAATGGGAGACATTTATATCGTAATTTCAACAATACATAATTGTAACCTTAAAATAAATATCTAAACTAATTAACTTAGAGCACTGAAACTAAAATAAGTAAACGCTAAAAAAAATTTCTAGCACTATGATCAAGGGAATAACTGCTTATGAGAAGGATTAAGAAGGCTATGATGGCTTGTAGAACTCATTGAAAGTAATGTTTGAAATATATCAGTTCTTAATGGTTAGAGTATGGTAGTTTCATGTAATGTAATACAATGTACAATCTCATCATATAAGACAAAGCACTGAAAACCGAAGTTAAGAGGCCTTAATCTTAAATCTATCACTGCATTGCAGCAGGATAATGTGAATTGACAACAGGGATGGCACAATGGAAATTCAGCAGTGCAGAAATCACACATCATAATTTGTTTCTTTTTTAACACTGTGGTAGTGTTTTTGCAATGCCAGTGCTAAATGTGGTGTTCAAATCATAGTTTAAATTATATTGTAGTAACACACCCACCTTCGCATGCCACCAATACTCCCATCAGGAAAGACATTCAACAGAGTTATACCACAGCTGAAAGATAATCTCTTTTCCAATAACATTTCAATGACCTGACCCTAACTGCACAGGATTATTAGTCCTAAACAGCTTTCATGTTGATATGCACCAGATTGTTCTTGTTTAGTATTTCACACCTGCTGAAAAAAACAGCCTTTTAATTTTACTGGATGACATGAAACCACTTTTCTCCGAATTGTTTGGTCATAATTCTGGTTGATCAATACAAAAGCGTGTTGGAAAACAATTAATACATGAATAGTCATTTGGTGGTGTCAGCTTGTCAGTGCGATAGTATTTTCTCTCTCGCTATAGTGCATGCCACTTACTTTACTATAGAAACAGCAGAGATAAATTTTAGTCCTTGTACTTTTGCAAGTGAAGGACATGCTTTCTGGGTGATCTCCACCTCTATCTTTAGAGTGACACAGCAATGAATTTCCACTGAGATTATAAGCACCCAATTTCCTTTTACCTCTTTAATTATATTCTCCCATGCAATTCCACAAAGAAAATTAGAAGTGAATACAGTTGAAAAATTGCCATATTTAATGTGTGAATAGTGAAACATCCTTAAAATTGTGGTGCCTTTTGATGACATATTGTCCATGTAGGCAGAGAAGCATGCTGACAAAAACATTGTTTCAGTGGTGATTCGAATCAGAAACAAAGTCTATGACTTATACCCACCTTTTGTCCCTGAATTTCCATTTCAGTGATTGGCAGGAGCCTAGGAGAAAAGGCCAGGGCCACAAAACTTGGCTCTGTAGTGTCCGTTATTTGGTCGAGACATTGCTGTTCATGTTCCAAAATGGCATCTATGGTACACCTGCACACTTCTGGCCACGCTAGATGCCATTTTGGGTAAGGTGTTAGCATAGGGCAGAGGGAGCGTGTGCTGGAAGTATGCAGAATGGGAATACTGTGACGTCAATGAACGTGTAACACTGATTTCATGCCCAGGCTGTCATTTTGGAGCTCCGCCCTTCTACAAACTCCACTACAGCCAGTACACGTGGTTTGCACAGTTATTTAAAGTTGGTGGAGTCTCCAGGGAGTGGTGTGACACATAATGAACTTAATCCTGATTTCAAGGATTCTGTACAAAACACTTGATCATAGACATGGTGGCAGTAATGCATTTCTCTTGGATTACAGCATGACAGGGAGAATCAGCAAAGGCATCATAGAGCAGAACAAGCTGCTGGAAATGGGAGAATGGGTGATGGGGGTGGGGAAGAGCTCTCAGTGGGAGGTCATATCTGCCCAGTGTTCAGGGATCAATTCTCTAAAAGGAAGCTCAACGAGGAAGAGTGGGTCAGACATCTCTGCTTCACTCAACTGGCCCTGACTGAAATCTTTGCAGCCTCACATAGGGCAAAGACAGCATTGCAGCATCTGTGAATGGCCATTAACTTTATATGTGTCTGGCTCCTTCTAGGTTGGAACAGGCAATATTTGCAACATCTCCCAGTTTGCCGTCCACTGCTGCTGAAGGGAAGTCAGAGAGTTCCAAAGAATTCCAAAGCATTCCAAAAGAACTGAATACATTTCATTCTCTCTTGTCAGGAAGTAGGTGTTAGGACAAGCATGTGACTTCGAGAGGACTGCAGGCTTGCCCATGGTGCAGGGTGGAACTGACTGCATTCAAGTCTCTTTGCAGGCACACATCAACCTTGAGATATACAGTAACCGAAAGGGATTCCACTCCCTCAACGGCTCTTTGATGTGTCAACATACACAGCATAACATGCAGGTCAGTGTTTGATATTCTTGGGCTGAACAATACTGGGGGAGAAACAGCACACTTCCCCCCACCCCCGGCCAAGCCACGTGGAAGCAACATCAGCTTGGAGCCAACGTGCTCCACGTTGACCCACTCTCCCACAGCCATAGAGCACTGTGGGATGGACTAATGAGGGCCAAGTGGGACATCTGGTCCTCATTGGGGTGGAAGGCCCACCCTGTGAAGCTGTGGGCCAATCCAGGAGGGCACCAGCAGCCGCTTCCAGGACTGAAGAAGCAGAAAATCAAGGCCCATGGATCCCTGAAGTAGGTAAGTCATAGGTTTTTTAAATTCATTCATGTGATGTGTGTGTTGCTGGCTAGGCCAGCATTTAGTGCCCATCCCTTATTGCCCTTGAGAAGATGGTGATGAGCTGCATTCTTGAACCACTGCAGTCCATGTGGAGTAGGTACACCCACAGTGCTGTTAGGGAGAGAGTTCCAGAATTTTGACCCAGCGACAGTGAAGGAACGGCGATATATTTCCAAGTCAGGATGGTGAGTGGTTTGGCAGGGAACTTGCAGGTGATGGTGTTCCCATGTGTCTGCCGCCCTTGTCCTGCTAGATGGTAGTGGTCATGGGTTTGGACGGTGCTGTCAAAGGAGCCTTGGTGAGTTCCAGCAGTGCATCTAGTAGATAGTACACACTGCTGCTACTGTGCGTCAGTGGTAGAGGGAGTGAATGCTTGTGCATGGGGTGCCAATCAAGCGTCCTGGATGGTGTCCAGCTTCTTGAGTGTTGTTGGAGCTGAAATCATCCAGGCAAGTGGAAAGTATTCCATCACAGTTCTGACCTGTCCCTTGTAGATGGTGGACAGGTTTGGCGAGTCAGGAGGTGAGTTATGCTTCACAGAATTTCCAGCCTCTGGCCTTCTCTTGTAAATATAGTATTTATATGGCTAGCCCAGTTCAATTTCTGGTCAATGGTAACCCCCAGGATGCTGATAGTGGAGGATTCAGCAATGGAAATGCCATTGAATGGTCAATGGTTAGATTCTCCCTTGTTGGAGATGGTCTTTGCCTGGCACTTGTGTGGCATGAATGTTACTTGCCACTTGTCATCCCAAGACTGGATATTGTCCAGGTCTTGTTGCATTTAGACATGGATTGCTTCAGTATCTTAGGAGTTGCGAATGGTACTGAACATTGTGTAATCATCAACGAACATCCCCACTTTTGACCTTAGGGTGGAAGGAAGATCATTGATAAAGCAGCCGAGGATGGTTAGGCCTAGGACACTTCCTTAAGGAACTCCTGCCTGATGTCCTGGAACTGACATGATTGACCTCCAACAACAACAGGCGCTAGGTATGAAGCCAACCAGTGGAGAGTGCCCCCAACCTCCCCCCGCCGCCCCACCCAATTCCCACTGACTCCAGTTTTGCTAGAGTTCAGCTCTTATGTCCATGTTTGAACCAAGGCTGTAATGAAGTCAGGAGCTGAGTGACCCTGGTGGAACCCAAACTGAGTGTCTATGAGCAAGTTATTGCTAAGCAAGTGCCACTTGATAGCACTATTGATGACCCCTTCCATCACTTTGCTGATGATCGAGAGTAGACTGATGGGCCAATAATTGGCTCGGTTGGATTTACCCTGCTCTTTTTGGTACAGGGCATCCCTGGGAAATTTTCCACATTGCCGGGTAAATGCCATTGTTGTAGATGTACTGGAACAGCTTGGCTAGGGCTGCACCAAGTTCTGGAGCACAGGTCTTCAATACTATTGCCGAATATTGTCAGGGCCCATAGTGTTTGCCGTAGGGCCAGGAGGGTTTGGACAAGGAGACGGGCAGAGTTTAAGGGAGGGAGCAGTAGGAAGGATGGGGGTAAGGGGGTGGTTGGACCTAAGTGGGGGGGGAGGGGCACTGCTGGCAAAGGGCAGACCCCAAAGAATGACCCCACCTTCTGTGCACCCCCCCCCTTTAAACAGATAAGTTAAAAAATCACCCGCATTCCACTCCAAAAGTTTATTGGCATGGGCAGTGTACTATCAGGATCAATTGGCTTGATAAAGCCAGTTTCACCTTTGATTATTCAGTTAAAGATGGCAGGGGGCCTGCCGATTTCGGCGCTCACCCACTCTCCCCCCACCCCCATATTATGGGGTGAGCTCGGGAATGGGCACCTGCCCTATTTCACGTGCCCCCCCCACAGGAAACATGCCTGCCTGGGGCACATAAAATTCAGCCCCTTGCAACAGTCATGATGTATTAATTCTGCATTGTTTCACTATACCACCTGCCTATGAGGCACCATGCCAAACCAGAGGGTAGCTACTGGGTAGCAAGTCTGTCTGCTGACCATCCGGCTCACAACTCCAGTGCACAACCGACACACACTTGGATACACGCATTTAATGAAAGGCATGTTGCCACATAAAATGTGATAAAGCAACGATTGGTGTGTTTAAAAAAGGCTTCTGCATCCTGGACCACTTTGGAGGAAACCTGTAGTATTCGACACAACATGTAAAGGTTTATGGTGGTCTTTTGCATGTTGCACAACCTCGCAATCATGAGAGTACAGCTTTGCCACCAACTAGACGGCGACCAGATGAGGAGGATAAGGAGGAGGAGGAAGAGAAGAGGAAACCAACACAACCCCTTTCTAGATGCCTGTTTTTGACTCATTCGACTGCGATACAAGTGAACGCAACCCTAATTCCCCATTCATCAACAGTCCCAAATCTTTCCTTCCCTCTGTTACTGACCATCATAGCAATCTCATTCGCCACAATGCTAAAATAAAAGCCACCACAAAACAAATATTCCAAACTAAATTTATAAATCAAACCATCCAATATTGCATACAAAAGTTAGCTAATCATCCTTGTAAATTCCCTTAGTGCTCGTCTTCCTTGAGCCTTTGTTTGAGTGCTCCTAAACAGTGCTACCCCAATAGCTGCAGCATGGCTGGTGGAAAGCCGCTGACTTTCACTGGGGAGACTGCGAGTAGCCTTGGAGGATGCCCTCAAGCAGCTCTGGTCCTAGAGGGTCCAGCTTTGCCCTGCCCTATTTCAGCACTCTAGGCTGGCTGGTAAGTCACAGCAAGGTAACTAACAGACTGGCAGTGGTTGGACGATGAATGTTGCCATCCTGAGAGAAGACAGCACGTTTGCGCTCCATGCTGCTGCTGCCACACACGGGGGTGGCACCTCAGAAATACTAACAAAGCATTGGAGTGCAGTTTGCTGTACTGCTGTAATACCCTGCAAACCATTTTAAGTGCTGGTAACAGCAGCTATGATGGCAACAGAGTGGAGCTTCATGACAGAAAGCTGGCTTTGCACGAGAGTAGTGTGAGCTTGTGTGGCAGCTTTTATTACTAAGGTGTCAATGCAACACAAAGATGCTGGGTGACTTCAGATGGTGCTGCAGTGGAAGCTGAGACATCAGCCATTGGATACTGCATCATGGACAGAATTCCAAGTGCATCATGATAGTGTTTTCATGGAATTAGCCACCACTTCAAAGCTGGAAACAATGGGCTTTGAGCTCTGTGCAAAATCCCATGCAAGTTGGTGCCAGACCCTTCCAAGCTCCTTGAAATTTCTGACAAGCATGCCAATGCACCAAGCATTTCAACATGCATACCAATCAACCTTCTTCTGTAGGCCAAAGGCCACATCTAAGTCCTCTGCAGCAGGACTATGTATAAGTTTGTCCCCCAGCAAGATGAAACCTGTGATATCCTTGTCCCCGCTCATTCTTGCTGACTCACCACATTCAGATCCCACTTCAAAGCTACCCTCAAATATGTTGCTATGTGTGAGGTTTGTAAGATTGTTATGTTTTGGGACTGTCTTTGAGGTAAAAAAAAGGGCAGGATGTGTGGGCGGGAGGGTCACGCAACCTGCTCTGAATTCTGCTGACAGCCAACCTTGGGGTGGCTTGATGGTTAAAGATTAAAGGGAAGCATCTGTGCGGACAGTGGATAGACAGTTAGCCTCTGAAGTTCAAGGAGGGTGTTAAGAATATTATGTTTTAAAAACAATTATGCTTCAACTGTTTAGTTTTAAGATAGAATGGAATTGGAAGTCTAAATAACAGCTAATTACCATTTTTACCTGGATACAAGACCTATGTGATTCACATTGCCATGGAGATGGGTTTTGAGAAGGGAAGGCTCCATGGGAAGCCGATTTAGGATCAGTTTACAGGCTTTCCAAAAGATATTCCAGAAACTGGACAGGTCACTCTGGCAGGATCCAAGAAAGGGAACAGATAGAGGCAATGAGTCTCTATGGTTCAACAAGCAGGAATGTGGGTTGGAAATCATGCTCAGGTTGAAAAGATCAAATTAGTGAAGTTTTAAATTAAACTGGAAGATTCACCTAGCTTAAGCTAGGGGGTGAATCTTCAGGAAAACCCTCACTGTGAAACACAGTTCTGGGGTTAAACATTACCAGGCTGGGAAAGGAAAAGAATGGATGCAAACCCTCGGTAGCTAAGAATCACTTTGGGCTAATTGTGGGATAACTGAATGCATGTTTAACTGGAAGTGTAAAATACAACAGTGGAGAGTGGTTTTTGGTTATGTTAAAAGTAAAAAGGGAAAGTTCTGTTCTGTAGTTTAAATTATAAATTGCCTACTGAAATAGTGTTTAGTCAATGGTGCTTTTAGTTTGGTTGTAACAGTAAAAGTCTTAAAATGTGAACTCTTCTGCCATCCTTTCAGCTATTCACTAGAAGTTCAAATTTCTTTTTAAAGGTTGTCAGTCTCTATAGAGATCATTACAATGTGCAGTGTCAGTATTTGATCTGGTGGCTGGGTGTGTGAGAGTAAGTGATGTTGTTTCTTCTTTGTCAATGTCTTCTTGCTGTTCCAGCCCTTTCTCATCCACCAAAGCCTGGCCTGACTGTACTTTTGGGTACCTGAAAGGAGAAAGGCACAAGGGTAGGGTTGTGGTGAAGGGAAGGGTAGAAAGAAGGAGGTGCATGCTTACACCATCTGCAGTTTGTAAATCAGAAGAGACTTGATCAAAGTTTTCAAGATATTAAAAGAACAGATAGGATAGATTGGGAGAAACTATTTCCACCAGTTGGAAACTCCAACATTTGGGGACATAGTCTAATAATTAGAACCTGACCTTTCAGGCATAAAATTAGGAAACGCCTCTTCACACAAGGAGTAGAAGTTTGGAACTCTATTCCACAAGCAAGAATTGATGTTCAATCGATTGTTATTTTTAAAATGGAGATTGATAAATGTTTGTTAGGCAAAGGTATTAAGGAATATGGGGCAATGGCAGGTATGTGGAGTTAGGTTGCAGCTCAGCCTGGATGTTATTAAATGGTGGAACAGGCTTGAGGGGCTAAATAACCTACCCCTGTTCGTATGTGGGAATGAGCAAAGTGGGAGGTGAGGAGGAGGAATAGGTATGGATATACCGTCATCTTCAATGGTTTCAGTCATGCTGCTGGCAATGCCCTCTGTCACAGGTATTCTAATACACTCTCCTCTATCGAGGTAAGGACACGCAATAATGCCTGATCCCTGCCACTTAGGTGCTGCTGCCTCTGGTTATGCACCACCTTGTTCTACAAGAGAGAGGGATGTGTACCAGTGAGTATGGTGCAAATGCTTGGGTGATATGGCTGTCATGGTTGAAAAGCTAGCATCGTGTGCAAACTGTGAGTGGGAGTCTTACAGCAGGGCTAAGTGTGTGAGGGTGAAGTGAAACTCTGAATGTTAAGTATGAGTCATGATTGGTAGAGGTTGTTGGTAGGTAAATGATAAAGTGTTTAAGGCTAGTGGTTCAGGCAGTAGGATATGGCATCTGTAGAAGCATTCACTGACCTTGACCACTCATGTTGAGTCATTGAACTTCTTGTAGCATGGCATCCAGGTCCTCAGGGCTACACTGCCTGCATTAATTGCCACAGCTATCTAGTCCCACTGCCTTTGCAATGTATGTCTGGAGGACTTTCTGGGTCCCTGTGCATAAAGTACGTCTCTCTTCCACTCAACCTCCCGCATCAAGGCCTTCAGTGTAGCATCTGATAGCCTTGATGCATACCCTCTGCTCTGCTGGGCCACTAATCACATTGCAGGTTAGATTCTCTACCCTAACACTTGTTCCAGCCAATTGCTTAAGTGGTGCAGAGGTGGCTTTACGTAGTGAATGGTGGCTTTAACTGGTCCTAGCTTCACATGAACTTGAGCCTCTGCTGAGGCGTGCAGCCGGTTTAGCACTGGGCTGCGTGCCATGATCATTCAAATTAGCAGGTAAAGTCAAGTTTGCCTACTGCCTGCATTGGAAGTAATAGGCACGGGTTATTTGCACACTGTGATCCCCGTGTCTGTTTTTGGGGATATTAAATTTTGCAATCCTCTGAAGTCTAAAAATTGGACACAGATATTAACAATCATCATTGCCAACAAAGTTAACTAGCTTGAAAGCAGATAGCTCAAGGAGCATTTATTTCAATAAACATATATCTTTATCTCTTACTTATGTATGAAAAAAATATATAGAAACTCCAACACTTGCAGAAAATTTTGAAGCAGTTTATTTCAACTGTCCTGTTCTTTAAGAGGTGGGCATTCAGGGAAAACAAACAGAAAAATGTTTTTGCTTTAATATGAAAATATAGTGAGTGCACGTGCATAACTGGCTATTCTTTCATGTTACCATGCTGACAAGAAAATAAGAAAAGGGACCAATGCTTCTTTCTCTCATTAATAAGAATGCTTTCAGCTAGTTAACAAAGAGTAGCATTGGGCACAGTTATGAAGTAGTCTGTGACCCCAGCAATTCTGCTTATCTTTCTGAAAGCTAACAGCACGGAGGTGGAAAAGGAATAAAAATTGTCCAAAATGTCACAGTTTTGTATTTTCAATCTGCTGTTTATGATGCAGTATTCATTTTTTCACAATGAAAATTTATTAATATTTTTCCATTCTATTTCAGTGACATCATACAATGTTGCTGTTGGAGAAAAAGCAGAGATTATTACCATATTGTTATCAAATTCAGTTAAAATTCCAAGATAACTGGTTAACTGCCATGGCTAAGGTGATACAATACAAGGAATTGCACATTTTAATAATATCATTAATAAACCACTTGTAAAAATGTTCCTCTATTTAACAAACTAATTTGCATATCATCTGGGTGGAACAAACCAATGTATGGACTTAGATGCCAGATTTGATCATTACAGTTACTGTAATATAGCGGCATGACAAGTCATCAAAATTATTTTAACACTGTAAACCATAGTGCTTTCAGCATGTAGTACTGGAATGTTTTCACAATGCTAATGTACTTTTGTGATGGTGTAGTGTTTCAGAACACTCATCTTTAAGTTCTTAAAAAAACAGAAAATCACAGATCAGTCAGCACCCGCAAAGAGAAAAGACAGGTTAATTTTTCTGAGAAATGTTGATATTTTCTAGATAAACGGTGACTGAACTGCTTGCATTTCGAGCATGGGGTGCTGCAGACCACCAGCAGCAGCAGAATCGTAGTTCACCACAAACTGTAACTTCACGGCCTGGCATATCCCTCATTCTACCATCCCCATCAAGCTAGAGGACCAACCTTGGTCCAATGAGAGTGTATAAGAGCACACCAGGAGCAGCACCAGGTGTATCTAAAAATGAGCTGCCAAACTGGTGAAGCTACAGCACATGACCACATACATGCTAAACAGTGTAAGGTGTATACTATAGACAGAGCTAATGATCCCACAACTAACAGATCAGGTCAGACCTCACCAGTCCTGCCATATCGAGTCATGAGTAATGTTGGACAATTAAACAACTTCAGAAGGAGAAGGCTCCATGAACATTCCACATCTTCAGTAATGGCAGAGCCCAACACTTGAGTGCAAAAGACAAGGCTGAAGCATTTGCAACTATCTTCAGCCAGAAGGGCTGAATGGATGGTCAATATTAGCCTCCTCCTGAGGTCCCTACATCACCAATGCCAGCCTTCAGCAAATTTGATATGAAATCACCTGATATCAAAAAACAACTGAGCGCCTAGATGGCTCCTGACAACATCAGCTACAACACTGGCATCTACTCAATAAACTAGAAAATTGTCTAAGTATGACGTGGCCACAAAAAGCATGACAAATCCAATCTGGTCAGTTACTGCCCCATCAGCCTACTCTCAATCATCGGCAAAAGGATATCAAGCCAAACTTACTTACCAATAATCTGCTCACCAATAGTCGATTTGGGGGTATATCTGATGATAGCAAGTGCCACTCCTCAGATAATGAAGCAGATTGTGCTTGAATTCAGCAAGACCAGGACAACATTCAGTTTGGGCTGATAAGTAGCAAATAACATTTAGACCACATATGTGCAGGGCAATGATCTCCCTTTACATTTAATGGCATTACCATCATCAAATTCCTCACCATCAACACCCTGAAATTGCGTGTGTATCATAGGCCAGAAACATAACTGGATCAGTCACACAAATACCAGTGTCTACAGCAACAGGTCAGGAAATGGATATTCTGTAGTGAGTCACCCACTTTTTGACTCCGCAAAGTTCTTCAAAATCTAGAAGGCACACGTCAGGAGTGTGATGGAATACTCTCCACTTGCCTGGATGAGTGCAGATCCAACAATATTCAAGAAGCTCAACACAATCCAAGACAAAGCAACTCACTTGATCTGCACCCAATTCATCACCTTAAACATTCACTCCCTCCCACACTGCACTGTGGCTGCAGTATGTGTGCCATCTACAAAACTGCAGCAACTCACCAAGTCTTCTTCGACTGTTCCTGGACCACTACCACATGGAAAGACAAAGACAGCAGATGTATGGTAGTGCTTTCAAGTTTCTCTCCATATTACATGCCATCCTGAATTGGAAATATCACTGTTCATTGTCACTGGGTTAAAAATCTGCAACTCCCTACCTAACTGCACTAATCAAATACCTTCACCATATGGACATCAATGGTTTAAGAAGGGGAGATGGAGGCAGAAGCCCTTATCATATTTCAGAAGCACATGAAGCATTGTAAGCTACAAGGCTTCGGATCAAGAACTGGAAAGAGGGATGCAGCTGGATAACTTTTTTCAGCTGACATAGACACGATAGAAAATTTATCACACAGAATTCTATGTTTCTTCTATGTAAGGTGGCACCACATTCACAAGGGCAATTAGGAAAGGGCATTAAGTGCTGACCTTGTCAGAGATGCCCACATCCTGTAAATGAATAAAGAAAATCTTATTTATTTCTGACCTCCTACGTTTGTTTTTTTTTTCTTTTTCCTTAAACATTTTTTAAATACATCTGGATGATCAATAAAAATATATATTTAAGTACATTAAACAGAAATTTTGGGCTGGATTTTCTTGGCTCTGAGAGATGGGGTTGGAGGTGGGGGTGGGCCTAGAAAATTTTGGGGAACTGTGTTGGGCTGACTCCCCGATGCATTCTCACCCATGGGGTCTTTCCCGGGGTGGGCTGTGTACTGGTTGGTTGCCTGGTCCACTGAGATAGACAGCAACTTAATCCAATTAGGGCCACTCTTAGAGACCATTATGAGGCGATGCTGGCATACCAACATTGGAGTCGACCCCGTCATGTGCTGAGGCTGTCAGCTCAATCAAGGCAGTCACTGAGTGGCAGGTCAGGGGCCATCGGAGCTGGAGGGCCTATGCCCCAATGATGGGACCACGTGGATAAAAGGCCAGAATTCCATCAGTGAATTGGTCTATAGAGTGGTTTCCCTTTCTTCCCGATGCCTACCGGCTTTGGGAGCCTTCAGTGCAGCCCTTCTATGTTGTGCAGCAAGGGTGCCTCCATGACGAGGTGGCCCACCGCTTCTGGTGCGGCTGCCGAGGCTCTAGGTCTGATCTTCTGATTGGGCCTTCAGCATTGGGAGCTCACCCTCTGTCCTTAATTGGATAGCAAATACAAAGGCAGCCAATTAGGAGGCTGCCTCCTGGAAGAGAGCATCACTGGTCTTGCTGTCAGCCAGTAAATGTGGGCTCAGCATCCCCATTTGGTCCCTATGTCTGGGTCCTGAACCCCACAGGAATATCCAGCCCCTGTTGTAAATTCATTGCATAAATATGTCCAATAAACTTGCTTAACCCACTACCTTTGAAACAGAGATTTTAAAAAAGGTTTAGAAGAGATGAAGAAATAGGAATTACGCCATTAAGGTAATTTGATACATAGTGGCAATGTCAGAACAGGAAGAGTCATCACACTATTATCAACATGACCACATATACAGGAAAAATTCTGACTGGTTTAGCTGGCTTGTCACCTTGGGTCAGTTAGCACCAGATAATCACTTTTAGTGATATTGGTGAGGGTGAAATATTTGCTGGGGTAAGCATTCTTTGTAGATTCAAGCCTCATTCCAGGACTGCAGCACATAATCTAAGCTGACACTGAGTGTAATATTGAGGGTTACATTGTTAGATGTGCTGTACTTTAAATTATATTTTGATAAGGTTTGATCAGTTTGTTCAGATGGGCGTAAAGGTTTTCCTGGCATATTCAAAAAGGAAGTTCTTCAGGTGTAAATAAAAAGAAGAAAAGCTGCAGATGTAGTTCTGAGGAAAGATCTTGCACATAGAACATTACTTGCTTTTTACAAAGGTTTACTGAGCTGCTGTGCACTTCTAACACATTTGTTTTTATTTTAAGCTCTCCTTGTTTCCCTTAATCCTTCCCTTGCCTCATCCAGTGCCATCAATAAGCAGACTAACTTGCCATATATTTCATTTGTTTTGTTTAAACAGTGAGCACATTTTGCATTACCAGTATGTAGAACAAAACTGGTTGCATGACAATGATATCTCATTGATGTTATGGCATAAATTGAACATAATGCAACCTGCGGTATATGTTTCATTAAGTGAAATTGATGCTGGATAGGAAGAAAACAAAGCAAGAAATCAGTGATTAAAAAGCATTTAATAAGTTGAGTAAATTTAGCAATTTTGTGGTCCCATGGATTGTGGGTTGCAAAATTAGGGCTATTGTCTTGCAGCCCTATTTGCTGAATCCAACTATCCAATGGAATCATGCCATAGGAAAATATACCCATAAAAGGACATTTATCACTTTATTCTCAATTTATATGAAAGAAGTAAAAACTGATTCCATTATTTTCTGTTGAAATGGACAACAGGAATTTATTACACTCAGCATTTTGTAAAATATAGTGTGACAAACTTTGACCGGGAAACAGTACAATAAGGAAAATTTGTAATTTCTTTAAAGTGTCAGTGGAATCAGTAATTCTTTTTAAGAATGTTTAAAATGTACTTTTAAAAGTTTGCACCAATTGTAAAAGAATCAATTGTACCTTTCTTGGATAATAAGAAATACTGATTCATGTGACCTGGGGGCCATTGCCCCAGAAGCAGTACCAACAGGAAGGAAGTTAAGATATGGACACTGTGCGGCCAGGCACAAAAATGAGCTGCAGACACAAAAGAGAGTTACAAAGAGAGGATCTGGAGTATAAAGGCACAGATGCAGACAGGAAGAGAAAGCAGACAGAGACAGAAAGAGGAACACAGAGAATTCTTCTGAGGAGAAGAAGCATATCACTCTCAGGAAGAGGTTTTTCTGTTTGGCAAAAAGGAGACTAGAGCTGTTGCAGACAATCTGCAAGCTGGCTAAAAAGGTCTAAAGCCTGGAAAGCTGTGTGAATAGCTCAGAGACGCTAAAGAGCTGGGTGTCTTCCCAGAAGTGGCCAAACCGTGGTCTGGGATATTGTTGGCAAGTCTGGAAAGTTGCATCATCAGGACTGTCATGACCTGAGGGAGAGAGAGCTCATAGACGTATGCCTCGCTGATGATAATCACACCTGTGAAATTTGGAGGTGTTGTCGGATAGGACTCCTGAGCTACCTAGTTAATAAAGAGCAGAATATTGAGCATACGGCGAAATTGCATGTCTACGCAATACCATACATGCTAAAGGGATTGCTTGTGATTGGAAAAGACGTATCTTTGTTGAGTAGATTAGTTAAATTTAAAGTAAAATTTATCTTTTTATTTGAAGTATCATTTGTCTGTTAATTCATGCTTAATTTTCATTGGTTCTGATTGATGTTAATGTAAAAGTTACAAATAGTGAAATCTTGGTAATTTCTTCATTGGGGGTCATTTGGTAAATTTGGTTCTTTTGGTTTACAGTTCCCCCATAGGGAACAATACTGATTTTGAGCTTAGTCACATTGAGACCACACTCACTCAACGGATCTAGAGTTGGGTCTCATGGACAGGAAGAGTGCAGAGGGAGCCTGAGGGGAACTAACAGTGAAACTAGAAAAAGACACAAGATCAGGACCAGGGCAAGAGAACCTTGGGGACAGCTTTGTTTGGTAGGCAAAGGCAAGGTGGAAAGCAGGACAGACCGCTGAATGGAGGATCTCAATCATTGTGACATAAGTTCTCTCATTTGTTGTTGAAAATGAGACTAAAGGAGTCAGCAGAGAGGGGTTTAAGGAGACAGTTGGCAGTAGAGAAGAGAAGACGGGGATTATAATATCATATTATTTATTATATCCCCATAGATCGCAGCAAATAAATTGACCTGGCATATAAAACCACCCCATTGTTTTGGCACCAAGATGCTATAATCGTAATAGGAGCCAGCCTCAATTTTTCACCTCAGAAATGCATGTTTCATGCACCTTATAAGTTGGCACATGGAGTCAAGCAGGTGATGCAGGTCGAATTACCAAGAAAATGCACGGGAGTTTAAGACATGCCCACACAGAGCAGACCGTGCATAGCAAATGACAAACAGAAATGGTTCCTCCAGAGCAATGAAAAAAATGAATGAAGTACGAAGCTGATTTCAAGTTAAAAGTCAAATTTGTCAAATAACTGTGCTGCAGCAAGGGAATTCAGTGTTCGTGAAAAACTGGTATGAGAATGGAAGAAGGAATCCACCCTGAAGAAGATGCCCAAGACCTTTTGTACCAGGAGAACAGGGACCAGCCACTGGCCTAATCTTAAGAAGCATGTATCGGAATGGGTCCTCAAAAATCATCAGAATGGTTACATCATCACCAGAAATGCAATGTGCATATATACACTTAAGTGAGCAAATCAAACCCTGAGTCCAGCAAAGATTTCAGAGCAACAGCTAGTTGATGAAGCTGCTTTATGGAATGAAAATGTCTAGCGTTGTGGCAGAAGACCAAGGTCACTCACCTCAAAGAATACCAAAGGCCTCAATGTCAAAATTATTAGTTTCCAGTGATTCATCATCAGACAATGTCAAAAACATGAGTACCCACTATGTCACATTGGAACATGGACGAAACACTATGAATTTTGATATGCCCAGCAGCTGAACTGTTAAGTGGAAAAATGCAAAAACAGTTCTAGTGAAAACCACATTTCATGAGAAGACAAGTTTCACTAGAGATACTGGGCTGCATGGTTGATGGAACAAAATAAAAGGCTATTGTTATTTTCAAACATAAAACCATGCCAACAAATACGTTCCCTGCAGGAATTTTTGTGCATGCCTATGACAATGGTTGGGTGGATGAGGATGGAGTGAAACTGTGGATCGATAATGTTTGGAATAGGTGTCCCAGTGGCCTATGCAACTTATTAGTGTAGTTCAGATCCCATACAACTGATGAGATCAAGAGGAGCCTGCCAAGAAATAACACCCAAGTTGCAATTATATCAGGGAGTCTAACATCCATAGTTCAGCCTTTGGATGTGTGCCTCAACAAGGTATTCAAGGTCACATTTGTGCCGAATAGAATAGGTGGATGGTTGATGAAGAAAAATCTTCACAAAGAGTGGAAATATGCATGCTGCCTTGCTTGATATTTTGTGTAATTTCGACATTCAGTTATGGGATGCCATTAATGAAGAAACGTCAAAAGATTGTTCAAAAAACGCGGAATATCCAATTTAATGGATAGATAGGAAGATGATTGTTTTGAAGGGATGATTCTAAGACTGAAAATGCCTTATCTGATTCAGAGTGGGATCCTTACAATGATGCCATATCCAAAATGTCTCAATGTGGGGGATTTTATGGAGGTGACAGGGCTTGAAAACTGGCAAGAGACACATGTTGCCTCCTTTGGGAAAGCCCTGCCCAATTTATGGGCCAATCAAGAGATTAACAGGCCATCAGCAGGCCTTTCACAGGATCAGGGCCTCCCCGGCCAGAAAGTCCTGCCCATTGAGAGCTGCTGACCAGTCAGACGTTGCAGCTCATTTGCTCAGCAATGCCACCAGGGAGGCAGTTGTTGTTGGCAGAATGACACCCACTGGATGTCCAGAATCACAGATGACCCAGACTATAATAAAATGATAGTGGGAGAGGTTTTATAGGCAAGGGACATGGGGGAAGGGTAGAAAGAGGGGCAGAGGGGTGTCAGAATCAAGGGCAGGGGGTTGGCTCTCAGCAGGCCCCCCTTCCTGTTGCTGGGTCTTTTGATCAGACATTGAGTGCCTTTGAGCAAGGGACACCACTGGGAGATCACGGCAACCCACACATGTTTGCAAGTCATGCTCTCCATGTGGTAACAGGGCGGCCCACCATTGGGTTCACACCAGCTCTGTGGGACATTAATGGGCCCTTAAGGGCCACAAATGGCAGCGGGATGGCAAGGTCATCCATGGGCCTTCCCGTCATGGTCTTAATCGGAGTGGAGGTGGGAAGATGGCAGGATCCCCACCTGCCAGTATCCTGCCCAATTAAATGCTCTCCCCACCTTTGAATGCGCCGTAGGGAGAGCATAACATACCACCCAGAATGAATTCAATGAACACTTTGCTTTAGACACTGAAGACAATGGGTAGAATTTTGCCCTTGATGGGCGGGCGGACTCCACCAGCTCGGCAGCGGGCAGGCAGCCGATCGCCGCTCTGAAACGGGCCCCGCCGCCATTTTAAGTGGGCAGGCCATGCGCTTCCTATGTAGGGGGGGGAGAGGGATTCCCCAACTGTCAAAGTGCACTCTTTCGCGCATGTGCGCGAAATAATGCACATCTCCCTGAGACTAAGTGCTGCCTCAGGGAGAGCGCTGACAGTGTTTGAAACTTTAAAAATAGAAAAATAAAAAAATTATTAATGTGTCCCCTTCATGCGACAATGTCACATGAGATGGGACATGTTAATAAATATCACAAAAACTTTATTAAACCAGGCATGAAACCTCATCCTGCCAGTGGATGAGGTTTCATGTTTTTTCAGAAGCCCACTGGGGCTCCTGGCCTGCCCACCAGCCTTATTATTTTAATTACCCTGTCAATGGCCTCAATTGGCCATTGACAGGTCGGCGGGCGGACAGCTGATTGCACTATCGCCCTGTCTTCCTGAATATTTAAATGGGGTGGGATGACGTCGGGGGTTCCCGCGTCATTTTCGTGTTGGCGAACGGGCCCCACCCTCAGCTCACCGACGGAAAAATTCTGCCCAATGAATTTGACAGTTTTTGAAATGTTTTGATTGTGGTTAAAGTTGTCCTCGTAAAATGTGTCACGTTGATTTAATTTGAATTAATAGTGTTTTATTTCACATTTCCAAATGGTGACCATCTGCACCAACATTGGTGGCTCACATTTTATACTCAGCGTACAAGTCGACCACTGTTTTTGGAAGGATTTTTTGAGGCTTCAAAGGCTGACTTATATGTCAAGATCTACTGTAGTCATTTAATGTTGAATCTGCAATGCCTCGTCATCACAATATAGCTACACTTAACAAATAAAAAGGAAGGAAAAAACTGCAAATTCTGCAAATCAGAATCAAAACCAGAAAATTCAGCATCTGTAGAGGCAAGGAGGTTAACATTTTGGGTAGAAGAAAAGTTCCACCCAACAACAAGGAAAGTCAGCATGAATTTGTTAAGGGAAGGTCATGTCTGATTAAGTTGAATGAACTTTTTCAGGTGGTGACAAGTCGGGTTGATGATTGTTGGTTAAGAAGGCATATGGCATGCTTTCCCTTAGTAGCTGAGGCAGGGAATATAAGAGTAGGGAGATTGTGCTAGAATAGTTAAAGTAATGTATACAGCTTGAGCAATGCATTCAGAACTGATCACCAGATTACAGGAAATATGTGTTGCATGAGAGAGGGTGCAGAAGAGATTTATGAGAATGTTGCCAGGTCCTGGAAAATTTTAGCTCTGAGGTAAGATTGGCTAGGTGAGGGCTGTTTTCCTTGGAATACGGGAGGCTAGAAGTGACCAAATTGAGATGCCGAGATACAGTAAGTAGTAAATATTTATCTTCTTGGAGAAGTCAAAAACCAGGGGCACAGGTTTAAAGTAATTGGTAGAATGATTAAGTGGGAGATAAAGAAACATTGTTTTCTGCTGGAGGGTAGTAGGACCTGAAATTCACTTCCTGAGAGGGTGGTAAATGCAGAAGCTCTCACCATATTTAAAAATTGTTTGGATGTCTTGGAAGAGCCACGACATGCAGGGCTATGGTCCTAGTGCAGGAAGGTGGAATTAGGCTGGGTAGCTCTTCATCGATGGTACGGATACATCAAAAGACCGAACAGCTTCCTTCCGTGTTGTAAATTTTCTATGATTTTCATATTTTTTTCCCTCTTTCTACAGATGCTGTGTGCACTTTTACTACATGTAAGTTAGAGGTAAGAGAATTACCACCGAAAATGTTAGTTCTACATTGAGTACCATTTGAAAATTATCTAAGATTTTACAGCAGAGATAAATTTCTAGATTCAGAACTCATGTTGTCAACTTTAATTTTGAATGCAGAGCAATCACATTGCTAGATCTCGAAAATAAAGAATAGTCTTCAATATTATGAGTACAGAAAGTGGTTGCTTCCCACTTTCTTTCTTGGCTGTAAAAGTACATTCAAAGCAAGAAGCACAAGAGGTGGTATTTCAATATAGTAGCAACTTCCTACCTACATTTAAGGAAAGTTGAATTACAATACAACAGAGAGATACTGAAAACTCAGACAAAATACTAGGTTACAAATAATAGCACAAATGTATGTTTTACTGGCTGTTTTGAAGCGACTTGATTGGAATAAATTCTGGTTGAAATTTAGACTGAAACATATATTGGAAAATGGTGGGTACTTGAAATTTTCAATTACTCTGAATTGACAAATTCATACAGTACTCTGACTGACAGTTTGGAGGAAAATCAAATGATCATCTGACTGTATAAATGCAGGCTGCTATACATGATTAATTTTCAAAGAAGAAACATTGCTTTTAAAATAGAAGCCAAGGCACAAAGATCCTGAGATGTTTTCCTTCACCACTTCAAAGTTCTGCTAGAAATATGAGCCTTCAAAATGTACAATTTTCTTCTGCAGGTGTCAATGCATGGGCAGGAATAAGAAAAGGTCTTCAGTTGTGCAACTGCTTCTGTCACAGTACTCCAACCCCAATGCCACTATTTCTTAGTTAGTTGGGCTAGTGGATGGGCTACTGCCAAAGAACAATCTTACAATGAAGGGCCATTCAACTCCCCAAAATGTTCTGGGCCTCTTACTGACGAGCAGCTCCAGCCTGAACCTCCAGTTGGACCCTAACTTTGCTTCTTTTGACCTGGTTAAACATTATTAAGATCAAATTCTGGTCTTGATTTGGAGTCTACGAGTGGAAGCTCTTGGTTTCGGTAGTCCCCGTCTCTAGGTCTGACCCTGCCCCTCCTTATGTCAAAATCTTTCAATGGTCAAGGGATTTGTGCTAGAGTCTTAGCAAGATACTGGACAAGTCTACGGTTATTCCAACAACTACTTGCATTTATGTAGCATATTTAGCATAGTAAAATAGCCTTTGTGCTTCACAAGAGCATAATCAGACAGAAATTAATGCCAAGCCACATTAGTTGATATTAGAGCTGATGACCACAAGCTTGGTCAAAGGAGCATCTTAAAGAAGGAAAAAGTAGATAGGAAGTGGAGCAGGGGGAATTCCAGAGCTTACGGTTTCAGAAGATGAAAGCACATTTGCCAATGGTAGAAAGATTAAAATTGGGGTTGTGCAGGAGGCCAAACTTGGAGAAGTGCAAATTATCTCAAGGGTTATCGGGTTGGAAGAAGTTACAGAGATGGGGGGGGGAGTGAGTCTCTGAAGGGATTTGAAAACAAGGATGAGAATTTTGAAACAAAGGTGTTGCTTAACCAGGAGTCAGTGTAGGTCAGCAAGCACACAGGTGAATGTGCTTTGGCATGAGTTAAGGTCTAGGAAGCAGAGTTTCAGATGAGCTTACATTTATGGAAATGAAAGACTGGCCAGGAGTGTATTGGGATAGTTAAGTCTAGTGGTAACAAAAGGCATGGATGAGAATTTCAGCAGTAGGTGAGCTAAGGCAGGGATGGAGTAGAACAATGTTACCGAGGTAGAAATAGGCAGTCTTAGTGATGACATGGAGCTCATTTCAGGGTCAAATACAACAGCAAGATTCAAACAGTCTTGTTCAGCCTCAGTCAGTTGCCCAGGAGAGGGATGGAGTCAGTGGCTAGGGAATGAAGTTTGTGGTGACTGTGAACAATGGTTTCAGTCTTCCCAATATGTAGTTGGAAGGAATTTACTGTTCATTCAGCACAGGATGTCAGACAAGCAGTGTGACAACTTGAGGACAGTTTCAAGGGATTCCCACTAGCCTGTCAGAAAAGCTACAGGTTTCTGGGACCATTACTTCTACATTCTTTACATGTTTCCATGTGTTTTGGCAGACAGATCAATTTATCACTTCACAATACTCAAGATAATCTCACAATATTTACAACATCTAATATGGCAGAAATCTAAACGTACACTTATAAGAGTTACCATTCAAACATATACTGCTGCCTACAAAACGAAATACAGAATGCAGAATTCATTTATCAAAGAAAATTACACTAACCAAGTTGAAAGATTTCAGTTCTTGGAATAGGACACATCCCATTCTGAGTACGCAATGTCATCAGTAGTTCAGCATTGATGCATGAAAATGTATCTATAAACTGGTTCAGTCCCAGGTTTCCTGAAATTGGACTTCAAATTGCAATCAGGTTTTCAGTTCCAATTGGATACAACATAATTTCTCTGATGTTTTATTGTAATTTCTTGAGTATTTTAAAAAATTTATTCTCACTAAGATTTCCCTTTTTTCTGTTTTTAATACATTTTTACGATATAAGCATAAGTCAGATTAAAAATAAAAATCTTACCGACTGATAGTTCTGAAATGTGGGAATAAGTGCATAAATAATAGTTGAATGAGTTAAAGCTTCAATTTTCATAATTAAGGAAAATAATTATATAGCATGAGTTTCACACTTTCTTCAGATCCGATTGTTTATGGTGATTTTCCTCCATTTTCTATATGGACATATTCTAATGAGATTCACAAAGTTTTAAGCATAAATTGACATCAGCAAAATAGGACTCAGCTAATGTAAATATGTTTATGGCCATAGAATCAGCCCCACACACGCTTCACACTTTCCCAAAGGAAGAATTTAAAGATACAAAAACAAGAACCACCTTATTCCAATGCATCTAATCAATGTGGGTTATACTTTAAAGGTACAATGTAACAGTGGAAACTTTGCTACACTCATCTCTTGCATGGCACAAAATGTCAAGTAATTGTAAAATATACTAGCTGTATGATGTACAGTCAACCAATTTGGCACACAGGTTGTTCATGTCTGTCACCACATGCACATCTTCTACTATCAGCAATTCAAGATAACATGTCTGGCAATCCAAACTTGGAAACAGGCTTCCTTAGTCATGCATTTATTGCAAAGGCACTTCTCCTCTGACATGCACAAGTATCTATGGTCAGATCTATGTATGAGAATAATGTCTCATTTTTCAAAATATGAGCAAAGGCTCCAGTACTGTCGATAACATATAAGTACAGCACAGATTATCTGGAAATATTCAGAAAGTAGTAAATGATAGCAATTGTGGCTGCAATGTATATCTTTTTAATTGGTAACAGCTCCAAGGGCGGAATTTTAAGCTGGCGGGATTTTATGGTCCTGCCGAAGTTGATGATTTAATAATAATTTTGAATGGCTCGCTACATGTTACAGCTCCGCCTCCACTGTGACCAGGCTGTAAAATTCCACCCCAATATTCATTCTGAACTTTCTTGTGTTATGTCTGCAGCCGATGTTATCCACTGAGCAAGCCAAGCCCCAGGAGGAAACTTGTCTTACCGATCATAACTTTTTTGAAAATGAGGGGAAAACTACTAATCTCAGAAGCATAGAATCCTAGTAGCACTTTTAGGATTTTAAAAGTAGAAGTTTTATTCACAAGAAGAAAAACCACACAAGATTAAAATTACACAGTTAAACAGTCTTACAAAATATTCCCCCCAAAAAACTCACTTGGTCAAAACATACATGTAAACTACTTGGCAACAGTTCCCTTATAGATTTTTAACCATAAAAATCCAATAATATTAACCAAAGCAAAACCTGCTGCTACTTTCATAAAGTATACTACACAACCTCTCACTCTCTTCCACCCTGCTGTGGAAAACAGAAGGAAGTTCAGAAATACTCCCCTTCCTGGAAAATAAAGACTTTTCCGGCTTGAAACTGGATGGCTGCTTCAAATTCATAACTTTTCTCAGCACAGAGCAGGTCTCAGGACATCTCCCACACAGCCAACACAACTCAACTAAACATCTTTCCTTAAATATCCTTTGCCCCTTTGATCTTAGATGCCATTGTTCTAAGCACCTCTTTGAACTCAATTTTCCCAAAATATAAATTTTTTTCATATTTTCCTATTGCCTCAACTTTTGGGTAAAATAAAATTTAATAACCTTCCCTTGTTTACATATGAAACCTCCATAAATTGTAAAAGTCCCTTGTCACTTCTAAATTCCCTTGGAAACTTAACAGCTGAAAAGTCAAGTTCCTGCTTATTATGCAAATTTGAAACCCAACCTATTTACTCGTACATTCAATTTAACCATAGCCTCTCATTACAAATGCATGCATCCAGCACCTTAATCTTTCATCTCTCTGCTCCCACAGGCAAGCTGCCTTTACTAATCTTCTTCCAGTTTAATTGCACACACACTTCTTTACAGAATACCACCATATTCCCAAAAAATATTTTTAAAAATCCATCTTCACACTTGGTAAAGAGGGCCCCCACTCTGCCTGGTGTGAACCTGTTCATGATTGAACAGCACAGCCACTTTACTCATTTTTATTTGCAAAAGCATTTCTCCCAAAAGAAACAGAGCATCAGATGATCCTCAATTAGCCTAAGGAACATACCTGAATACTTCTTTCCCCATTCTTCTAAGTTAATGAAGCCACCTGATGTAAGGAAGGCAGTAAGAAGGGTGAAAAAGTGAAATTTTAAACAGTTGTTTATTTGAAGGAACAGTGACTGCAGTACATATTATATTGCCTTTTTCTGGGGAAAAGCAAAAGGAAAACTTTTTCAGGAAAGATAGGTAATGTGACATAAATCTGTAGTGTCAAAGAAATAATGTGGTAATCCTTTGGGATTAGATTCAAAAACCAAAAGAGAGCTGATTCAATGATCTACCTGGCACAATCCTTAAGTAACAAATGAAACATCAGGGTGACCCATGTCTTCTAACTCAAGTTGCAAACAAAAGACAATTGAATGGATGCACAAAGGAGGTTAGTGCTGCAAGTTTCAGAGCTAGCTGAGGTATTTCAAAACATTATTTAATTTACAGGATATTGGAACAATGCCAAGATTGTTCCATCAAGAGGTACTCGTGGCTCCTAGAAAGCAGAATAAGATTATGCAGTGCTACCAGAGTTAGATTGGACTGATTTTGAAATCATTAGATCGTTAACCTCTCTGCATCATCAAATTGGAATCTCTCTTTTGTACTGACACTCAAGTGAGATCTTTTATTTTTGCCCATTGTTACATTTTGCTCAAGTCTAACATGCAGGTCATTTTCTCTTTTATTTCTTGCACACAATTGTGACCTCCCTCTGCAGTTAGAATAAATCTCTCCTTCTATCTGTCTCTGAAAAATGGAATTTCTCCTCTTTCAGGCATATATTACTTTCAAAGTAGAAATGAGTACAGAACATAAACAAAAAAACTATTAAGAAGTTTAATTTTAGATGAGCTAACTTTGAAGGAATTAATGAAAATATTAAAACGGTAGCAAATATAAACAAAGTGTGTAGAAGAAATTGGGAATGTTTTCAAGGGGTTTTCCTAAAGATACAAATACAATTTTTCCTAAAATAAGTGGTAGAAGAAAGTGATGTAGTGGTAATGTTACCGGATAGGTTCCTGTTTGGGAGACATGAGTTCAGATGAGACAGCTGGTGGAATTTAAATTCAATTAATGGATAAATCTGGAATTAAATTAATTATCTGAGCTCTTAGTAATGGTGACAATGAAACTATTAAATTGTTGCAAAAAACCATCTGGTTCACTAATGTCCTTTAGGGAACAAAATCTGTTGTTCTTACCTGGGTCTGGCCTACACGTGACTCCAGACCAACGTCAATGTGGAGGACTCTTAACTTCCTTCTGAAATGGCCTAGTAGCCCACAAGTTGTACCATACCACTATGGCAAAGTCAAAAAGGAATAAAACCAGGCATGCCACTGACATCAACCTGGGCACCGGAAACAACAGTGGCATACCCTGCCAGTTGACCCTGCAAAGTGCTCCTTACTAACATCTGGCTTGTGCCAAAACTGAGAAAGCTGTCTCACAGACTAGTCAAGAAACAGCCTGACACTTAATTATAGCTTACAGTCAATTTCCCATACTCCTCCATCACCATTCCTGGATATGTTCTGCTCAACTGGTAGGACAGACCCACCAGAGGTGATGGAACAATGGTGTGCAGTCAGGAGGGAGTGGCCCTGGGAGTGCTTAACATCGGCCTTGGGTCCCATGAAGTCTCCTAGCATCAAGTCCAACATGATCATGGAAACCTCCTGCTGATTACCATGTTCTAGAGCTCCCTCAGCTGATGAATCAGTACTCCTCCATGTTGAACATCACTTGGAAGAAGCACTCAGGGGAGCAAGTCACAGAATGTACTCTGGATAGGGGAGTTTAATCCCCATCCCAACAGTGGCTCAGTAATACCACTACAGACCGAGCTGGCTGAGTCCCAATGGACATAACTACCACACTGGGCCTGCAGCACGTGATGAGGGAACCAACAAATGGGAAAAACCTTCCTGATCTTGCCCTCATTGATCTATCCGTCGCAGATGCATCTGTCCATGACAGTATTGGGAGGAGTGACAGCCATAATATCCTTGTGGACACATATTCACACTGAGGTTACCATCATTATGTTGTGTGGCACTACCACCAGTCTAAATCTAACAAAATCTAACAGCCCAAGATGGGGCACCAATGAGGTGCTATGGCTATCAGCAGCAGTAGAATTGGATTCAGCCAAGGCTGAAGCATTTGCTACCATCTTTAGCCATGAGTGCTGATTGCATGATCCTACTTGGCTGCCTTCTGAGTTTCCCAACATCACAGCCAATCTTCAGCCAATTTGATTCACCCCCATATGATATCAAGAAACAGCTGAAGGCACTGGATACTGCAGAGGCTAGGGACCCTAACAACAATCCGGCAGCAGTACTGAAGACTTGTGCTCCAGAATTAGCCAAGCACCTAGTCAAGCTGTTCCAGTACAGCTACAAGACCGGCATTTACCCGATAATGTGGAAAATTGCCCATATGTCCTGTCCACAAAAAGCAGGACAATTCCAATCCAGTCAATTACTGCCTCATCAGTATACTGTGAGCCATCAGCAAAGTGATGGAAGGTGCCATCAACAATGCTATCAAGCGGCACTTACACAGCTATAATTTGTTCACGGATGCTCAATTTGGGTTCTGTCAGAACTACAAGGCTTCAGAAATCATTACAACCTTGGTCCAAACATGGAAAAGAAAGAGCTGAATTCAAGTGGTGAGACGAGAGTGGCGGCCCTTGACATCAAGGCACCATTAGACCAAGTGTGGCATCAAGGAGCCCTAGCGAAACTGAAGTCAATGAGAGTCAGTGGAAAACTCTCCACTGGCTGGAGTCATACCTAGTACAAAGGAAGATGGTTGTGGCTGTTGCAGGCCAGTAATCTCAGAGTCAGGACATTGCTGCAGTTCCTCAGGGTAGTGTCCTAGGCCCAACCATCTTCAGCTGCTTTATCAATGATTTTCCCTTCAGGAAAGGGTCAGAAGTGGGGATGTTCCCTGATGATTGCGTAGTGTTCAGTACCATTCGTGACTTTTCAGGTACAAAGCAGTCCCTGTTCATATGCAGCAAGACCTGGTTAACATTCAGACTTGGGCTGAAGAGTGGCAAGCAGCAGTCATGCCACACAAGTGCCAGGCAAAGACCATCACCAACAAGAGAGTCCAAATATTTCCCCTTGGCATTCAACGACAGTACCATCATTGAATCCCCCACCATCAACATCCTGGGGGTTACCAATGACCAGAAACTTAACTGGATCAGCTATGTAAATACTGTGGCTACAAGAGCAGGTCAGAGGTTGGAAATTCTGCAGTGAGTAACTCACCTCTTGACTCCCCAAAGCCTGTCCACCATCTACAAGGCACATGTCAGGAGTGTGATGGAATACTCTCCACGTGCCTGGATGACTGCAGCTCCAACAACAATCAATCAACTGGATACTGCATCCAGGACAAAGCTGCCTGCTTGATTGGCACCCCATCCATCTTCTTAAACATTGTTTCCTTCCACGACTGACGCACAGTGTGTACCATACACAAGATACACCGCAGCAACTTGCCAACTTGCTAAGTGTCCTTCGACTTCACTTGCAAACAACCTCTACCATCTAGAAGGACAAGGGCAGCAGATGCATGGAAACACTACCAACTGCAAGCTGACCCCAAACAACATAGTATCCTGACATGGAACTATACTGCCATTCCTTCAGTGTTGTGGGTCAAAAACCTGGAATTTCCTTCCTAATAGAAACGTGGGTGTACCTACACCACACAGATTGCAGTGGTTCAAGAAGATGGCTCACTATAACCTTCTGAAGAGCACTTAGGGATGGGCAACAAATTCTGGCCTTACCAGTGATACTTACATCCCATGAAAGAATTTTTTAAAAATATTTTGCAAATATTCACAAATAAACTGGGAGGTAAAGTTCTGAAATAAAGACACATTTATCAGTGAATGGAGACTAGAAACCTTTCAAATCACAAGGGATGCACTGGACTTGCAGAAGCTCAAGACAGATATGCCAGGGTTCTGCATTAGTTGGTTGAGGATATTGTGAACCCCATAATGGTTATTTTTTATAGGCCATTGGACTAGGGTTACATTCTTGACAACTGGAGAGTAGAGAATGTGACAGTCATCAAAAGAGACTCCAGATTAACATTCAAATCAGCTATGTAAATACTGTGGTTACAAGAGCAGGCTTGTAACAACAGAGAGGTTGGAAATTCTGCAGTGAGTAACTCACCTCTTGACTCCCCAAAGTCTGTCCACCATCTACAAGGCACATGTCAGGAGTGTGATGGAATACTCTCCATGTGCCTGGATGACTGCAGCTCCAACAACAATCAATCAACTGGATACTGCATCCAGGACAAAGCTGCATTCAAAGTCCGCATTCAAAGGATCATCCTCCACCATTTCCGCCAACTCCAGCATGATGCCACCACCAAACACATCTTCCCTTCACCCCCCACCTGGTGGCATTCCGCAGGGATTGTTCCCTCCGGGACACCCTGGTCCACTCCTCCATCACCCCCTACACCTCAACCCCCTCCCAAGGCACCTTCCCATGCAACCGCAGAAGGTGCAACACCTGCCCCTTTACTTCCCCTCTCCTCAATGTCCAAGGGCCCAAACATTCCTTTCAAGTGAAGCAGCATTTCACTTGCACTTCCCTCAATTTAGTCTACTGCATTCGTTGCTCCCAATGCGGTTTCCCCTACATTGGAGAGACCAAACGCAGACTGGGTGACCGCTTTGCAGAACACCTTTGGTCTGTCTGCAAGCATGACCCAGACCTCCCTGTCGCTTGCCATTTCAACACTCCACACTGCTCTCATGCCCACATGTCTGCCTTGGCCTGCTGCATTGCTCCAGTGAAGCTCAACGTAAACTGGAGGAACAGTACCTCATCTTCCGACTATGCACTTTACAGCCTTCTGGACTGAATATTGAGTTCAATAATTTTAGATCATGAACTCTCTCCTCCATCCCCACCCCCTTTCCGAACCCCCCTTTTTTTCCCAATAATTTATATAGATTTTTCTTTTCCCACCTATTTCCATTATTTTTAAATGTATTTCCATCCATTGTTTTATCTCTACCTTTTAGCCTATTTCGATTCCTTCACCCCACCCCCACTAGGCCTATCTGTACCTTGCTTGTCCTGTTTTCTACCCTTAATTAGCACATTCCTTAGATAATATCAACACCTTCAACACCTCTTTGTCCTTTTGTCTATGACATCTTTTGGTTATCTCCACCTATCACTGGCCTTCTATCCAGCTCTACTTGTCCCACCCCCCCTTAAACCAGCTTATATTTCACCTCTCTTCTATTTTTACTTAGTTCTGTTGAAGAGTCATATGGACTCGAAACGTCAACTGTTTCCTCTCCGCAGATGCTGCCAGACCTGCTGAGTTTTTCCAGGTATTTTTATTTTTATTTTTGTTTCCAGATTAACTGGTAAATTATAGTTCTATGAGCTTCACACAAATTCTGGAGAAATTGAAACTATCATGAAGAACTGAAAAAAGGGTTTCTTTAGAGAGAGGGGTTAATTCAGCTAACCAGATTAGCCCTAGGAGTAGTGAGCCATGTTTAGTCAATTTATTTATTTTCTTGAGGAGGGTCTAGACCTATTGGATTAAGATGAGATCGTGGTTGGTGCATGTATAGTTCCTGATTTCAGAAGGGCATGTGACAGTGTCCCATATAACAGACCGCTGTATAAGGTTTTGGTTCACATGACAGATATATGAGTAACAACCCATTATTTACAGCTTGCTAGAAAGGTATTATTTCCCTTCAAACAGTCACCAGGAACCTGTGTAGAGTGCTATTGGGACATTTTCAGGAAACTTAATTTGGTTTGATACAAGTGATAGACAGTAGAATGATAGTACCACAGTTTTATGAAGCTGTCTGGTCCCCCAAAGTGCCAAGTGCAATACACTGATGTTGCATTGCAAGCTCCTATAATAAACACCCTAAACTTTCTGAATAGAAAAGGCTTTCGCTTGCTGAAAGTACTAATGGCGTCTGACTGAATGCAAAGAACTACACATTTAAATGCGAATTTGTTGTAAATTGCCATAGCATTTTTTTGTCCTCAGGGATTATGCCCTCCCAGATCTCGTCAAGTAAGAACTTGAAGCAGCTTACATGATTTGTGGTGACAAAGTGTACCCTCTGCTCCCACATATCATTAGCCTTTCACAAGCTGCAAGAACAGCTGAGAGGTACTACAAAAAGTACAGGCATTAGGCCTCTCATGTAGATATGTAAGAGGCTTAATGCCTATTCTAGCAAGCTGCCAGGGTCACCTGAAAAATGGTCTGACCAAATTTCAAATCAAAGGTTTGTCAGGCGTTCTTGGGGCACAAGACATTGGTCCCCAAAATTGGGCTTTGTTGTTCCTGTCTTACAACCATACAATGGCCGCAATTCGGTCCCATTTCAACAAAATACAACTTGTGTTTATATAGCACCTTTAACATGGTAAAAAACAAGGAGCTTCACAGGAGCATTATCCACCAAATCACATGGATAGGGTAGGATTTAACAGTGTTTTAAAGGAGGAGAACGTGCAACAGAAATGGAAAGGAAGGGCTTTCCATATCTGTGGGCTGATGCGGCTTAAGGCTCAGACACCAATCGTGGAAGGATTAAAATTGGAGATGGGCAAAAGGCCAGAATTGGAGGAGTGCAGATATCTCCAAAGATTGTAGGGCTGTAAAAAAAAAGGACTTGCACTTATAGTGCCTTTCCCAATCTCAGGACATCTCAAAGCACTTTCAACCAATAAGTACTTTTGAAGTGTAGTTACTGTTGTAATGCAGGAAACTGGAAGAGATTACTGATATGAAAGGTGAGGGAATGGAGGGATTTGAAAGCATGGATGTGAATTTTAAAATAGAGACTTTGATGGACTGGGAGCCAATATAGTCAGGGAACAGTGTGGTGATGATTGAATGGAATTTGATGCAAGTTAGAATATGGGCAGCAGCGTTTTGAATGAGTGTTTTGGTGAATCATAGGAGGTCAGCCAGAAGAGCATTGGAGTAGTTGAATATGGAGGTAAAAAAGGTATGGATGAAAGTTTTGACAGCAGATGAGTTGAGGCAGGAATGGGGACAGGTGATGTAATGAAGGGGAAAGTAGACTTTTGTAGGTAAGACATAGGAGGGCAATCCACTTTGTTGGGTAGATGCCAGTGTCATGGATGTATTAGAACAACTTATGTAGCTGAATGCCTTGCTTTGGTGCACAGGACGTCATAACTACAGCTGTGATGTTTTCAGGACCCATAGTCTCTGTGATCTGCAGTGGATGCAGCCTCTTTTCAATGTCAAGTGGAGTGAAGCAAGTACATTGGATACAAGCACCTATGATGATGGCTCATTCCGGAGAGCATTGAATAGGACAGCTCACTCGGCACTTTTGGCTGAATACACTTTCAAACACTTCAACCTCCTCTTTTGGAGCATTTCGCCATGGTTGAGTACAGGCAAGTTCTTGGAGCATCCTTGCCCCATTAGCTGCCTAGATGCCTGCCATCATTTCTCCACTGGGTGTGGTAGGACTACAGAGCATTCCTCTGCTGCTTAGCCCTGTGCAGTAGGTTCACTAATTCTGACTGCTGCTCATGCCACATTTTTCTACACTCTGCTTTGAATCAGATTTGGTACTCCAGTTTAAGGGTGATCAAGGAATGAGAGAGGTGACAAGGCATGAGATTACAGATTGTGAGGTGATATTCAATTTTACTGTTTCACATGATAAGCACTACACATAGGAAACTAGGTTCTGAATTTAAAAGGTATTTCTCAGTAAAACTAACATTGCTATTTTCTTGAACAAAAACAAAAATACCTGGAAAAACTCAGCAGGTCTGACAGCATCTGCAGAGAGGGATACAGTTGACGTTTCGAGTCCGTATGACCCTTCATCAGAACTAAGACATATAGAAATGAGATGAAATATAAGCTGGTAGAAGGGGGTGGGACAGGAGAGCTTGATAGGGGGCCAGTGATAGGTGGAGGCCAAGAAGAGACTGCCAAAGATGTCATAGACAAAAGGACAAAGGGGTGTTGACGGTGGTGATATTATCTAAAGGATGTGCTAATGGGGACATTAAGGGAAGCAAGCTAGTGGCAGATGGCCCTAGTGCAGGCGGGGTGGGGGGAAGGGATCGAAATGGGCTAAAAGATGGAGATGAAACAATAGATTGAAATAAATTTAAAAATAGGAGGGAAAAGAAAAAAATATAGTTGTAAAAAAATTATAAATTATTGGAAAAAGGGGGATCGGAAAGGGGTTGGGGATGGAGGAGAGAGTTCATGATCTGAAATTGTTACTCAATAGTAAGTCCGGAAGACTGTAAAGTGCCTAGTCGGAAGATGAGGTGCTGTTTCTCCAGTTTGCGTTGAGCTTCACTGAAACATTGCAGCAGGCCAAGGACGGACATGAGGTTAATTTTAAGCATTTTATAATAAGAGCAGGGTGGTGTGTTGAAATGGCAAGTGACAGGGAGGTCTGGGTCATGCTTGCTTGGGTCATTTTCTTTCTCTACTTGATTCAGTCACTTAAAAACTTTGTTTTGATCATGTATTTGTTTGGATTAAGTATTTAAGTCCAGACATTCTGCTTTGGTGGAACTAGTGCATACATTTGGCAAGTCAATACTTCCACCTGTCACAATGACATGCCCATGATCAAGACCAAGCTTTGAGTCTCACGAGCATAATTATGGCAAGTTTCCTAGCTTCTGCTGAATAGTTCATTTTGGCGATGTATGGAGAATGACTGTGAGTGGCTTCCAAAGCCACTACGTTGCCAAAGGTGACATTATTGGTTGATGAGATATTTTTTAACAAATAAGTATCCATCCATCACCCCTAACAATGCTGGGCACTATGGACAAACAGCTCTCCCCTACTTTCAGTATTTTTATGCATCAAATCTTGCAACATTCATCAAAAGATGTATTCTGTCCTTTGAATATTATTTTGTTCTGCCCAATCACAAGCAGGCAGATCCATTGAAGGTCATTAGCAGTGCATGGGAAAATGGGGAGGGACAGGGCAAAGTATGCTTCTATCTTAGCCCCATCTCTCCCAGTTCCAAACAGAGCTGGATAAAGGGAGGGCAGAAGGTTCTTGGCCACAAAATTTAAAAGTTATTATAAAATGCTTAAAATTAACCTCATGAGAAAAAAATGAATACTGATACTTACATAAACTGGCATGAATGCAAAATATTCTTAAATATGCTATTTATTCCTCAACTTAAACACAACTGTTCAAAAGTCTACCTCACCAACGCACTTTCATTTTTAAAAGATAAAGCTCTCTCCTGTTCAATTCTATATAAACCCTGTTCTAGTAACTGTATAATTATGACAGCAATGCTCATTTAACTGTATAATTTCATAGTCCATACTGACATTGCATGGTTAGTTAACAGATTAATTACCCCCATTCTCACCTTTACAAACAGTAATCGGTTAATTATTCATTTAAACAGACTAGTTTAACACCTCATTATTCACTAACTGCTACAGTCTATACAGATAAATGTCATACTCAGTTCATTTTGCTGTCCTGAATGGCTTTATTATAGTAAATATGAAACATGACTTTACAAACCATTTTTCTTGGTCTTATTGTATAGTTTATGGGTACTCTTCTTGACCCAGTAACTCAAAATAGTGCACGTATATGCAAAATGAATTAGATGCTGAAAAGGTGGTTACTGCATTTTCATTTGCTATTTTCTTTGTATTCTATCGGCTGCAAAATGTGGCTCCTTAGCGTTTTTTTTATATTAACAAACGTTAAATATAAATATATATATATCTGTTTAAATATTAAATATATATATATCTGCTTACTGTCGAGGAGGTCTTATTGAGAGACAAAAAAAAACGTTTAAGGAAAAAAATAATACAGGACAATAATGGCTTGGATCAAATATCACATTGCTGAGCACCAACTCTCCAAAGGAGATATCAGCTAGAACACAAACACTTTGATGCATGACTTTTGTATTGTCTCCACTGTTTTTGATAGTTTTGCTTTCAGAATAAATGCAATCCTCCATCTGTCTACGTATAGTGAAGATTACTTTATGACTACCCATGTATTAAGATATTTATTTCGATGGGGGAGACAGGCTGAAACTAATGAGTGATACGTATTCATTTGGAAATTTTAAAAGTATGATTATACTTGATCGGCCATAAGTGCAGGCATTAGCTTGTAAAAGCAAACAAATAAAGTACGTTTGATTGAAAGAAATTGAGATGAATTCAGGGCATCTCTCTTGAAGAGAGTGCTGTAATATGCAATTGAGGTTGCATCCATTCTCAATGTTGTCTCAGATATGGAGACAATGGGATAATAATTCAACTGCCCCCCTAAAACGGAGGTGGGGTTTGTGACGTGCAACTAACCTGCACCCATTCAAGGTAATTTAGGCAGCATGCAAACTTTGAGCTGCTGCTCATTTAATTAAAAGTAGCGTGCAGCCCGGAGCCAAAGGTGCCGCTGAGTAGCCACCTGCCTCAGCAGGAGGCCCAAGTTTGTGCAAGGTTAGTAGTGGCTGTAGATACTAGTTCTCAAATGGGTTTTTTGTGTCTTGCAGCAGTCCAGCAATCTGTGACCCAGCAGATTACTCTGGGGGAGGAGCAGTGGTTCCTTGGAACACGAGCCTATGGTCCTCTCTCTGGACGACAGCATTTGTGCTTCCAACATTGCCACTCCACTCGTGTCCCTGCTGTTGCCCGTCAGCCTGCCAGCTCACACTGCTGCTGCTCATGCCAAAATGTTGCAGTTCAAATGCAAACCTTTGTATGCCCAGGACAGCTCAAGACCCTTCTGTGAAGTCATCTACAGCCTTGACAAAATGAAAATCAGTAAATATTGAGCAGCCATGTTGCAGCCATTGGAGTAGAACTGCGTATGAGCGCTAGGCCAAGCAAATGCAACCTCAAGGCTGACACTAAGAGAATGTATAAGGATGATTAGTTGAGTTTTGTATGGAACAGTCAATGTGTTCTTGGTTAAAGTTGGTACTTGGTTAAAGTCGGCATAGAATAGTTGTTTTGTAGTGCCTTCTATTTCTGGATTGTGTCAAGAGGACCCTGTGATAGTCCATAACAGAGGAATGATAAGGTCTGAAAATGCAGTACAATGGGAATCTGGGATTCTACTCATGGGAACTAGGGTCAAAAGAAGCACTCACAGACAACTTGGTTGGAACTTGGAGCTGCCTCCACCTTCCTCCTGAGCTGCTTGCTGAATTCCTGTTGCCAAGAGCTGTGCCCTCATGATGGCCAGGTTGCGGCAGATGCAGCAGTGCACCGCGGATCAGGACACCACTCCATCAATTATTGGAAGGCTCCTCCAGAGCAGTCAAGATACTGGAACCATTACTTCAGTACCCATTACTCCAATTATCTGCTCAATGATGTTTCTTGTGGCGGCCTACAGTTCATGAAAGAATACAAGAAAGCATGGCTCTCATTGCACACATGCTGGCCATATGTGGTTGAGTTGCAGAGGGGAGTCAGGAGCCAGATGTAGAGTGGATAGCCCGTGTTGTCCAACAGCCACCCCCTGGTTTGATATGGTGGCTGAAAAATTGATAGAAGGCAGATTGTTATTATAGCCTCTGTGACTGGGGGCAAATGGTGTGCCCAGAGCTCTTGCAGTCATGACCAATGTCTTCTTTGCATACAGGGCCACTCCCTGCAAACTTCACCAACTTTCACCAACTCCTCCAAACACCCAGCACAAACTCAAACAGAGTCAGTAGAAAGTAATCAGCAATTAACCTGCAAGTTGTTGATGAGCCCATTAAATGAAACTCCCTGCTCCTGCTGGACACATGTCCAGCTGTGTGAGGTTAAAAGAGGGCGTTAACTAGAACAGCAAGGTCCAAAATGGCAGCACTGACATCAGATCAGTGTTACACACTGACTGATGTCACAATTTGCCAACTCTGCATAATTCTGGCACATGCTCCTTATGCCCATGCTAATGCTCTCACCAAGATATTATTCAGATTGGGCCAATCCAGGAGTGAGCTAAAGCAGATGCCATTTTGGTGCTGAAACGGCGCCCACAGCAACAAAACTATGGGCGCTTTGGAGTCCAATTTGTAGGCAATATTAAGAAGACAAGTGGTGCTGTCTATCCAGGACTTGGTTGCCTTCAATAAAACAAGAGAGACGTCGACATTACCATCAGAAAGAATTTGATTAATATTATTTCATGGAGGGAAATTTCTCTTGTTATTTTCTGTATAAGAATTCCTGTAATCAGCCTGTGTTCATTTTTGACATTTGCTGCGTGTTTCAATTTTTCTACTTGATAATACGGCAGTTTAAATTTATTAAAAAATAGTAACTGTTCACAGCAGCTTTAGAGAAGCAAAGGGATCATATACAAAGAACAATGAATGAAATGCACTTAGTGGGAATAACCTTCTGCACTTTGAAATATTTCAGGTATCAGGAACATTTCAGGGTCCCAACCACGAATGAGTTACCTGATGCAGTGACTGGGGGGAATCTCCTAGGAGGAGGCCACTAGAGGCACCCTCGGAAGCCTGCCTAAGATATGAAAATACAAAGGGCCCCAACTCTTAGTGCTATCAGTGTGGAAGGGAATAGTCATGGACTAGGCTTAATACTGGGACCAGTTGATACAAATGGTCCCAGTCTGCCACCGGGAGGCCGTTTCCCAGTTGTTGCTTTGCTGCTGGCCTCCCGATTCTACCAACGCCAGGATAATCCCAATGGTGTTTACACCTTAACCCTAACTGGGTCCTTAATTGACCCTAATTGGCTCCCCGCCATTGTTGGGTGCATAGCTGCTGCCGCCTCTAGGCCACCTCCAGTGAGATTGCTCAGAGGCGGGATGTGCAAATTTTGCAAATTGCTCCCATTCCCACCTCCAAACCTTCTTTCGCAGCACTGGGAAGATTTTGTCCATGTTTTTGCTAGCAATATTGACATCAGAAGTGCAGAAATATCAAAAATTGATTTTCAGCTTTGTTTAAATGAATGCATTATTTAGTGGTTAGCTAATTGGTCTTCCAACTGTTACCAATTTCAGTATTATTCTCAATCACAATAGCAAATTAAAAAGCTCAAAGTGTCAAAGTAACTGCAAGGCTGCAAAGTGACTGTAATAGACAAGTAAAAACCTTGATTTTTTTTCTTTCAACCAATACAGCCCGCCCATTAGTAATCTGGGGGAGAATTTTCTCCCCATTGAGTGGCCGGTCAGGAGTAGGTGCGGAGCTGATCGCTGCCTGGGATCAGCTGCACGCCGTCATTTTACGCGCCGGTGTGCGGGGCCCGCCCCCACACGCCAAACAGAAGATTCTGCCCCTGGTGACATTTTGAGAGTTAGCTTTTCCCTACAGATGGTCACATGGATTCCTTCAGGATTCCAACAGCTACATTGTCATTTCGCATCAAATCTTCAAAGTCGCTGTCAACATTTAGCTGCGGATCACAGCCAAACCTGATCCTCTCTTCACCTATTATCCTCTAATGCACTTTCTGATATGGGCTACTCATTATGTACATTTTGAGCAGCAGGAACCTTGACTGAGAATTCCCCCTCCCTAGCACCAGAGTGTTGCAACCAATTGTAAAGCATCTACTTTCACTGTGCATGAGATCTACTAAATCAGCTCAGGTCACAGGCTGAACCTGGAAACCCTTTGGTGCTGACATGGAGAAACGTAGCCCAGAGAGCTTGACTTTAGCAGATGTGTCTGGGAAGTGCAATAACTGACAAAGCATCTGTCTTTAAAAGAATGCAGATTTTCCATTAAAAAAATGTTATTTTTGTTTGCTGAAAAATGGGCTAATCGTTCATGGCATATAGAGACATGTGGGCAACGCGGGTGCAAATTAAAATAATTGGCAAAAGGAATAAATGTGATATGAAGAAAAATATTTTCACCCAGAGGGTGGTTGGAGTCTGGAACGATCTTCGAGAGGGTGGTGGAGGTAGGTTCGATCGAGGTATTCAAAAGGGAGTTGGATTGCTATCTGAAAAGAAAGAATGTGCAAGGTTACAGAGCCAATGCAGGGCAGTGGGACTAGGTAGAATGCTCTTTCATAGAGACAGTGCAGACTCGGTGTGCCAAATGGCCTCCTTCTACACTGTAAAGATTTTTAAATTCTGCTTCATTTGATGCTGTAAAATTAGATGTGCTACTGGAGAATTGTACCAAAGGTGGGTGAGCTAATTGGGGCTGAAGGCCACCCTTCCATAAAAATAAAGTTATTAACTGCCTGGCCGAACAATTCAAAACAACAAAGCAAGTTCTTTGTGCTGGTATAAAATCAAAGGTGACCATATACTGGTATCAGGAGCAAGGCAAGGGTAAGTGGTGCTTCTCGTGTTTGTGCACATTTCTTGAGGGACTCATAATTACATTGAACTTAGTTGGAAACTGTCTCTCCTGCTTGGAGTTACCATCTCAAGCACTAATAATCAGTGCCCTTTTGCATGCACACATTCACTGGGGGGATTCTTTGGAGCCTGCAAAAGCAAGAAACGTGGCATGTGTGGTGACCGAACTAGGCAGGATGCGAAAACTCGATTGCCCAACAGTGGGTTGAGATGTAGCGATAAGATCAGTGGTGTGTTTGTGGCCCATTAGGCAAGTTCCTACTTGTAATATATTTGCATGGCATGAACGCTCATTCACGTAAGAAAAAGACAGTGGTGCACATTGCCCACATGTCTCTATTTGCCCACATGTCTCTATTTGTCATGATTTGCCAGATATTGCACTTCCCAGGCACATCTGCTAAAGTCAAGCTCTCTGGGCTACGTTTCCCCATGTCAGTGCCAAGTGGTTTCCAGGTTCAGCCTGTGCTCTGAGCTGATTTAGTAGGTCGCACCCAATTCACGTTTGTTTAAAAGTGGTCTGCATATGTCGGCTTTGTGCAGTTGTGTCTGAGGTCTGCGGTTTCTTTGTTGAAATCTATGGCGCAAGAGAGGGGATTAGAAGAATGGCAGTTTGTATGGAGTCTCAGGACCAGCAAGGATGGGTTAGTGGCGCAGTGGGGAGGGGGGGCATCCGGGCTGTGTTGGGGTGGGAGATGGTGGGTACAGCCCAGCAAGAAAGTGAGGGGCCTAAAGGACAGGGGTCAGGATGGTCCACCTCAGAGTGCTGGCTGGCAGAGTCCTTACAGGTCTTGTTCACCTGCAACATTTCAATTATCCCCACTGAAAGTGATCTCGGACAATGTCCTTTACAATGCAAAGAAGGGCGGGCCAGCTGAACCTGCAAGTTCAGCCACGTCCCACAGTGGCAAGTACAGCACTGAACACTAACATAAATGATGGAATTCAAAAACACATCATTCCACAATAAAGAAGTATTTCCCCTGTAACTATCGCTGCATGCCAACCATGAGGCGTGCCAGTACTTATAGCTCTCTGGCTAAGCTAGTCTCAATAACAACGATGCACACATGAATAAAGTGCAATGTGAACCATCAGCAAATGAAATTTAAATTTGGAAAAACACTGGTGCCACCTTTGTGCTCTCAATAAGTCTGATGATAATGGCAATGGAGTTGGGCAGGAAAGTTTTGGCTGTGCTGCAGAGACTCCTTGTTTAACTAGCTCTTGTAAAGCTCACCTGTAGCTGCAGCACTAACAATTTCACCACTGAAAAGCACCCCCACCACACTGCACATCACCAGCATTTTGAATTTAAATGTACTCATGTGGAAAATGGGAAAAGGCAAGAGAGCAGAAGTGACCCACATGGCAGGTTCCGCCGAGGCGTAAAGTGATGCGGGGTGACGTCGGGCGTGTGTCCTGATGTCACCGCGCGTCGTTTAGATCTTCAGTTTGGCATGCCTATTAAGGGCATTTAAAAAGCCACTTACGCAATTGCCTGAGCTGCCCATCCAACCTTAATGTTGGTGGGCAGGCAATAAGCCCAGGCGGCCTTCGCATTTTTCATGGAACCTCATCCATGGGCGGGATGAGGTTTCATGAATGATTTTAAATTTTCACAAAAATTTTTATTAAAATTAATGCACATGTCCCAGTTCATGTGCCAGTTTCACATGAGGGGACATGTCCTGAAAATTTTTTCACCACTTTATTAAACTGTTTAACCTTAAAACTTATCTCCCTGAGTCACCTCTGTGCCTTTGCAAGCTCCCACAGCTGGGTGCAGGAAGGACATGGTCCCTAATTAAAGAGATGTATTCTGCAGCTTTCTACAGATTCCAGGAGATTTGTTCAGGCATGGTGATGGTGGGGGGGGTGGGGTGTGTGTGTGTGTGTGTGTGTGGCGGGGTGTGTTTGTGTGTGGGTGTGTGTGGGTGGAGATAGAATCATCGGAACAGGCTTTACTGTTGGAGAAATTCTCCAAAAACAGAGGAAAGCACCTGGAGATGGTCATTCATAATAACTACTTGGCGAAACAAAGATGCGGGAAACTACTGGAAGCTGGGACCAACTATGGACTGTTTATGATAAGGAACGTAAGGCCGGGAGAGTGCAATGGGTGACAAGTATAAAAGGGGAATGTTCCTCTCTGCAGTTTAAAGTATAAGTTGCCTACATAAAGAAAATTGTTTTTAGCCAATATCGCTTTTAGTAATTTGTTACAGTAAAAGATTGAAACATGAAACTTTGACAGGTCATTCTTTCAGCTATTAACTGGAAGTTTGAATTTATTTTTAAACATTATCAGTCTGTACAGAGATAATAACAATTGTTACTGAAACAAATGTCATCAGAACAATACTGATAAATAACCTCTCAGTATCAGTTAGCTGAATTCCAACAAGAGTATAAAAAAAGGAAGCCAAATATCTGAGTGTCCATGTATCTTGTCATGAATGATTTTATGCCTTTGGAATTGTACATGTCAATTCAGTAATGTAATTATCTTAAATGGTACACAGTTAATGGGAAAAAAATAATAATTTGAAATGGTGGAATCACCTGTACCACCGCTTACAGTGTCTGACACACATAACAGAAGCTGGAAGTTTATCATAAACTTTCTGCTAAGGAAATAACATGACTAGTTCACCCAATTGCTGAAAATGAACATTTATGAATGCCATATAGAAGATTTAGTATAACTTGTGTCCAAAAGCTAAGCAATTGGGAAAACATTTAAAAAACAAAGACCTGCTAAATAAAGAGTTTTAAGCAATGAATGGATGATAATATGCAAAGATATAATGTTACAAAGTCCCAAAAAATGACATTTTGATTGCTGTTGAAAATTATTTGCATAGCGAGGTGAATTTAAGACTGACAGAATCAGGCCATGAGGAGCGGAGGAAGATTTGAGAGGTCCAAAAATCAGGGAGTCCTGCTGTAAAAATGGAAGTCCAATGAACCCCTGTATGCCCATGGACCGCTATCTAAAATCACAGGGAAGAAGTCATTATCAAAGCAGGCAGTCTGTGCCGATACAGGTGTATCAGAAGAAGCAAACCCAAAAGCAGCCAAAAAAAGCTGATTGGCAGCATACTTCTCTGACAGTGACAAGAGCCGAGGAACTCCCCAAGACATAGTAGAGGGAACAGACAAACAAAAGACGTTCATGCTTGCATTCCCCATCATAATTTAGCTTAAATGGGATAAATCTGGGTTTTGCCCCAAATTGCAACCATCACCCCACCCCCTCCCCATTTTTCGGTGATCCTCCTGACCCTGGTCTCTGATCGGAATTTTTGGGCTTACAAATTTGATAGAAAATAAATGCTCAATGAAGGATGTTTGATGGAACACTCACCACCTGCCTGGATGGCATAATTTTCTAGAGGCTTGTTAGTCCTTTTGACCAGTACTCCTGCCACTGGCTTCAATATCAACTCCCTCCGCTCTGACAGTGATTGCTATAATTACTATCAAAGAATGCACTACCACGACTTAAAAACTTGCTTCAACAGCAACTCCCACACCTATAATCTCTATCAACAAGGAAGAAAATAGGATAGGAACATCATCATGACTGAGCTCCCTTCCAGGTCACGCACCATCCTGGCATAGGTAAGATGCTCTTCATTATGAATGAGTCAAAGGCTTGGAATTCCCGGCATGTAGAAGCATCATTATCACAAGGATCACAACAATTCAAAAAAAGGTCCTCGTCTCATGGCGACTATGCATGGTCAAAAAATGCAGCCTTGCCGCTGTCATTCATATCCCAAGAAAAATGCCAAAAAAAAAAAGAAAGACCTACATGTAGTATAATGGGTTAATAGTTATAGTAATGAGATAGCAATGTGCAGCATGATGTAACACTGACATCAGCAGTCACGTGCTACAGCCTTGGTAGAACAGATGGAATAGTCTGTACTCAAAGGGGATTTAATTACCCTGTAGCTTATCATGTATATCGTGTATATAGTGTTAATATGGTTTTGAAGTAACCTACCTGATACAGGCCAGAGTTACACATGGTTAGAGGGAAACTTTCCTTGTATTGATTAGGCCACGAGACAAACCACTGAATCAGCTTGCACCACCATTCCAGGCAGTGGATTCTAGATCATAACAATTCGCTGGATAAAAATATTTCTCCTCCGGTTCTTTTGCCAATTCTTAAAGCTGGTTCCTCTGGCTACTGTCCTTCCTGCCAGTGGAAATAGTTTTCTCTATTTACTCTTTCAAAATCCTTCCAATTTCTATGAAGTACTTGCATCTCTCAACAAACTGTGCTGTTATGTCTATTGGGATGATACTAATTTTTAGCTTAGATGATCATGCTACATATGAGAAAGCTTGAAACAAAATTCAAGCTACTGCAAACTATCTTTAATAATTCTGCCTGTGTGACACAACACAGAGATCAGCCACTAGAGATGATACAGAAAATAAACTATTAAAAGATGTTAATATCGCTCTCCTCCTGCTTAGAAGTAAGTCAAACAGAAAATGAGAAAATAATCACTTTGAGGAAGTGAAATTCCTCTCTTGGCCAAAAATGAGAGAATATCTGTTTTTCCTCTGTAATTAACAACCCATTAACAAAATAACATCCTCAGAAATTTAATATTTCAGAACTGAAAATTCTCATGATTTCATTAGCAGATCATTACTTATGAAGAAAGAAAATGACATTCTCTTACTTTTCATTAAAAAGGAATAGTCACCCCTATTTTTCAGTGGTAATCGCAGAAAAATGATGTATAATTTGCACTTGAAGGCCACTAAAGGAATAGCATGCTACTTATGTCTATTTGCTCTTCGAAGTCAGTAATGTTTCACCATCAAAAAGTAAAGCTAATTTGTGATTACATTTCTTTTTTAAAACAATTAATTAGGGGCACTGGTGACATAAGGTAGGTGATGCACCTTTCCATGATTCAGTGCCATTTGAAGATTGTCTGTGAATATTCCTATTATGTTCTGTGTGTGACCTTTTAGCAAGCTACAGAGGATACAGTTATCTTCTCTCCTGACATGCAGCATCTATCAATCAACATGTTTTTTGTAATTTATTCAAGGCACATAGCAGCTCCTGAGGCTACTGAACCGCAGAACCATCCCAGTGAATTTGATTAAGGAACGATGTGCACTGCTTAGGTAAGAAATGAAAAATGCAGAAACCCATTGATAAAGATGTTACAGATAGAGTAAATGCAACTGAAAATAACCAATGATATTAAATAACCACTAAGGCTGACTGGAAGCTGTGAGTCTGCACAAATAAATACAGCCATGCTGTCATATAATAAACTGTTTTAATGTTGTCAGTTTAGACCTCTCAAAGTTAAAAAAAATGTTTTCAGGCAATGGTGTCTCCATTTTTTGTTTAATCTACATTTTTTTCATTAAATCAAGAATGCAAATTAAATTAGAATACTTCTTTTTCAATTTCATGCTGAAGTAGCTTAAGTTACCAGCTGTAATTTTTCCTAACAAGAAGAATTTATCACACTGCTATTCACTTAGGGCCCTATTTTCCTGTGTACTAATTTTTATGATAGAGTAGAGGAATGCAAAATCAGTCAAAAGTGATAATTCAGTCATTTTCCATTATAATCATATAATTTTACAGCGCAGGAGGAAAATGGCCAATTATACCTGAAACAGTTCCTTGAAAGGAAACTTTCTGTGCCTTTCTACTACATATCCCCCAAACTATTTAGTAAAATTCTTCTCTCAAATACTTACCTATTTCTTTTTCTGCTTTTACTTGGGTTCCTAGTTGGGCATTTCATAGTCCAAACAACCCCCTATAATACAAATTAAACTCTCCTAACATTTTTCTTTGTCCTTTTAATTGATGTTCTTAAATTTAAGACCTCTTAGCAACTGTCTTACCACCATGACAACAGCTTTTATCCTCTTCACTTTTCAAAGCCCTGCAACATTTTGAATACTATCAGATCTCATCTTAACTTTGTCAATTTCAGTGAAAATAGCCCCACAACTGGCTACAATTACATTCTATTGGATATGTTTACACTCCAATTTAGGCCAATCATCTCAGCCTCAGAACATCGGCCTAGATTTTCGCCGAGTCGGGATGATTCAGGAGCCCTTTAAAGATGGTGGGTGTTCCCGATTCCGGGATTCTCAACCCCATTCCCGGGCTTTAGGATTTTCAGGAGTGCCTTTTAAGGGTACGGGCTGGTTTGGGTCATGATCCCGCACCCAGCACTCCTGACCTGGCCAATTATATTGCAGAAACAGGCACGTCCAACTCTTCTGCAATTTTCATGGAGTCAAGCCAGCTTTATAAAGACTTGTGGCTCACGGTACCTCAAAAGGTGTTATGAACCGTAGTCTGCATGAGGGAATCTTTTGAAAGGCACATTCAAAAGGTTCTACTCATGCCCCCCACCTCACCCACACCCCTATTGCCCTTCATGCCTCCTATTCCAGGCTATATCTCTTCAACCACCCCCATTTCCATGCCCATTACCCTCTCTACATTGTATAGAATCAATTAACCCTATAATGACAATAGAATGTGTAATAAAAAGCATTAAAAAGTCATTAATTCAAACTTATCATGATGTTAAAAAAACCCACAGGGTAATAAAAGTGTCAATCATCCAGACCTTTTAAAGTATAAACAACAGAAACTGCAAGCCATTGAAACCTCTTAATCTTGTGTAAATAAACATTGTGCAATTGACAGCAGAGATGGGAGACAGAGCTGACAATCAAGCAATGTTTACCATGGGGCTCAGATGTCTCTTGGCTCTTAGCCAAACCTCAATATGCATTCTTGGAATTCTTATGTGAGGAATTTTCCTGACTCCAGCTACCTATCTCGAAGATGAAAATCCAGGCCATCATTACGGGAGTTCTTCAAGTGTCCTAGGCCCAACCGCTGTCAGCTGCTCGTCAATGATCTTTTCTCCATCACAAGGGTCAGTAATGGGGATGTTCGCTGATGCTTGCACAGAGTTCAGTATGATTTATAACTCCTCAGACACTGAAACAGTCCGTGTCCATGTGCAGCAAGACCTGGACAACAGTCAGGCTTGGGCTGATAAATGGCAGGTAAAGTTCACGCCACACAAGTGCCAGGCAATGACCATCACCAACAAGAGGGAATCTAAATATTTCCCCTTGACATGCAATGGTATTACCATTGCTGAAACCCCCACCATCAATGTCGGGGTTACTATTGACCAGAAATTGAACTGGACCAACCATATAAACACTGTGCGAACAAGAGAAGGTCAGAGGCTGGGAATTCTGTGGTAACTCTTCCTAAAGCCTGTCCACCACTTACAAGGCCCAAGTCAGGAGTGTGATGGAATACTCTCCACTTGCCTGGATGATTGTATCTCCAACAACACTCGAGAAGTTCAACATCATCCAGGCCAAAGCAGTTTGCCTCATTGTTAGTCCATTCACCACCTTAAACATTCACTCCCTTCTCCACTAATGCAGTGGCAGCAATGTGTACCATATACAACAAGCGCTGCAGGAACTTACCAAGGTTCCTTCGAAAAGGCCTTCTAAACACTCAACGTCTAGGAGCTTGAAGAACAAGTGCAACAATGTATGGGGGTTTACAACCACGTGCAAATTCTCCTCCAAACCCACAGTATCCTGACTTGGAACTATATTATTTTGCTGTTGTTGGGTCAAAATCCTGGAACTCCCTTTGTAACAGCACCATGGGTGTACCGAACACCAGATGGACTTTTAAAAAATTCATTCATGGTATGTGGGCGCGCTGGCTAGGCAGCATTCATTGCCCATCCCTAATTGCCTTTGAAAAGGTGGTGGTGAGCTGCCGTCTCGAACTGCTGCAGTCCATGTGGTGCAGGTGCACCTATAGAGCTATTAGGGAGGGGGTTCTAGGATTTTGACCCAGCAACAGTGAAGGAACGGCAAAATATTTTCAAGTCAGGACGGTGAGTGGCTTGGAGGGGAACTTCCAGGTGGTGGTGTTCCCATGTGGCTACTGCCCTTCTCCTTCCAGATGGTAGTAGTTGTGGCTTTGGAAGGTGCTGCTTAAGGAGGCTTGGTGAGTTCCTGCAGTGCATCTTGTAGATGGTACATACTGCTGCCACTGTGCTTCAGTGGTGCTAGAAGTGAATGTTTGTGGACGGGCTGTCCTGGATCATGTCAAGCTTCTTGAATGTTGTTGGAACTGTACTCATCCAGTCAAGTGGAGCGTATTCCATCACACTCATGGCTCGTGCCTTGTAGATAGTGGACAGGCTTTGGGGAGTCAGGAGGTGAGTTACTCATCACAGGATTCCTAGCCTCTGACCTGCTCTTGTGGCCACAGTATTTATATGGCTAGTCCAGTTCAGATTCTGGTCAATGGTGACCCCCAGGATATTGATACCAGGGTTTCAGCAATGGTAAGTTCACTGAACATCAAGGGGCAATGGTTAGATTCTCTCTTGTTGGAGATGGTCATCGCCTGGCACTTGGATGGCACAAATGTTACTTGTCACTTGTCAGCCCAAGCCTGGATATAGTCCAGGCCTTGCTGCATTTGGACACGGACTGCTTCAGTATCTGAGGACCACAACCACCTTCCTTTGTGCTAGGTATGACTCTAACCAGCCAGGGCTTTCCCCCTGATTCCTACTGACTCTAATTTTGCTAGAGCTCCTTGATACCACACTCGGTCAAATGCTGCTTTGATTTCAAGGGCAGTCACTCTCAGCTCATCTCGGTAGTACAGCTTTTTTGTCCATGTTTGAACCAAGGCTAATGAGGTCAGGAGCTGAGTGGCCCTGGTGGGACCCAAACTGAGCATCAGTGAGCAGGGTATTGCTAAGCAAGTGCCACTTGATAGCACTGTTGATGACCCCTTCCATTACTTTACTAATGATGGAGAGTAGACTGGTGGGCGGTAATTAGCCATGTTGGATTGTCCTGCTTTTTGTGTACAGGACGTACCAGGGCAATTTTCCACATTGCCGGGTAGATGCTGTTGCAGCTGTACTGGAACAGTTTGGAGAGGGGTGCAGCAAGTTCTGGAGCACAAGTCTTCAGTACTATTGCCGCAATGTTGTCAGGGCCCATAGCCTTTGCAGTATCCTTGGCTTCAGCCATTTCTTGATATCATGTGGAGCGAATCGAATTGGCTGAAGGCTGCCATCTGTGATTCTGGGGGCCTCTGGAGGAGGCCGAGATGGATCATCCACTCCGCATTTCTGGCTGAAGATTGTTGCGAATGCTTCAGCCTTATCTTTTGCACTGATGTGCTGGGCTCCCCATCATTGAGAATTGGGATATTTGTGGAGCCTCCTTCTCCAGCGGGTTGTTTAATTGTCCACCACCATTCACAACTGGATGAGGCAGGACGGCAGAGTTAGGTCTGATAGGTTGGTTGTGGAATCACTTAGCTCCGTCACTTGCTGCTTATGCCGTTTGGTATGCAAGTAGTCCTGTGTTGTAGCTTCACCGGGTTGGCACCTCATTTTTAAATATGCCTGGTGCTACTCCTGGCATGCCCTCCTGCACTCTTCATTGAACCAGGGTAGATCCCCTGCCTTGGTGGTAATGATAGAGTGGGGGATATGCCAGGCCATGAGGTTACAATTGGTTGAGTACAATTGTGCTGCTGCTGATGGTCCTCATGGATGCCCAGTCTTGAGTTGCTAGATCTGTTCAAAATCTATCCCATTTAGCACAGTGGTAGTCCAAACAACACGATAGAGGTAATCCTCAATGTGAAGACAGGACTTCGTCTCCACAAGGACTGTGTGGTGTTCACTCCTCCTGATACTGTCATGGGCAGATGCATCTGCAGCAGGTAGGTTTGTGAGGATGAGGTCAAGCATGTTTTTTCCTCTTGTTGGTTTGCTCACCACCTGCCATAGACAGAATCTAGCAGCTATTTCCTTTAGGACTCAGCCAGCTCAGTCAGTAGTGGTGCTACCGAGCCGCTCTTGGTGATGGACATTGAACACGGACACCCAGAGTACATTCTCTGCCCTTACCACCCTCAGTGCTTCCTCCAAGTGGTATTCAACATGGAGGAGTACTGATTCATCAGCTGAGGGGGGGTAGTACGTGGTAATCAGCAGGTGGTTTCCTTGCCTATGTTTGACCTGATACCATGAGAACTCATGAGGTCTGGAGTCGATGTTGAGGACTCCCAGGGCAACTGCCTCCTGACTGTATACCACCGTGTCACCACCTCTGCTGGGTCTGTTCTGCTGGTGGGACAGGGCCTGCCCAGGGATGGTGATAGGGGTGTCTGTGTCTGTAAGCTATGTTTCCATGAGTATGACTATATCAGGCTCTTGCTTGACTAGTCTGTGAAGTAGCTCTCCCAATTTTGGCACTAGCCCCCAGATGTTGGTAAGGAGGACTTTGCAGAGTCGACAGGGCTGAGTTGTCTGGCTCTGTTCCTTTTAGACTTTTTAGCAAGTTCATACAACTGAGTGGCTTGCTAAGCCATTTCAGAGGGCAGCTAAGAGTCAACCACATGTGGGTCTGGAGTCACATGTAGGCCAGACCAGGCAGATTTCCTTCCCTAAAGGGCAGTAGTGAACCTGATGTTTTTTTTTAATGACACTTGACAATTGTTTCATGGTCATCATTAGACTTTTATTTGCAGATTTTTATTGGATTCAAATTTCACCATCTGACAAATTTGTACCCAGGTCCCCAGAGCATTACCCTGGGTCTCTGGATTACTAATCCTGCACCACCACCTCCCCTACTGCAACAGTTGAAGAAAGTGCCTCATAGTAACACATGCTCAGGGGCAATTAACAATGGGCAACAAATGCTGGCCTTGCCAGTGATGTTCACATCCCATGAAAGAATTTTAAAAAAGCAAGAGATCTGCTATTTGGTCTTCCTGTTTAGTGTTCACTGAGACTTACATAGGTTCTATTTATTTTACTTGAGGACAACTGATGCTTTGTTTTCAGCACAATAAAAAATGACAAACTGCACAGTATTTTAGATCTTAAAACATTTTTATCCTTAGTATTCAAGTGCATGTGGTGTCTAAGTGGGGGAGGAATGATAGTACCCCCTCTGACTTATGAGTTTCTGCATATGCATTCTGTATATGCCCTACACCAAGTGTTCCCCTAACTTAGGAAGTAGTGGTGGTGAGTGCTGCACAGCCAGCTAGTGAGCTTTGCTGAATAAAAATGGCCTATATCCTGTATCCGTAACCAACCCTGAGGAACCTCATCAGTGCTAGGAATTTCCTTTGCTGAGGTTGCTATGGCCTCAGTCCTTTTGGTACTGCTAGAAACATACGCATCCATAAAGTCTATGAATTCTTCTCTCATTCTTCTTCTTCAATTGAGTTGAAGATAGCCTTGAGTGTCGTTGGGTTTAAGTCCCAAAGCATCCATGAGAGATGTTCTTGCTACTGTTTATGGTTTATCTTACTGAAGTCACAACAGTACTTGCTGGAGATGCTCACTGTACAATCATAGAGAGAGGGAAAGCAACTAATCATCCATCCAAGTGATCTAGTCATAAGACCCTTGCACTGCCGTGTGTAAAAGGAAAAAAGCTGTTTTCCATAGACCAGGTGTGGCAATATCCTGATTTGGAAAACAGGTCCACTAAGCTCCATATCACAAAACAATTCTGGTGGGGTCAGCAACACGATAGGGGGGAAAACACTGGATTAAAGCCTGTTTTCAGGTGTGGGGCTCACAATGTGGGGTAACCCAACACCCGATCGCATTGAAGCAGGCAGCACACAAAGATAAAAGCAAAAAGCACACAAACCCTGTTCTGCCTCCTCATCTAACTGCTTTTAGTGTACAGCCCAGCATGGAACATGACTGCCTGCACGTTTAACAGGGGGTCCGGCAGCGTGAGGGTCTGGGTCTCTTAAAGGCAGCCTGCCCCTTATAAAGTGGGGCTGCATTCAAGATACAGAAGCTGCTGCAGGCTATCGATGGAAGACTTGGTTGGATGGAAAAGCACAGCAAATGGAGCAACAGGCAGGGGAGATAGCTCCCAGGGTTTTGTGATCAGCCCCAGAGGAATTAGTGAAGAAGGTAGAAAGGAGGAAAGATGCCATATTCCTGAAGAGAGCCAGGAGGCCCTCCAGAAGAGAAGAGAATGGGAGCAGGTGGCCAGGGAGGTCAGTCTCCAGAATCTGGATCCAAAAACCTGGCTGAAGTGCTGGAAGGAGTTCAATGACCTCACATAAGTAGTCAAGGCTAGTGAATGCATCTTCAATGGCTTCTCCTACCCACTGTACAACCAATAACTCAACCTCTTCAATGCTTCACAACTCCATCACTTGATTAGCAATCAGTACTAATGCCTAACATTCAGATACTTCACCTCATCTTCACACAACAGCCAATACTGCCAGCCTCATCCCATGTCTCGTAGCTTCTGGATACCTCCAGCTTTTCAACAATGCTACATATATCACCCAACAATTTCCCATTGATATAAGGGAAGGGAGGGGGAGTGCCATTTATTGCAGTGCTTGAAGACACTATTATGGACTAGAAATTCAAAAACATGTGTCTTGCAGTAAAAAAAGAACTAGCACCTGAGCCTCCATATGGCGGACAGAAAGCCTGTACTCATTATGAGCTGTAAATGTGCCAAAGGCCATATTGGTATGGGCAGTAAAATAGATGTCCAGGGCTTGTGCTGAAATAGTTGTTTGCTCCCTTACATATGAAAAATTGAGTGAAAGCAAAAGGTATCACATTAAAATCACAGATTTTGTCAATATGAGACTCTTGGGAGGGGTCCCAGTGGATTTATAAGTTGAAAAAGAGTACCAGAGGTGCTCCAGCACCAGAGCAAAAATGGTTAGGTCTGATATTGGCCTGAACTTTTGATCCTGAGTCAGGAGCGCAGAGTTGGGAAAATTCCCAAATCTGCAAACCTAATTTGGGAAAAAGTGCCCAGATGGTATGAATTTTGTTCCAGAGGTTTGGTGGGGTGGTGGGGCGGGGTAGCAACTGTTAATGGTGGAGTCAAGGCCCGCCAACCCTGGAACCAGTGCAGAAGCAGCCACAGCGTCTGCCAGGTGCCGAGGCGGAGTTCTGTCTGAAAGGCTGGCGCAGTGCTCCAGCACTTTGTCCCAGTTGTAAAAAAAAATGCCCTCACCCCTCACCTCTTACACATCCTCCATGCCTCATCTATGACAACCCATGCTACCTCATGCCCCAACCCATCCCCCCACCATGGCCCCTCATACCCTCCGTGTCAATGAATGCCCCCCAGCCTTTGCCCTTACACCCCCCCATGCCAACTTATACAGCATCCACTATGGACAGACCTCAGCATCCATGCTGAGTTGAAATAAAATAAAGTTCTATTGATGACTTCACTATTAAAAAAGAAACACTCTTAATGATAAAAACCCATTCACTACATTTAAATTCCTTCGATTACTTAATCCATTATAGAGGCAAGCATCTGTATTCATAGCCCCATGTCAAATACTTTATAACCTCTTGGAGCTGTCAATCAAAGTGTGAACTGACAGGCACCTCCCCTGTGGTAATGATAGATTGTGGAATCAGTCATGCAGCACAAATTATATAAATATAGCCCACAGGTGCATGTCAATAGGCAGAGTGAAATAGCAAGCACTGATTTGTTTTAAAACGACAGACTCTTAAATTTAAAGGCCAGAAGATTTAAATGCCTTGACAGCTGTATGGTTCCAAGGGGATTTAAATGTCTTGACAGTTCCAATGGGTTTATTCACTTATTATGCACATTCATATCTAATTTTAACAATCCCAAAGGGTACTTGACCTCTCCCAGAAATGTCCCTGGGCCTATTCAAAAAGGTACCTGACCGTCAAGGTTACCCTACCTGTCCAAAGAATTCTAGTAAGTTTAGGCCTCTTGAAAATGTGACATATGTAAGGGGCAAGAGGGTAGCCCGGGAAAGGGTAGGCCCACTCAGGGACAAAAGTGGGAATGTGTGTGTGGAGCCAGAAGAAATGGGAGCGATACTAAATGAATACTTCTCATCAGTATTCACCAAAGAGAAGGACTTAGTGGTCGATTTGTCTATGGAAAAGTGTGTAGATAGCCTGGATCATGTTGAGATCAAAAAAGAGGTGTTAGGCGTCTTGAAGAATATTAAGGTGGATAAGTCCCCAGGGCCAAATGGGATCTACCCCAGAGTACTGAGAGGAGATCGCTGGGGCCTTGACAGAAATCTTTGTATCCTCACTGGCTATGGGTGAGGTCCCAGAGGACTGGAGAATGGCCAATGTTATTCTATTGTTTAAGAAGGGTAGCAGGACAATCCAGGAAATTACAGGCCGGTGAGCCTTACATCAGTGGTAGGGAAATTATTGGAGAAGATTCTTCGTGACAGGATTTACTACCATTTGGAAGCAAATGGGCGTATTAGTGAGAGGCAGCATGGTTTTGTGAAGGGGAGGTCGTGTCTCACTAACTTGATCAAGTTTTTCGAGGAAGTGACAAAGATGATCGACGATGGAAGGGCAGTGGATGTTATATACATGGATTTCGGTAAGGCCTTTAACAAGGTCCCTCATGGCAGACTGGTACAGAAGGTAAAGTTGCATGGGATCAGAGGTGAGCCGGCAAGATGGATACAGAATTGGCTTGGTCATAGAAGACAGAGAGTAGCAGTGGAAGGGTGCTTTTCTGAATGGAGAGCTGTGACTAGTGGAGTTCCGCAGGGATCAGTGCTGGGACCTTTGCTGTTTGTAGTATACATAAATGATTTGGAGGAAAATGTAACTGGGCTAATTAGTAAGTTTGCAGACGACACGAAGGTTGGAGGAGTTGCAGATAGTGAAGAGGATTGTCAAAGGATACAACGGGATATAGATCAGTTGGAGACTTGGGCGGAGAAATGGCAGATGGAGTTTAATCCGGACAAATGCAAGGTAATGCATTTTGGAAGGTCTAATACAGGCAGGAATTATACAGTAAATGGCAGAACCCTTAAGTGCATCGACGGGCAGAGGGATCTGGGTGTACAAGTCCATAGGTTACTGAAAGTGGCAACGCAGGTGAATAACGTAGTCAGGAAGGCATATGGCATGCTTGCCTTCATTGGCAGGGGTATTGAGTATAAAAGCTGGGAAGTCATGCTGCAGCTGTATAGAACCTTGGTTAGGCCATACTTGGAATATTGCATGCAATTCTGGTCGCCACATTACCAGAAGGTTATGGAGGCGTTGGAGAGGGTGCAGAGGAGGTTTGCCAGGATGCTGCCTGGTCTGGAGGTTATTAGCTATGAGGAGAGGTTGGAGAAACTCAGATTGTTCTCACTAGAGTGACGGAGATTGAGGGGCGACTTGATAGAAGTTTACAAAATTATTAGTGGCATGGACAGAGTAGATAGAAGCTTTTTCCCAGGATGGAAGATTCAATTACTAGGGGACATAGATTTAAGATGAGAGGAGAAAACTATAGAGGAGATGCGCGGGGCAAGTTTTTTACGCAGAGGGTAGTGAGTGTCTGGAATTCACTGCCAGAGGAGGTGGTGGAAGCAGGTATGATAATGGTGTTTAAGAGACAGATTGACAAATACCTGAATAGGATGGGAATAGAGGGATAGGGACCCCGGAAGTGCAAAATGTTTTAGTTGACGGGCAACATGATCGGCGCAGGCTTGGAGGGCCAAAGGGCCTGTTCCTGTGCTGTACTTTTCTTTGTTCTTTGAAAAGTGTAAAGCCCACAAGTTGTGGTTTGGACATCACACTAACAGAAGTTGGATCTCTGTTTGAAGGCAGCTGCACTTTAATATGCGCAGTTGCCTCTGTGAACCACAGATGTGCGAACTACAACTCACCCCCATTCTCCACCCACCACCATCCACCCCACACTCCTCCCCGCCCCCGGCAACAACGGTGGGTGTCGGGTTGGCTGGCAGGTCTTCTGGAATTGGGGCTCTGGTGCAATTTTAGCTAAGCTGGAGACACTCTCCATCATTGTGAACATTCAGGCCCTAGAGATCAGCTTGAATGGCAGTTCATACAGACATGTATGTATGTACAAAAGCACAATTGTCACACAATTAAGGATATAACAAGGAGGAAATAGAAATAGCAGGTTGTATTGATTGTATTCTGCACCGACTTGATGGCAGAGGATGTAGTATAGGAAAGAATTTCCTTGAACCAAATCATCCTACCTGAATTCACACAGAAGAGAAGGTTAAAAGGTGGGACAGGTGGTGGATTGTAACAGGGAAAACCTCTAACTGAATATTAAAAGAGAATTATTGGATTAGGAGAGAAGTAGGCTCTTACAGTTATTAGGCCTCAAGGGGTTGGAGCAGTGTGCAGACCAATTAGTATGTATCATATTAATCAAAATTTTAGTGATTTGCAACATATGTTACATCAGTGAGTCTATACAATTAGTTAACAGTCCTCATGTCCAGTCTACACTCTTCCCACAGTACTTAAAATAAAATGGCCTTCGGCATGCACGCAGAGGAACAACCATTACTGCATACATTGCATTATGCCGAGATGCAAATACTTTGTCATATTCAAATAGTGGTGTATGTGGAAACACAAGACAAATCAGAAGTGGGATTGATGAATGGCAAGTAAGTACTTGGTGGAGATCCAGGCTGCAAAATTGAGCTCTTGGTGCCAGTGCTATTGAAGCCCTGAACTCAGAAAATGGCGGTTGGAATGTTTCCAGCTATTTCCAGCATTACTTGTGCAGCACGCCCTGGCTGACAGGAAACGAGAGCAGACGTGCCGGGTGTGTACACAAGAAGCATGAAGAGTGGCAGATGATGACATCAAACAGCCACGACACTGATTTGGCACACACTCTATCATGCAGGTTCAGTTAATGCCCTCCCTTAAAAACTCTCAGTCCAACATATGTTCAACTGCATGAGGGTCCCACCCCGCCCCTGCCCCCCGGCCACCCCCTCCTCCCCCAGCTCCACTGGTGTTATTTAAAGGGCTAACCATCCAACTTATAGGTAGGGTGCTTTTGTGCTGGATTTTCTGGGGTGGGGATGGTGGGGTGCGAATTGCTCACCCCGTCCTGGAAGGAGGCCCTGCTTCGATAACTGGCTCAGGGTCGGACTTCCTCTCCTCAGCGGACAGGAAATCTAACCCTCTGATTAAGCTGATTGGCAGGCAGCTCTAGCAGTCCTGACAGCGCCACAATTCAGTAACGGCCACTGCTGGGACTACAAAGAGACACAGGAAGAGGAGCAATGGTGACTCGAGGCAGCTAAGTCCCAGGCTTTTAGGGTGGGAAGGGATCAGTGAGCCTAAGGAGGGGAAAAGATGATGTGGGGGGCAGGGGTTTGGAGGGAAAGAGGCAAGGAACGAATTGGGGGAGTAACATCTTGGGGAGGGTGCCCCCAATGCACACAGGATACCACCCGATCGATTTGTCCTCCCTCCATTTTCAAAGAAGCCCTTTCAAAAACAGCCTTTGTACTCTGCCCTGCCTGCCACTGGCCAGTGCTTTATGGGAGTGGAAACAGATTGAGGCCCCTAATTGCCCATTAGCTGGGCAGTTAAGTGCCTCAATAGGCATAAGGGTGGACAGCCAGTGGGGGGGGTGGTGAGTTGGCAACTCACCATCACCCCCCCCACCATGTATTATGGAAACAGGTCAGGGGTGGGCAGGATGGAGGTGGGCTGGGCACCCAACATATTTTACATGCCACCCTGCCAAAAACATGCCTGGCGGAAGGCAGTAAAATCCAGCCCTTTGACTTACTTTTGATGGTGTAGAGTTAGTGAAAATACTGTGTTCTGTGTAATAGGAGGAGTTTTGCTAACCTTTTGGATTTTCAAGGGGCCGCTGCTTCTGTTTCTTCTTGGATCATAACAAGGTCAGAGGATTTGCTATCAAGAGAAAGTCTGCTTCAGTAATGGGGGCTATAGTTGGGAGTGCCTCCTGAACTGCAACATTATTTGGAAATGGAACACAAGCAGCAGAGAGGGGAAGCAGAGGGAGGAGGAGCTGGCTGCCTTTCAGTAGAAGGCCCTATTCACCTAGAATCTTTAGGATGCATTTCTCCTACTTCCATTTCAGTTAGGGGCCAGTGTGGCATGTGCCCGCATTTCACTAAGGGGGTGGTCATTGAACTGTGCAACCTCCTACAACCCAACCTCCAGGATCACAGCAGGGCAAAAGACACCACTGCTCACTGGTGTTGTGAAGGTCACCATCGTTCTCAAATTCTACGGAAGTGGAATCTTTCAGGCAGGACCAGGCAACATTAGCAACATCTTGCAGCTCATTGCTACGGGGAGGTGACAGAGGCCCTGTATAAAAGAAGATAGCACTTCATTGACTTCTCACTGACCAGAGAGAAGCAAGAGGAGTGAACATTGGGTTTTGGAGGGTAGCAAGATTTCTAATGGTGCAGGGCTCCATCAACCACACACATGGCTCTGCGGGCCCCATGTGTTAACGAGAAGATTATCTTTAACAGTAAACATTATCATACCCATAACATCCAATTGGTGTGTGACCATGCCCAGGAGATCCTCTGTGTGAATGTCCACAATCTTGGAAGCAGTTATGAAACATTCAATCTGCACCAGCTACTTCTTCCTGGCTCAACAGAAGAACCAGAAGCTGGCTGCTGGGTGACAAGGGATACCCGCGCTACATCTGGCTGATGACACCCCTCTGTCACCTGTCAATGCATGAACAATGCACCTGTAATGAGAACCATGCAGCCATTAGAAACATTGTGCAGCAAACCTTGAGTATTCTGTAGCAACGGTTCTACTTCCTGTGCTGCTTGGAGGATGCCCCCCCAGCATTCATTCAGCTCCAATGAAGAGGTGGTCTGTTACACGTTCCATCATCTAGCTATCTTGAATGCTACCATCACCTCCTCGTGGCCAAAATCCTGAAATAAAAGCCACCAACAAAAAGCCATTCCATGACAACTTTATCCAACAACACTTCTAATAATACACACTAAACTGAACCATGCACCTTTGTGCATTCCCTTTGTGCCTATCTGACAGGTGCCTTTGCCTGCCCTAATACTCCTACACGATGCTACCCTAGTGGCTGTAGTATGGCTGGGGGAAGACTGCTGATTTTCACTGTGGGAGACTGTAGATGGCTTTAGGACAACTTCGAGCAGCTCTGTGTCTTATGGGCCCTGCTTTGGACTGCATCAGCTTGGCATGGGCAACAGCAGGCTGGGTTAGTAGATTGAGAGACAACAGAAATGACACTGGTGGAGAGGCAGTGGTGGGAGCAAGAATGCTATCATGCTGAGAGAGATTGATGTACTGCTGTGAGAATCTGCATGTCCCTTTGAACACTAGTATCCTCAGGTACAATGACAGCAACCCTAGCCTGCATGGCACCAAGCATGGATCTCATTACCTCAGTCTGAGCTTCCACTTCAGCATGAAGGCTTTGGATGGCTTCTGCCTGTGCTGCAGTCAAAGTGAAGACATCAGCCGCCAGACTCATCATCTCAGCTGGGTAGCAAGTGCTGTCATGGAGTTTGTCACCACTTCCACAGTGGAAAGGATGGGTTCCAAGCTCTGCGCTGAGTTAAAGCTGGACTCCTGTATGCTTCTTCTGCTTCCTGCTTTAGTCGTGTCAGCATCACAGATTAATATCCGTATTTTGCCAACATTTATATGGGTAGTACTAGCTGTACCAGATGTGATCAGCTGGAATGGCAGTCCTGATAATGAAAACTTTTAAATGGAAATAATCTAAAGATGGGTCTTGAAGATTTCAAGTGATGTGGCTGTGACTATTTTCTTTGGCAGCTTGTTCCATTGTGGGATCGTCCTTGGGAAAGAAGATTGTTGAAACACTCTCTTGGAGACAAATGGTCTTTGTAGTTTGCGTAGATGACTACCGTGTCTTTTGTCATTGCCAGAGGGCACCATGCAGGTACATGTTTCTGTCAATTCCCACCAGTCCATTCCACATTTAATAGAACATGATCAGTCTATTTTTTTCCCTCTTTTGCTGTAGTGATTCCCATTCCAAATCTTTGAGTAAGGATGTGACACTCATGTATGTCCCATACTGATTTGTGCAGAATCATGCAGCACGTCTTTGGATCGCTTCAATCTTATTTACATCTTTTGCTATATAAGGATCCCACACACAACATGCATACTCCAGGACTGGATGAACAAATGTTTGGTAAGCTATAATTCTGATATTTTTGTTGCAATACCAAAGGTTCCTTCTCAGAAATCCAAGAACACTGTTTGCTTCATGACAGCAACAAGATGCTCTTTGGTAGGCTTGCCTTGCGCTTAAGCATCTTGGTGTACATGCCCATCAGCATCCTCCTGTACATTGCCTCATCCTGTAACTAGGTTTGTACATTTGATTATTGCTTCAACATTTGGCATATTATGGTATTAAGTTGATTTGAAAAACAAAAGCTAATGCACCTGAGAAGAGTTCAAGATCAGTGAAGATAGGTTATAAATACTGAAATTCGGATTTTCTTTGGGGAGATGGAGGTTTGAGGAGTGAATTTAAAAGTATAAAGTGGAAATTATGGAAGGGGCCTTCTCTAATTCTCTTTGCACTGAAGTCCTCTACTAATGAACTCCATTTGGCCAAAATGAATAGTTTGACCCATATAAAAATATTTTATGTGCTATCAAATCTTGGTCATTAGCTACCTATTGAATTAACAACATATATTTTATGGATGAAGACTTTGATCTATTTGGATGTATTCACAGATCTGCAACAGAAATTCAAGGTCAATGAAAACATCAAAAACTATGTGTAATAGGCATAGCCACTACATGTGATGTTGAATATGCACTGTATTTAGGCACATTGCTTCAAGGAGCCTTCTCCCAATCTGCTCTCAAGCAAAGGAGAAATTTTCTCATGGCAACAAAAATAATTCTTCAACCTTGTTCTTATTGATATGCTGGTTACAAGACACATTTTTCAAGCAGCTTTTGAATTTTTCCGTATAGCAACGTACGTATATGCAAATTTTTGTTAAGTAATTAATCCATTTCTTGCAATTGTGATTATATTAGTATTTTATTAATCAATTTTGGGCCTACTTCATCTGCATGGCCCAGTACCAAACGGTAGCTGTTTAATATCTAAGGCATCAGGGAGTATTGTTTCTATAAATTTAATTGTAATAAATCATTTTAAAAAGAAATAAACTGTTTCATGCTATTACTTCAATATCTGATGGAATTTGGTAATTCAAAATATAAACTACAGTTCGGGATGTAGATATGACTTTAAAAAGTACATAAGGACATATAAGCATTTATTTAACAGAAGACGGATTTATTTTAGTTATTTCTGAAACAGTAATGATGACTTAGTACGTTCTTAAAATATCTTTGTATATTGTTATTATTCAGCAATTCACATATGAATGATTATAGTAGAGGTTAAACTAAATATTTGAAACATGCATCCAGAACATTTCCATTATAATGACAAGAAGGTTCCCCAATGGATGGTTTACAGCTTTGCTATAAAGAACAGATGACCCCAGATAGGATTCCCAGTCTGTATTGAGTTAGATGATCACAGCCAGAGTGGCAGTTGGAGTAGTTTGAAAACCTTTGAAAAAAGCATGAAAAAAAATCAAACAGATGTCCACTCTCAATCACTATCTGATGATCTCTGCTGGTAGTGGAAATGTGCAAATCTGAAGGGAGACCATGGTTTGACCATAGTCAAATGACCACCCAATGATTACAGTTAAGGCTCAAGGAATATTTATTTTAGGGATGTAATGGATAGTCACTGACAACTATGAAATCTACCGCTGTAACAAATAAAGGTGATAGAAACAGCAACCTGCATTTTTTTTTAAAGTAATAATGTTTCTGTTATATTGCTTCAAACAAGCTACCAGGGTCTTGGGAATTTCAAAATGAAAGCTATGACTGTATTTCTTTTAACACACTTTTGCCTTTCTAATTTGAAAGTCTGTATGCTAAGTGAACATACACCTCTATCTTGGAGCATTACACATTCATAATAAATTTATATTCTTAACTCAAAATTATAGGTTTTGGTGTGATAAGGAAAAATACAGAAACGACAGTCTGGCATTCAAATCTAATTAGCACAAATCTTGTTACACTAGGTTAATGGTTTGTTAACGTTGTTTACAGCTGCCAACATCTTTTATCTCTGATCTTTCACTGCAGGAAGTGATTTCAAGTAGGACAGTTCTATTAATCATGAAAAGTATCTTTTTATCATTGTGAGCTTGAATATTAAAGGAAAGAGAGGCACATAACCAGATTGATGCCTCACGTTCTTTACAGTGTTTTTATGTCACTGTCTGTGTTGGGGGCTAATAGGAGATAAGTGACTAGTTTCTCATGTGAAGTTTTTCATTATGAACTCATTCAAAAGTTACCTAAATGCTAGAAATTGGAACTTTTGTTGTTTTGAATCATTTTAATGAATCATTCAAAGCTATGCAGTATTAATATTCTATTGATCCCAACTTCTTTCTGTATTTTTAATGCAATAAATAATTTATCTGTTAGCTTAAAATATATGATCTGTCAGTGTGGCGCTTTACACTTATCCGGGAATGCATTACTACACATATAGGGTTACTTTTCAGTTCATAACAGGTGTGGGCTTGCTTATGAAAGCAGTGTTTTATGGTGAACACAAGTGAAGAGTGTTGGGACATGGAACAAACTATAACAGAACATAGTTAAGAATGGAGAAATTCTAGATAAATAATGAAAATCTCAGGGAATGGGTGGAAAATTGTTGGCAGCTTGTTTGCAACTTATCAATAGATGGGTCCAACTGGTAAGGCTCAATACAGAAACATACATTCAGGAAATCAGCTGCAAAATTTCACCACAGGTGTCTTTAGTAATTTGCACCTCAGAGTCACAACTGAGTGTTAATGCCAATATCTCTGAAAACTCTTTTATTTACCTTACAGTGCTAGCACCCAAATCCGCAAACTCTTATCAATGGGAAAGACAAGGGCAGCAGGCACATGGGAACACCACCACCAGGGATTACGCGCCAATCTGCCTTGGAAATATATCAATATTCCCTCATCATTGCAGGGTCAAAATTCTGGGAACTTCCTACCAAACAATGCTGTATCAGTACCTTCATCAGTCAGGCTGCAGACATGCACGGCGGCAGCTCAACGCCACCTTCTCAAGAGAAATTAAACATTAGCCTGGCCAGCGACATCCACATCCCACGAATGAATACATTTTTTAAAAAAACTATGAACTGGTATTACACTAATGGAAAGAGGCACACAGAAATGATTTGAGCATTATAGCACTTCTTGGGGATAACTTCCTTGAAGTCAACGAAAGTGCAAACTGGGAGAGATACATAAGGGATGGTGAAATTGAAATGGCCCATTTCACACTATCACCCAGCGTCAATATTACCCTCCTTGTGTCTTAAAACGGACATTTAATGAGGATATATAAAATGCTAATTAAAAATTAAAACTGAAAGTCAGATATCAAGTAGCATAACTAAATATTATGGCACATAATACCATTATGAAATCCTCCTGCAGGATGCCAGATTTTGGGAGGATCAAAATATTTACAAATAAAAGCTTTATTTCAGAGTGGGTGAATAGCTATTTTCCTGAACTGGTTCTTTCCAAAGCTAATTCTATCCTATTCTTATGACTTGTATTTAGATCTGGCCACAAATGTAACTGAACGAAAATAAAAATATATGTTTTGTAGCTGTAGGCAAAATTTACTCACTAAGTTACATTTGTCCCTCTGTACAGGAACAAGCAAGGGTGCAGCTGCAAATTCTTCATATTTTTGGTCCTTGTTTAAGAATATAGATGCAATTCACACATATTCTAGGACTCTCAGAAAGGTAAAGCAAATTAACACATTGTTTTATTTACATTTCTCCTTCAGCCAACTAAATCCCTTTCTCCAATGCCACTCTGAAACTTGTTACAACATGTGTGAAGTGTTATTAACATTAAACCTCTTCCTCCAAAACACCTGTTATCCAAGTGGCGTTTCCAAAATGCCACAACTGAGATCAAGAACCGGTGATGTGGGTTTTCCTAGGCATGTACCCAGATCCCGTGAATAAATGGGTGGAATTTTACGACACTGGGATTTTACGGTCCCGACGTTAATAAAGTTTAGAATGGCTCACTGCATTTTACGGCCCTGTCCCCGCTGCAACAGGGCCGTAAAATTCTGGCCTATGTCATCATGTGTTACTGCTCAAATGTGCAGGATTTGTAAACGTATATTTGGAGCAGATTTTTCCTGGTTTTTGGAGGGTTTCCTGCATTGTTGGCAACTGTGCTGGCGAGGGCCTCTATGCAGGTAGGAAAATAGACAGAAAAATTGTTGACGCAAGCCCCGGCATCTGCAGTACTTTACAATCTGGAAATATAATCACTTTCGCAGAATAATGTGTAAAGGTGTCTTTCAGCTTCATTGACAGGCTTTGCAAATCCTCTCGCTGCATCCCCACCCACTAGCAGTTCAGCTGCACGCAGCCGGACCACGAGTGATTCTGGAGGGAGAAGTGTGTGTGTGGCAGGGCCTTTCGGAGCCTGGTGCAAGCACTCTCCCACGCATGAAGATCTTTCCTGTATCATACTTACCTTTATTTCCTGAACATTTTCAATGCTGCCTGCTGGGGTTTGCTTTCAGTTGTCCTGCACCTCCACCCACCCACTGATCGCACTCCCATGCAGCTCCTGATCTCACCCACCACGACTTATTTCACTGTCGATTTAGCCAGCATGGTGATAATACAGTTTTTCTTTTGCACCCCCATCCTTTCCCATCTCCAAGTCACCCATTTCCTTTCCCTGATCACTGTTGACCCCCTGACATCACCTTCCACCTCCCCTCCATGACCTACCAGTTACAACCTTTCTCTTTAGGAGATGTCCAGGAGAACGTGCGCATTCCCTTCCTTCCCGAAAATCCCACTCCCATCCACATTAACCTCCCCAACCTCCTCCTTCCCACCCCCAGCTTCCATGCCTGCCTCCGAGTCCCCACCAACCACCCTTGCCATCCCTTCTGCTGATACCGTCGAACCCTCACCCTCTCATCCTACCACCTCACTCTGCCCTCGGTCATTCTCACCATTCCCTCATACCATGCCCACTCTCAGTTTGCTCCTCAAGAGACAGTCATGGACTTATCAGAGCCCTCCCCTGCACATTCATCTGAACATTCCCCACCCCCACCACCCCGGATGCCTCCCCAACTCCTTAGTCCTTCCCCCTTCCGACTCCTTCAGACACCCTTACTCCCTCCCTGCCCCCACACTCCTCCCTTGCCGCTCCCTGCCCCCCCTCCCCCTCCCCCCGCCAGCCCCACAGCCCCAGACTGCTGTCTCCCTTTGGACTCCTCCTCCCTCTGGACTCCTTCTTCTCACCGCACTCCTTCCTCTCCCCAGACTCCTTCCCCTCTCTGGACTCCTTCCCTTACACCTTCCACTCCCCCTCACACATACCTTGCCATCTTCTTCCCCTTTACTCCATCCTCTCCCAGTAGTCCCTCCCCCCACCCAACCTCCCCACCCCAACATCTTTGTTCCCCCTCCCAAACCCTCCCCCCTCCACCCCAAAACTTTTGTTCCCCCTCCCAACCTCCTCACCAACATCTTTGTTCCCCCCCCACCAACTATCTCATTCTCCCCAGACCAATCTCCCCCTCTGGAAATCTCTTTTTCTCCCAGTTGATCCTAGACCTTCCTCTCCCATTCCCGGTACATCCTCCTCTCCCAAACACAGCTGGACCTTCCTCTCTGCCCCTTCAACCATCATCCGTTATGAGCAGACCCTCAACAATGTCTCTCCACCTTCCGTGCGCTGCTTCACAGCGGAACCACGTCCATGAGAATCCACCCAGCATGCCATGGATGTTCCTCCAGGGTCCTGTTGCTGTCGGGGTCCAGCATCTTCTGCTCCTTGGATTTCTGCAACATGTGCAAAGTCCTGGTGGTAATTCCCAACTTCTGCACATCACACTTGTCAAGACATGTTCTGCACCGACGTGTTTTCCCGGCAACAATCTAGCCTGGGGATGATTCCAGCGGGCTGGCCTTATAATGATATGCAGATGTATTACAATGAGGTTCTCAACATCCGATGGCAGGAAATGTGGCCCGCCATTGACGGGCTCAGCGGATGATTGCAAACTGGTTTCACAATGCTGTGAAACCGATTTTTGGCCTTTGCGCCATATTGTCTGCTCTCACCACCGAACACGCCTGATGCGAGTGGGCACGGAAAGTTCCGCCCGTTGTTTCCACTGGTTGGAGAGTCTAAAACACTGGGGTACCATCTCAGGATAAGGGGCCAGGCATTAAGGATTGAGATGAGGAGAAATTACTTCATTCAAAGTAATATGCATCTTTGGATTTCTCTAACTCAGAGAGTTCTGGATGCCCCATCGTTGGAATACACTTAAGGCTGGGATAGGCAGACTTTTGGTATCCCAGGGACTAAGGAGTATGTAGAGCGGGCACTGTATGAAGAGCAGGTATGAAGCCCAAGATCTGCCATGATTGTATTGAATGGTAGGGCAGGCTTGATGGGCCATATGGTCTACTCTTGCTCCTATTTCTTGTATTCTCAAGACATTCCAAAGTGCTTCACAACTGATGAAGTACCTTTGAAGCATAGTCATTATTGAAATTATGAAACACAGCAACTAATTTGTAAGTTCCTACAAAGAGAAGAAACAAATTACTAGATCATCTCTTTAGTGAAGTTGGTTGAGGGGTAAATATGGACTAGGATGCTGGGGATAACACCTCTTCTCTTCTTTGAAATAGTTCCGTAGGATCTTTTATAACCCCTTGAGGGGACAGACAGGGCTTGGTTTAATGCCTCAGCCAAGAGAAAACATCTCTGACTATTGTACTCCCTCTGTACTGCAGTGGGAGTGGTAGCCTAGATTATGTACTCAGGTCTCTGAAGTGGGTCTTCAATTCCATAGCCTTCTGACTCCGAGAAAGAGTGCTGCCCAATGACCCAGAATTGGCAAGCCTGGTCACAATATTGCCAGTACAGCTTTGCTTAACTATTTAAATCCTGTTAAATTGGGAACTATAGACAAGGAGCATACAATGGGAATGCACAATGAATGTTCTGAAAACAAAACTTCTACTTTTCCAGTAGTTCATTAATAAAAAATTGGCAATTAGCAGATAGGAGGAATATGAACAAAAACATTTTAAAGAAAGTATTCTTAATGGCTTAATGGGGAAAATATAGTACCATATAGTGTTACGCAAAGTAAAAGTCAGTGTTGTCATATCCCCAAGACTGTCACCTAGTGGTGTGACAGGTAATTGCAAAAAATAAGTGTTGACTTTTTAACATGTTCCCAACAGAACTGTTTATATTTGAGGTTACAATAGTGTGCACATCATACGCAAAGTTTTTAATACAAATTTATACATGTCTGCTATGGCTTGTATCCATATGTCCTTCATGAGTTATCAGGAAGGATGCAAAAAAAAACCTTAAAGGTGGCTACAGTTTTCCTCGGATTTCAGCTGTTTTTAAATAACTCTAATTACTTGGATTTGCCTACTTAAAACATTGGTCTTAAAGGGTGTTAAGCATCATAGCCATGATCCAAACCTGAACTAGCCTGTGTGAACAACGAGGTTATGTTTGTTTTTAGTGTGATTTGAATTTGTTCAATTGAGGGATATTGTGGTAGTTTTTGATATTTGCTCCATCTTTGAGCAAAAAATGCATTTTAATATTGATTTTTGAAACACGTAAAAAATGAAGTTATGTTCATTAGCAAAAAGTAGAAAAAGATTTGGAAGTGATTACTATAGTATAATATAGCACAGAAGTGGCCATTTTGCCCATCATGCACGTGCTAGCTCTTGGGTACAGCTATTCAACCTGTCCCACGGCTCAATACTTTTCCCATTCACCAGAAAGTCTTTTCCCTTCAAGTATTATCCAATTCTCTTTTGAAAGTTACTATTGAATCTGCTTCTACCACCTTTTCAGGCAGAGCATTCAGATCACAATAATTTGCAGTGAAAAGGAATGTTTTCTCATGTCCCCTCTGGGACTTTTGCCAATCACCTTAAATCGGTGTCCTCGGTTATCAGCCCTTCTGCAATGGGAAACAGTTTCTCTTTATTTACTCTATCAATATATTTCATAATTTAAAACACTTATTTCAAATTTTCTCTTAACCTTCACTGCTCTAAAGAGAATAGCCCTATCTTGTCCAGTCTTTCCATATATGGTTTAAAAGTAAATAGTTTCATGCAAATTGTTCAACAAGAACCCATAGAAGAATGTATTATGTTCATAAGAATCCATTTGTGTACAAAAAATGCACATTTCCATTTTCTTGAAAGAATTATGCCCAAAATAACCAAAGATTTGTCACTTACATTGCAGTATGTGAAGAGTTAAAAGTGCTTGAAAGACAGATAATTTTAGCTTTAAGTGAAAATGGAGGTGATTACACAATGTTTACGCTACAGTTGTCAAGCTGTCACCAATAAAATAACCATAGTCAAAACTGAAAATGCCCTCATTGCAATTTTAATGTCAGTCCAGAGTAATTCCAGTTCTGAAACAAATAGAATAAAATCACATTGGTCCACATATTATAATTAGAATCCCAGTTCGTCTCTTACTTATTCTAATCTTACAGGGTTTGATTTTTAAATTTGTTACTGTTTGGTACATGCCCAAGTGCAGGATAATAGTACAGGATAAATCTCCCGATCATTGTAACATGAATAGAATAATTCGTAAGTGTAAATGAGGAACAAAATTCTGGCAGTGTATTTGGAGGTTTTAAGCTCCACAATTTATCCACTTTATATTTACTCTGAAATGATTATTTTTTTGAAAATCTTATGCAACAAAGTAAATGTACATGCAATTCATTTGCTTCAAAAAGACTCACCTTACCAGTGACTTGATTTCAAGTGAAAAACTGTTTTTTTTCACTCTCACTTGCAGCTAGTGACAGTTCAACCAACATTGCAAGGCAGTTTGAACAAAATTATATCGACATTCAAAGAGCTGATCCTTGAAACCTTCCCAGATATGTACTTAACATTTTTCCCACACATCATCTCTTTTTGTCAGCTCTTATTCTTTTACCTTTCACTGGCTAGTGTATGCCTGTATAATCAAAATTGCACTCATCCTTTTTTGATTTCAGCAACAAGCACATATTTGGCGCACTCTTTTAAGAAAAAGACAGAGGGTTTCCTGGAATCCTCAGTCCTTTTCCATCTCTCCCTGCAAAAAGTGAAGCTTTTGCATGGAGATGATGTTTAAAGACAGTTCCACACTGTAGGACTGCCATTAATGACAACCTTCAATGCAAAATCTTGACCTCTAGTGACCCAGATTTTTCTCAATTCTCTCAAATTGTTATCAGGTTTCCACATGGCTGAACCTGTGGTCCTGGATTCCCTTTCTTCTAACAATGAGAATCATGGGTCATTGCCCCCCAGCGGGCATTGAATAGGAACAACAGCACTACTGGAACAGTCAAGCATAGGCATCCAGGATCTTTTGGCTGTGGTGGCACTCTTGCCTCTGAGTCAGAATGTTGTGGTTTTAAGCCCCACATCAGATACTTAAGAATCATTTTTAATCTAGTCTGACACTCAAATGCAGTATTGAGGAGCTAGCTGCACTGTTGGAGGTACCATCTTTTGGATAAGACGTCAAACCGAGACTTTGTCCGTTCTTGCAGGTGAATGTAAAAGATCCCATGGCGCTATTTCAAAGAGCAGGAGAGTCCTGTTCAATATTTATCCCTCAAGCAACATCACTAAAACACAGATTATCAGGTTATTATTTCATTGCTATTTGTGGGACCTTGCTGTGAACATGTTTGCTGCAGTGTTTACCTACTGCACTTGAAAGGTAAAGTTCTGCTGTTGTGAAAGGTACTGTATAAATGCAAGTTCTTTCTATACTACTCGATTTACAAATGTCACAGGTTGAAATAGAGTATCTCTTTTCTGTGTGACTGGATATTCTTTCCCTATTATTTTAAGTAGGTACTATAAATGGTGCTTCTTAACGCTGCATTACATTATCATCCAAATAGATACCAATGAAACTCATTGTAGGTAATGGAACTGAGAAAGATTGAAAATAATTGACTCATATTGCTGTTTCATAGTGAGACAGTTCTGTAGGTTTGTTGGTTGTGCTAGCTTTTCATGTTAAAATATGCTAATGCAAATTAAATAAGGTCAGTTAAGTCTGAAGTGACCTTGTACCATTGCTAGATGGATTCACGGTCCACACCAGTGTTGCATCAGATGGCAATTTATACAACTTTGATTTCAGGCACCATAAAAGCTTACTTGAGAGTTGAATTAAATATTCCTTTGGTTCAACTTTGTATTGTAATTTAGACATTACAGAACTCTGCTTAAATAAAGTATTGACATCAGATAGATTCAAGCATTTTCTAAGCACATCTTGGTTGGTGGTCTTTTCTCTATGACCTCCTGCTGTTTAGAATTATTAACAGAGGTGTGTAATTATATGGTTCAAAAGGAATGACAGACCTGCTTGGGTGGAATTAGAAAAAAAATGTTCTCCAAATAATGCTATTAACAATCTTTTCGTGCTTTAATCTCATGCAAAGTCATTTTAAAGATAAAGATGACCTTTATTAAAGACTCAAAAACTGGCAGACAGAACATCTTGACATGTGCTGAGACTTAATAGAAAGAATCATTTTTAAGAACTCCTGGAACTTTATCCAATGAGTTCAGGTTTCAATAAATATCTTACATTTGCAGAAATGATATATTTGTGATCCGTTAATCAATCTAACATCCCACATTTTAAAGTTATCCATCTGCATAACAGCACTGATAAGTGAGGTTCATGCTAAAAAAAAAATCAATTAACGTACAAAAAATGCTCCTTGATTATTGTATGGTTGGAGACAGCTTGCAAGCTTAGTTATGATTCTAAGAAAAGCCAGCTTTTCTGGATTTGAAATAAACCTCAAATTAACAAAGAATAAAACAGGTGGTTCCCTTAGCAAATTATACATACCAACAGTAACTGCAGTTCAAAATTACTTAATTAATTGGACAGATACACATCAAACATCAACTTTTTAGCCAACAAGTTAACATTTTATGTTGTTTATATTTGTCAATGTTTTACAAGAAGTATCAGTTTTGGTTAGGTGGTGGAACTGAAAGCTGTTAGAGCAATTATTCAATCACATGTTATTTATTTCCCAGTGTTGGTTGTTCAAGAACTAGATGTATTTTTTTCAGGTGAGGCAATGGTTTCTGAGAGTTGCCATTACACGTACGTTTATTTAGTGTTTGTTCCTAAAGTGGTTACACATTAAAAGCTATTTCTTCTGTGAATGCATTAACTGGCTTTATGTCAACGTATTTGCAGAATTGTCAGGAGTTGAAAATAAAATAGGAATGGGATTAGATGTTGATGAATTTTGCTATATTTATAGAATCACACTGAACTGCACAAATTTAGGATTTTACTATTGTACTATGATGTACGATCAGGGACTGTTGACCTCATTGTGAAGAGGTTGTTGTACCCAATGTTCTCAAAGTGATTTTCAGTATGTGTACATGCATGGTGTAGGTCCCTTTGATACTATGCTGCAACTAAGCAGATCCCAAACTATCTACTTAAAATAATCAACTACTAAGGGAAAATGTGAGGAGTGGCATTAACAATCAATAACAATAGAAGAAATAACGAACCACAGAGAAGAGACAGACGGTCAACTCCACCTGAGGACACAAATGTGGCTCCAAGGGCCAGTAAACCCTATTTCTATGCGTTTTTTAAAAAATTGGAAAGTGGAATAGTTTTTGTTTCCAGCACAAGAAAATGCCTTTTTGAGAGACTCAAAAGAGCAAGATGGGCCAGAAATTACTGTTGCAGATAAGAGCAGACAAATGTCGAACTGACTCACTTTTAATCATGTTTTTAATGGAGGGCATTAGCCAATTTAATTCCAATAGGGTTAACCCACCTGCTAAAATAGCTGACTGAAAAATGTCCTCCAAGTAAGCACTTGCCTACTATTATTACGAACAGCCTCATGTTAGAAAAATGTTTGAGAACACACAACAGTTTAATTGACATCTAAAAGAGAAAAACACTGGTTAGTGCTTAGAATTGATCCTTCATCAGAATTCTTTTGTTTCAATTACACTGGCAGCAATTTCAGAGTGACTGATTCCATTGGGCAGAAGGTGGGAAACGTGAACCCACAGCCCACTTGATCGAATTGGTCTGTGACTTGATCAATTTTCATGGTCAAGCCTCATTTCTATAATGCTGCAAGCACTGTTGGAGCTCATCGTGTGGGAGGGTAAGGGAGGCAGGTGGGAAACTCCTCCTGAAGCAAATTCAAAGCAAAGGTGGTTTATTTAAAACAGTTACATCAGCATGCCCTCAACTTTTAAATACAAATGCAAGTTATTTTTCTCTTTTTCAAGGTAGGATGTTATGTTTATCGTGTTGGTTTCTCACCTCGTGCTCATTCAGAGCTTCTCCCATACACTAACTTGCTTCGCCACAAACTTGGGATGGGTCATTTTAGAAGGCTACTGCTGTCAATTTCTTTATGGGGATTTTTTTGAGTGGGCAGTGGGAGGAACAATCAATTGAATGGTCTGCTTTTATTTACATTTGCATTGGTGAATAGTCTGTCCATGCATTCCTGGCAGTGACAGGCAACCAGTCCAACTGAAGGGCAAGTTCCTGGCAGAGCCAACATCAACTTAAAGAGTGAATGCGCTTCTTAAACTGTGACGTCACTCAACTCTGTGCTTAAATCTACTGCTGCTATTGCAAGAGTTTCTGGAGACAACTTACAACTACAGTCAGGCAGGTGCCTGAGAAGACACTGTAGTAAACTTGGAGGGATGTGACAATGTCAAGCCCACATCATCCCAGGACATGGGTTCAGTGCCACAAACAGTGCGGCAGCAGGGGTGAGAATATTTTCTTCCTATCAAATTCTTTTCAGTGCGCCTGGCCACAGCATTGCCACCTACTCCCCCTCCCTACACACACTTCCCCAGCACCCAAACATTTCCCGTTCACATTCTTCTACTGATCAAAAGCTGCATCTACTCTCCTTTTCATTCAAACCACACAAACTCTACTGCTGCTTCTGCTCTCACAGCAGGCACAAAAAGCATTCTGCTTCAAACTGGAAGCAACTACTAAGTATTTCACTCCTCTGTTGACTGCTTTCACATTGAAAACACCCTCTTGCACATTGGCAACCTCCCTAATGTACTTACAACTTTATGCCTCACCCTCTTAGCAAGTAGACAATGCTACAGAATAACCTTACACTAACTCAGACCTCACATTCAGCACGTGCTGGCTCAGAACAAGAGAGAACCATGCCCTTAACCACTTGAAGGAGAAAACTATAGGTATATTGGAGCATTAGGCTAAGAAGCAACAGTGAAATTTGAGATCATGCTGAGCAAGGTTTTTGTCTATTATTTATACTTGTTCTCTTTCTTCAAGTAATTATATGTACAAACAGCAAAGCAATCTGATTCAGTACATTACTCCCAATAACCAGCTACTTCCTATCCTTTCTGTGCCAGGCTGAGCCCTGCCATTTTCCTGGATCCAACTGAAGAACTAAACCTGGCAGAATGTTAGTTGGAAGGAAGCACTTAGTCCTTCTTTGCCAAACACTAACACAGAAATATACCTGGATGTGACAGATAGTGAGTTGGAGGGCTCTGTACTGTGATGGCCCATGTGCTTTTGCAGGGGGTGGGGGGAAATCTATGGGCAGAATTTTCTGCCTGTCGGGCGAGCCAGTCAGGAATGGGAACGGAGCCGATCGCCGCCCACTCTAGCTGTGCTGGCGGAGGGAGGAAGGAGAGTTGGGGCCTGCGCTCTTTCGCGCATGCCTGCGAAAGAGCGCAGAAATCTCCCTGAGGCACAGAGTTGCCTCAGGGAGATTAAGTTCATATTGAAAGTTTTAAATAAAGAAAGATTAAAATTATTTAGACATGCCCCCTCTTGTGACAGTTTCACATGAGCTGGGACATGTTTATGAATTGTGGAAAAAATATTTATTTGTTTAATAAAACCTTCAGGAAACCTCAACCGCCCGTGGATGAGGCTTCCTGAAAAACACAAAGGCCGGTTGGGCTCTTCGCCTGCCCGCCAACCTTAAGGTTGGATGGGCAGCATTGATAATTACTTCAAGTGCTTTTTAATGGCCTTAACAGGCCTTTGACAGTTCGGCGGGCACACAGCCGCCTCCAGCGTGCGCCCGCTGACCGAAAGACCTGAATGATGCGCGGTGAGGTCGGGATGCATGCCCGATGTCACCCCGTGTCATTTTATGCATCGGCATGCCGGGCCCGCCCCTACACGCCGACGTGAAAATTCTGGCCCATATTTTATTTTGCTCTGTTGGTCCCTTTAAGAACTAGGCTTTGCCAGGAGTTAATTTCTGGTAAAGCACCTGGCTTCCAGTAAATGATCATGTAACCAAGTTGCCTGGGAGATAAACAATAGAATAGCAAGGGGTCAACAATAAGTTAATTATAGGGGTGAGTAGATTGTGGGAATGGCTCTAGTCTCATGCAGGGTTTTTAGTTTTCAGCTTTTAGAACAATCTGGCTTCAGAGAAAGGAACATCATTTTCCAGCAGAATTCATTTGAAATTCAGTGTACTGACTAAAAAGAGTTTAAATCTCTTGTTAACTGAAGGACTTCTAGCAGTGAGTTAGACTTCTGGGATAGCCAAGCTGAGAAGTGAGTGTATGTTATAGATTCAAGACTCCATAGTTAAAGGATATTAGAACTAGGAGACTTCTGGCCTGAGGTGGCTACGCTTAGGATGCCTGTGTTGAACTGTGAGTTTACAACTGTGGCTCGGTTGTAGCAGATGTGAAGGGAAAACCTTGCCAGAAGTAAGTGGAAGGCCCAAGAAATCTTCTAAGCAGTACTCAGACCAAGTAGCCAATCTTGTAAAAATGTTGATAAGTATCTGACTTGAGTTTTGGGAGTGTAAGTCAAATGGGTGTAGAAGGAAGTTGGAGTTAAGAAGTTTGGTTTAGAAAATAAGTAACTGTGTTCATTGTACTTTTAATATCTTTAATGTAACTGACCATTTAAGATAGAGTGTAGTTATGAATATTCATGTTCTTTGATTTTTTTTTTGTTGAAGGAAATTATGTTGATTTAAACAATGAGCCCTGTGGCTTCATTTTTTTGGTGAATACCTGGGTTTTCAGGTTCTAAAAAAAAAATGTTACATGTCATAGAGTCATTGAGGTCTACAGCACAGAAAAAAGCCCTTTGGCCCATCAAGTCTGCGCCGGTCAAACAAGTGCCTCACTATTCTAATCCAATTTTCCAGGACTAGGCCCATAGTCTTGTATGCCATGGCATTGCAAATGCACATCCAAATACTTCTTAAATGTTATGAGGGTTTCTGCCTCTACCACTCTTTCAGGCAGTGAGTTCCAGATTCCCACCACCCTCTGGGTGAAAAAATTCTTCCTCATATCCCCTCTAAACCTCCTGCCCCTTACCTTAAATCTATGCACCCTGGTTATTGATCCCTCCACTAAGGGGAAAAGTTCCTTCCTGTCTACCCTATCCATGCCCCTCATAATTTTATACACCTCAATCATGTCCCCCTTCAATCTCCTCTGCTTCATGTCACTGCAGAGATCATGACAATTAGTGGCCTCAACTAGGATCATAACAGTACTCAGTGTATGAAGTGAGCAGGAGCAGAGTTTAGTAGAAAGGACAGCCCAGGGAAAATTCACCTCCTACTTCTACTGAAGAGGAAAGAGATGCTGACTTTAAGGGCCCAGGCATCAAAAGAAAACTCCTTTCTGCACAGCTACAAATGTATGAAGTATTATAAAACTTGCCAAGGAGCTGCTGCTTCATGTCCGAGAGTATGAAGGAACTTACTTCCAGCTTGACTGGCGTTGTGTCGCAATGTATCAGAATCACTGAAGTCAACCATTCAGTGAGTGGTTACCTTGACAAAGGAAGACCCTCACACCAGTGCCCGGATTTTCATCCTTGAGGCAGGAATTATGAGTTGGGCCATTTCCTGACATCACGTTCCTGCCACCTGAGTGGCAGTGCCCTCCCATGCTATTTTTATGGTGATGTGGCAGGGACAGGCTGGAGTCAGGCCCAAGGTGGGAATGGAAGCAGGTAGGTGCCGAGGCAGGCATAGAGCCCACCTCTATTCACTGGGACATTGGCCCGGTTTTTTTTATTTATTCGTTCATGGGATGGGGCATCGCTAGCTAGGCCAGCTTTATTGCCCATCTCTAATTGTCCTCAAGAAGGTGGTGGTGAGCCACCTTCTTGACTGCTGCACCCATGTGGTGTAGGTAAACCCACAGTGCTGTTAGGGAGGCAGTTTCAGGATTTTGACCCAGCGGCAGTGAAGGAACGGCAACATAGTTCCAAGTCAGGAGTTACACGCCGCAGAATTCCAGCCTCTAACCTGCTCTTGTAGCCACAGTATTTAAATGGCTGGTGTTCAGTTTCTGGTCAATGGTAACCCTCAGGATGTTGATAGTGGAGGATTCGGCGATGGTAATGCCATTGAATGCCAAGGGGAAATGGTTAGATTCCCTCTTGTTGGAGATGGGCATTGCCTGGCACTTGTGTGTTGTGAGTGTTACTTGTCATTTATCAGCCCAAGCCTGAATGTTATCCAGGTCTTGCTCCATATGGGCACATACTGCTTCAGTATCTGAACAGTTGCGAATGGTGCTGAACATTGTGCAATCATCGGTAAACATCCCCACTTCTGACCTTATGATAGAGGGAAGGTCATTGATGAAGCAGCTGAAGATGGTTGGGCATGGGAAACGACACTGAGGAGCTCCTGCAGTGATGTCCCGGGACTGAGATGATTGACCTCTAACAACCACAGCCATCTTCCTTTTTGCTGGGTAAGTCTCCAACCAGTGGTGCGTTTTCCCCGATTCTAATTGACTTCAGTTTTGCTCAAGCTTCTTGATGCCACACTCAGTCAAATGCTGCCTGGATGTCAAGGGCAGTCACTCACACCTCATTTCTGGAGTTCAGCTCTTTTGTCCATGTTTGAACCAAGGCTGTAATGAGGTCAGGTCTGCAGCAGTTCAAGAAGGCAGCTCACCACTACCTTCTCAAGGGTAATTAGGGATACACAACAAATGCTGGCCTAGCCAGCGATGCCCACATCCCATGAATGAATAAATAAAAAAGCTGAGTGGCCCTGGCGGAACCCAAACTGGGGATTACTGAGCATGTTATCGCTGAGTAAGGGCCACTTTATAGCACTGTCGATAACATCTTCCAACACTTTGCTGATGATCAAGAATAGACTGATGGGGTGGTAAATGGCTTGGTTAGATTTGTCCTGCTTTTTGTGGATAGGACATAATGGGCAATTTTCCACATGGCTGGGTTGATGCCAATTTTGTAGCTGTACTAGAACAGCTTTGCTAGGAGTGCAGCTAGTTCTGGAACACAAATCATCAGTACTATTGCTGGAATGCTATCAGGGCCCATAGCCTTAGCACTATCCAGTGCCTTCAGCTATTTATTGATGTCATGCGGAGTGAATCGAATAGACTGAAGACTGGCATATGTGATACTAAGGGTCTGAGGAGAAGGCCAAGATGGATCACCTACCTGGCACTCTGACTGAAGATGGTTGCAAATGCTTCTGCCTTGTCTTTTGCACTTATGTGCTGGGTTCACCCATCATTGAGGATGGGGATATTTGTGGAGCGACCTCCTCCTGTTAGTGGTTTAATTGTTCACCACCATTGACAACTGAATGTGGCAGGACTGCGGAGCTTAGATCTAACCTGCTGGTTGTGGGTTCACTTAGTTCTGTCTATCGCATGCTTTTTTCATTGTTTGGCATGCAAGTAGTCCTTTGTTGTAGCTTCACCAGGTTGACAACTCATTTTTTGATATGCCTGGTGCTGCTCCTGGCATGCCCTCCTGCACTCTTCATTGAGTACAGGAAACCAAGAGTATTAGACAGTCTAGCTCTCAGCCCACAAGAAGCCCCCACCACCCCCATGCCCACTCACCCAATGTCCACTAAGGACCAAACTCATGAATCCAAAAATGACATTGGAAAGTCTTTGAGATGCTCGTGAAACTGCCAAAATAAACCAACAGCCATTAAAAACCTTTTCAAAAAACCTTAATCCTATTAACTGCTCAAAAAACTCAATCAAAATGGAGCTCACTGTTCCCTTGGCAGCTCTGTTAATAACCCCTGCTAAGTTGAATCCATTAGTGAGTTTGGAGATGAGACAATCATTCATAATTGAATTCCACCACACAGCTGTATCAACAAAGCCTCCGGAGCTGAATATATTTATCCCTTTGAAGTAGTCTGAAAAGATGGAATCTGTTGCACTGCTTCAGAGGCTGAATAGATGGCTGTACTTAATACACTAAAGCCTTCCGTAGTAACTTGAACTGAAGACCACCTGTTCCACTGCTGGTCAATCTGATGGTCACTTATCTTTTTAAATCAAACAACTATCATTAATAATTGTATTGAACATATTTAACTTATCATACACCATTACATTATGATGTGAGGCTGCTAACACCTTTTGAACTTACCTGTCAAAAGGTTTCTGACTCCATGCTAAGCTTCCCCCATGGTTCATAACTCCTCTGAGGTGCTGTGAACCAGGTCACCTACCAAAATGGGCCCAACTCGATGGAAATGGTTGTGAGGGATGGGGTGTCTAAAATGCTGATCCCCGTGATGTTGTAGGCAAGGGCGGGATTTCTGTGAGTGAGCTCATTACCTATGCCCTTATCTCAGGGCCATAAAAATCCAACATGACAGGAATGAGGGTGAATCCCAGGATTGGGTCCTGCTCACCATTTTTAAATCCCACCTTCCTCCGTTCCAACAAGGAAGGAATCAGGAAAATCCAGCCACCAGCTCTTGGCAGTATTGAAGATTCTGTGCTCTTCCATCTCCACAAGCTTGGAAAGGATGGGGATCACATCAATTGCATTGCAGATATTTTACAATCCGCTCTCAGATCAGTACGAGTCTTGGATAAGATGCAACTTTCTTCAATTAAACTATGGAAAAACCAAAACCAATTACCTGGATTTTGTGTTAATAATAATGGCAAAGCTAATAATGTTCACCATTATTACGCAGTAAATTGGACATTCAGGAGCAAGTGAATTTTTAATGGCATGATAGTAAATAATTACTACCAAACAACCTGTTGAGCCCTGAAAATTTAATTTTAGAAGTGAAGAATCTCATTCCTTCAGGAATTAATTAATCCTGGATGTTTTAAGAAAACAAAAAAATGTTTTTGATTTTTTCTGTGTCCTAATCTCTCTCTTAATTAGGTCTGTCTTCTGTAATATTTATACTATTTTCTGTACATGATTATAAAATGCCACAAACCTTTGCTTCCAAATTCAGCCTGAAGCTGACGATTTGCTACCCTAGCATCATATTTTACCTTGAACTGAGCTTTCAACCCTATATTCTCTCCATCACAAAAAACACCTACATCCAACTCAACAGCGTCACCAGTATGACGCTCTGCCTCAGTCCATCTGCTACCAAAATGTTCAACCATGCCTTTATTACCCCCAAGTTCCACGATTTCAATGCTTCTCTAGCCAGCCTTCACCCTTCTTAAGCTTCAATTTATTTAAACTCTACTGTCTGTATCCTAACCTGCAACAAGCCTGGCTCACTCATGAACATTGTGCTTGCTGTTCTACATTGGCTACTCCAACATCTCCAATCTAAAATTCTCATCCTTGTGTTCAAACTTCTTCATGGCCTTACACATTTTACCTCAACCAATGCGCTCTAGGGTGCCAAAAAGGCAGCTGGACCTAATTACTCAGCGCTAACTGAGATGCATGCAATCTATAGTTGGGCCCTCTCAGGCCTGAGCTAGAGGTCACTGATTAAGAGCATCTCAAAGACCTTCATCTGAGCAACAGTGGTCTTCCACCATATTAAGGCCACTTGCGAAGTTTGTCATAGAAGTAGTACCATTTGCAAGAAAGTGCTTACGAATAATACTATGGATTAACACATGCATGAAAAACCCAGCTTTTGATTGTAACTTTATCTGAAGTTTAGCTCCACAGTCAGGTGTTGTGTACAGTTGAGTGTTGGCTGTACCTTATTCCAGGGTGCACAGGCTGGCACAGGTGGTGTTTGTAATATAATGGTCTGCCACATAAAGGGTTCACATGGGACTGAGTACAGAACTGCCCATACAGTGATGTAAAAGAGCACATGACCCGCACCTAGGGGTCAGCGTTGTGTTGGACAGAGCCATGTGTAGAAGCAAGTGTGGAGACAGGTCCTAGCTTGGACCTTTACTGTACCTATATATATATATTTATATATATATAACGTCTAGCAGTTAATAAATACTTAATATTGAACTACTTAAAACTACCTTTCTAAGACCTACTGGCTATGCCCAACACTGTACGACAGTGTTGAGGCATGTTAATAGGGGGGATGGAAAGGATTAGATCCGCTGAGCAATGATCAGTCAGCTGCTGACAAAAGCACCAGCTCCAGACTGCTGCTGTTGCTTTCCCACTTCTGCTCAACACTTGCCATCATTGAGATCTTCTTCATCAGATGGAGGTAGTCTTGTTGGTAGGCTCCACATATTGTTCCCATTTTAATGCAAATTAAAGCAGAATGCCATACAAAGCAATAACTGGGGAAAGTTTGTGTGTACTGTACTGGAGAAATCTCTCAAACCTGTTGTGGTAGAGGAAGTGTCATTTGAGCAGTCCAGTGGTGTTCTTAATGGTTCTAGTGGTTCCATGGCTCAGTTGGTATCTCCATTCAGTGGGCAAACATGGGTTCCATTGAGGTATCTTGAGCCAGGTGTAAAGAAGAGAGGCCTTGCAGCAAGCCTGAGTTGCTGAGTGGGCAAATATTACCAAAAGAAGATAAAGATGGAAAATGAGCACTTCCCATGAAGTAATAATTTTATGGCCTTTGTGTTTGCGATAAACTATTTTATTCATTACTTAGATGTGATAAGAAATCACACAATATATCTGAAACAGGTAGAGGATCATATTGTTTAGGAAAAGAAACATTGCTGGTGGAACTGACTGAAAAAATTGGGAAGATTTTAGCTTGTCAAAATATTTCACAGGGACAATATTTATGTAAAGATTTTAAATAAATTCCCTTAAAACATTGACACTTAGCATTATGTTATGTTCTTACAATCCTTTATACAAATACATATTGCAAAACACATACACAGATTCCATAAGTAACCAATACACCAGTCACCTCAGGCGCTCAATTCACCATACTCCTTTCACTCACCTACCAAAAACACTATCGATCAAGATTCATACCTGACATTGGTATTCTCCACTGCACCCTCAAACAATTAGCACTACTGCAAGACTTACATCCACATCTTACCGAATGCACACGCTACCAGCTATTCAACATGACTCCTGTGATGAGATGGTGCTGGCCATTATTGGGATGTCCATTGCTGAGGGCATAGCCAGCAGTGAGGCTGAAACCAAAGATGACAGCAACGTCATGCCCAATTCTCCTTCTCACATCCCTCTCATCCATATTCTCATCCAACTTAGAAGCTACAGATAATGTAAGCATGCACCTCTTGCCTCTCCCACCTCGTCAGGCAACTGACCATTAAGCTTTTCTCATTTCAGATGCCCAAGGACAGGCAGTGGAAGAACAGTAATAAGACAGTGATGGTGAAGACGTACCATCACTCAATTTCAAACTTGCAGGCACCAGCTCAGCTATTGAGATGGTGTGTATTTCAGAAGATAGCTGAGAGGTGGAATATGCACATGATGAGACATTGGGTAGCAGTGCCCTGCAGCCTGGCAGAGGAGAAGGACAGCATAGCTGTTAGCTCATGAGCTGGCAAGATCACAAATGAGCTCTGCTGCAAAGAGCTCAAATGAGCATTTCAAGGGGGCAAACTACAGAAGAACGCTGTGGGGTATGCACAACAAATTGCTTGGTGCATTGGGAAGACAGCAGACAATGTCAAGAAGTATGGAGGAATCCAATACCAACTTGGCACAGGACATTACACAGAGCTTGTCATCTATCCTTCCCAGCATGGAACTGGCAGTCAACCCCACCAATACATTTTTGGATGTAACCATGATGCATCTGATGGTCGATGTCTCAGCTTTTATTGCAGGACAGGTATCTCCCACCAGAAGACTGAGTACTGCAGTGGGAGCTCAGACTTTGGTCATGCAAGATCAGCTTGCTGCCAAGCAAGTTCAGACTGTTTTAATGCAAGTATTGCTAGCTGCCATGCAAGCTCAGGCTGCTGCCATCATGGGTAAAGATACTAATGTCCTAAGGGGCTTGCGTGGTGTTGCGGCAGCCCAGCAATATCTCCTCCAACAGATTACTAGGATTGCTCTCCCTTATCCATATTCTCTTGCCTCTCCCACCTCGTCAGACAACTGACCCTTGAGCTTTTCTCATTTCAGATACCCAAGAACGGGTAGTGGAAGAACAGTAATAAGACAGTGATGGTGAAGATGTACCATCACTCAATTTCAAACTTGCAGGCAAGTCACCCCAGGGGAGTGGGAATGAAGCATGAACCTAATGCCCTCTTTTAAGAAGAGGGCAATACTCATTTGCCTGCCCGCCTGCCTGCCAGCCAGCCCAAATTGCTGCTGCTCATATTGAGAAGGAGTCCACATTGCACCTTCTAGACCCAGCGCTGTTTGGCCTCACCCTCTAAGGCCATCTTCAGTCTCCTCCACTGAAAAACAGCAACCTTCTACCAGCCATGCTATGGCTACTAGTATAGCATAGGAGTATTAGGGTAGCCAAAGACACACGCATGACATGTGCTAAGGGAATGCACAGGAGTGATTAGTTGACTTTTGCAAATGGAATTACTTAATTTGTAAAATTTGTTTGAAATGTTTATTTTACCATGAGTTTTATTTTTGCATTGCAGCCAAGCATACATTGTGATGGTCAATGATAGAGGGAAGGAAAGCTGTGGGATTGTTGGTGAATGGAAAACTGGGGTTGCAGTTACTGGTATTGCACCTGGATAAGCTCTTCACCAACTGCTTGGCCAGAAAGGGGCCATTTATGTTTATGTTGCCTCCTTTCTTCCTCTCCCTTTTTATCCTCCTGCTTCCAACTTGCTCACCTTATTGTTGGTGGCAAAGGTTGTCGCTTCATGATGCCAAGGTTGTGCAGCATGCAGCAGGCCACAACAAATCTTGACACCCATACTGTTGAGTACTGCAGGGCTCCTCCAGAGCAGTCCAACCTTTTCAGCATGCCTTTAGACTGCATATAAAAAGAGGAGAGTAGCTAAAATAAATATTGGTTCCTTGGAGGCAGAGACAGGAGAAATTATCTTCGGGAATGAGAAAATAGCAGAGATGTTAGACAAATATTTTTTACCTGTCATCACAGTGGAAGACACAAATTAGATACCAGAAATAGAGGGTAAGAGGGTAATAAGAGTGAGGAAGTTAAAGCTATTAATATCAGAAGAGAGTAAACACCGACAAATTCCCCAGACCTGATGGCCTACATCCAAGTGCTCTAAAAGAGGTAGCTGCAGAGAAAGTGGATGGACCGGTTGTGATTTTCCAAAATACCCTAGACTTTAGCACAGTGCCAGTGGATTGGAAGTTAGCAAATGTAACACTACTATTCAAGGAAGCAGGGAGTGAGAAAACAGGGAACTACAAAGTCAGCATAGTTTTACAAAGGTGAAATCATGTTTGAAAAATTTATTAGAGTTTTTTGAAGATGTAACTAGTAGGGTAAATAAAAGGAGACTAGTACATGTAGCATACTTGGATTTCCAAAAGGCATTCAATAAGGTGCCACACAAAAGGTTAATACACAAGATTAGCACCCATGGAGCTGGGGGTAATACATTAGCATGGCTAATGGACAGGGAGCAAAAAGTAGGAATAAATGGGGGTTCGGTAGGGTAGTCGGGGGGTGGGGAGAGTAGTTGGGGGGTCTGCAAGGGGTCAGGAGGTTAATTAGTCGAGGGGATGGGGTGGGGGTAGACGGTGGGGGGTGGTGGTCAGGAGGGGAGTCAGTACTATAGTTACCCAGGATTTAGAAGCGGGTTTAATTTTTCTAACTTCCTGGCTAACTATTCCTGCCAGACAGTCGGAACCATCCGAAGACTGCAACTTAAATCGGAGTATTGGATGGTTCCTATTGCAGGGCAATTGGCCAACAGGTGTTTGAACTTCCCGGGCAATTGCCATGCAATCCTTACATGCAGACTACCTGTTTGGGGTGGGGGGGGCGGGGGGGGGTGGTTTCCTCCAGCGCAGCTTTGTAGTGTCCCCTGAGTATGACATCCCAGAGATCAGAAGTTATTGGCCAATATATTTATTGAGTGCCAGGCGGGTCTCAGCTGATATCACTCTCACCTCTGAGTCACCAAGTTCCGGTTAAGTCCCCCACTCCAGCGACAGAATTTTCTGTTTGGTGTGCAGGGGCAGGCCCCACATAAAATGACATGCGGTGACGTCGGGCGAGTGTCCCGAAGTCACCACGTGTCATTCCGATCTTTCGTTCGGCGGGCACGCACCGGAATCAGCTGCGCGCCCGCCGAATTGTCAAAGGCCTGTAAAGGCCAGTAATAAACCATTTAGCCAATTTGACAGGGCTGCGTGACCAACCTTAAGGTTGGCGGGCAGGCGAAGAGCCCAGGCGGCCTTCGCATTTTTCATGAAACCTCATCCACAGGCGGGATGAGGTTTCATGAAGGGTTTATTAAATGAATAAATATTTTTTAAATATTTCAGAAACACGTCCCAGCTCCATGCCTCAGGGAGATTTCTGCGTTCTTTCGCACGCATGCGCAAAGAGCGCAGGCCCTGACTCTCCCTCCCCCACCGCCCACACCGGTAGTGCTGCACGTGTCACGCTGGGCAGGCTGACGTAAAATGGCCCGCCCACGTAAAATGGTGGCGCGCAGCCGATTGTGGGCGGCGATCGGCTCCATGCCCGCCTAACAGGGAGAAAATTCTCCCCCAGGACTTGAGCATAAAAATCTGTTCTGATGCTCCAGTGCAGTACTGAGCGAATGCTGCACTATCAGAGGTGCTGACTTTCAGATGAGACGTTAAACCTGGGCCCCATTTTGCCTGTATGGGTGAATGTAAAAGATCCCATGATCGAAGAAAAGCAGCCGAGTTATTCTTTGCATCCTGGCCAAAATTTATCCCTCAACCAACATCAACAAAAAAAAAATGGTCACTATCACATTGCTGTTTGTGGAGGTTTTTTGTCTGCAAATTGGCAGCCATGTTTCCCACATTACAGCAGTGACAACACCTCAAACGTACTTAATTAGCTGTGAAGCACTTTGAGACATTGGTGACAAAAAGCATTATATAAATGCACATTTTTGTTTTTAGCAAAAACTTCGATGAAGAGACCAAGGGTAACATATCCAAGTTTGCTGACAAATCAATATTAGATGGTAATGAAAGCTATGAGGAGGGCATAAAGAAACTGCGAAGAGATGAAGGTAGGTTAAGCGAGTGGGCAAGATGATAGCGGATGGAGTATAATGTGAGAAATTGAGAGTTCATTCACTTTGCTGGTGAGAATAGAAAAGCAGCATACTTTTTTAAAAGCTACGAAACTTCTAAATATTGATGTTCAGATTGAGAAGCTGTTTCCCCTGGCTGGGGCATCAAAATCACAGCCTCCGCACAAGGGGTCAATCATTTAGGACTGAGATGAGGAGAAATTTCTTCATTAAAAATCAATAGATTTTTGATCTCTCAGGGAATCAAGGGATACGGAGAGCAGATGTAACGCTAATGTAACCCCCCTGTTTAAGAAGGGAGTGAAGCAAAAGAGGGGAAATCACAGGCCAATTAGCCTGACCTCGGTCGTTGGTAAGATTTTAGAGTCCATTATTAAGGATGAGATTTCAGAATACTTGGAAGCGCATGGTAAAATAGGGCAAAGACATCATGGTTTCATCAAGGGGAGGTCATGCCTGATAAATCTGTTAGAATTCTTTGAGGAGGTGACGAGCAGGTTAGACAAAGGAGAGCCAATGGATGTTATCTACTTGGACTTCCAGAAGGCCTTTGACAAGGTGCCGCACAGGAGGCTGCTCAGTAAGATAAGAGCCCATGGTGTTAGAGGCAAGGTACTAGCATGGATAGAAGATTGGCTGTCTGGCAGGAGGCAGAGAGTGGGGATAAGGGGGTCCTTCTCAGGATGGCGGCCAGTGACTAGTGGAGTTCCGCAGGGGTCAGTGTTGGGACCACAACTTTTCACTTTATACATTAATGATCTAGATGAAGGAACTGAGGGCATTCTGGCTAAGTTTGCAGATGATACAAAGATAGGTGGAGGGACAGGTAGTATTGAGGAGGCGGGGAGGCTACAGAAGGACTTAGACAGGTTAGGAAAATGGGCAAAGAAGTGGCAGATGGAATATTAGTGGGGAAGTGTGAGGTCATGCACTTTGATAGGAAGAATAGAGGCATAGACTATTTTCTAAATGGGGAGAGAATTCAGAAATCTGGAGTGCAAAGGGACTTGGGAGTCCTAGTCCAGGATTCTCTTAAAGCTAACTTGCAGGTTGAGTTGGTAGTTTGGAAGGCAAATGCAATATTGGCATTTATTTCGAGAGGACTGGAATATAAAAGCAGGGGTGTGCTACTGAGGCTTTATAAAGCTCTGATCAGACCACATTTAGAATATTGTGAGCAATTTTGGGCCCCGTATCTCAGGAAGGACGTGCTGGCCCTGGAGAGGGTCCAGAGGAGGTTCACGAGAATGATCCCAGAAACGAAAGGCTTAACATATGAGGAACGTTTGAGGACTCTGGGTCTATACTCGATGGAGTTTAGAAGGATGAGGGGGGGATCTGATTGAAACTTACAGAATACTGGAAGGCCTGGATAGAGTGGACGTGGGGAAGATGTTTCCATTAGTAGGAGAGACTAGGACTCGAGAGCACAGCCTCAGAGTAAAGGGAAGACCTTTTAGAACAGAGATGAGGAGAAACTTCTTTAGCCAGAGAGTGGTGAATCTATGGAATTCATTGCCACAGAAGGCTGTGGAGGCCAAGTCATTGAGTGTATTTAAGACCGAGATAGATAGGTTCTTGACTGGTAAGGGGATCAAAGGTTACGGGGAGAAGGCGGGAGAATGGGGTTGGGAAACTCATCAGCCATGATTGAATGGCTGAGCAGACTCGATGGGTCGAATGGCCTAATTTCTGCTCCTATGTCTTATGGTCTTATAGTCAGACAGCAAAATGGAGTTGAAAGAGAAGATCAGCCATGATCATATTAAATAGTGGTGCAGGCTCAGGGGGTGGAATGATCTACTCCTGTTCCAATTTCTTATGTACTTATCTTATTATCACTGTAGTGTGGCAGCATGGTTTTCATTGTATGCACACCATGCATGTGTAAGTGGGTTGCACAGTGGAGTCATTGGCCATGTGGTCCGTGGATAACCCTTGTCACCTAGTAGCCACCCTTTGGTTTGCTGTGGCGTCTCAAATACAACTAGCACAGGAGTCTATCACAGAATGAAGGTGTCATGATTGCTGCCAGGGTACTGCACAATGATCTGCATGATTCTTTGCATATGGTCACACACCAGCTGGACGTTGAGGGAGTGGTATAGGTTGCGGTGTAGGACAGAGTTGGCATGCAGTGCCTGCAAAGTGATATGCATGGAGCCAAATGGCGTCCTACACCATTGGGAAGGCTGCAACCCTAGTGAAGCATTATGCTCACTCCAGCTGCTTCTTTTTGATGAGAGAGAGAATGAAATGTAGTTAGCCCTCAATAAATAAATAGCATTAGTGACCTCACTTCGCAATAGTGGATAGCAAACTGCAGGTTGTTGCAAATGCCACTAGCTCCAGGCTGCATGGAGACTGACATACAAAAGTTAATTGCCACAGTCACCTTCACAGACACTGGCAGTTTGGTCTTTAACCTGCCAAGAGGCTGTAGTTGTGGCTGCAGCAGGTGGCAGATTTCAGCGAGGATGTTCTTAATGAAGCACAGATGTTACACGTGTTCCTTTCTGAGGTTCAGCTGGGAGAATTGCTCCCTAAACACTCTGAATGGATACGATCTCTTGCTGAGAAAAACCTTCACCCCTCCTCTTTCAGCAGTTTGTCCTGCTCTATGAGCCCTCTACATTCTCCAAACTATGCTATATTCCAAGGGAAATTCCTATTAGCACACCCATGTCCAGGAGCAACTGGACTTAGAGAAAATGTTAGAAGCCATTATTAAAGAAGCTATAGCAGGGCACTTGGATGGATAAAGGGGAACCAGTGGATGTACTATACTTAGATTTCCAGAAGGCATTTGATAAAATGTCACATCAAAGGTTATTGCGGAAAACAAAAGCTCATGGTATAGGGGGTAACATATTGGCATGGATAGAAGATTGGTTGGCTAACAGGAAGCAGAGAGTAGGCATAAATGGGTCTTTTTCAGGTTGGCAAGATGTAATGAGCGGTGTGCCACAGGGATCAGTGCTGGGACCTCAACTGTTTATAATTTATAAAAATGACTTGGATGAAGGGATGGATGGGATGGTTGCCAAATTTGCTGAAGACACAAAGATAGGTAGGAAAGTACATTGTGAAGAGGATATAAGGGGGCTATGAAAAGATATAGATAGGTTAATTGAGTGGACAAAGATTTGGCAAATGGAATATGATGTGGGAAAATGTGAAATTGACCATTTTGGCAGGAAGAATAAAAGAATGGTGAGAGATTGCAGAGCTCTGAGATGCAAAGGGTTCTGGGTGTCTTAGTACATGAATTGCAAAAGGCTAGTATGCAGGTACAACAAGTAATTAGGAAAGCTAATAGAATGTTATTATTTATTGCGAGGGGAATTGAGTACAAAAGTAGGGAGGTTATGCTTCAGTTGTACAGAGCACTAGGGAGACCACATCTGTGTACAGTACTGGTCATCTTATTTAGGGAAGGATGTAAATGCATTGGAAGCAGTTCAGAGTAGGTTTACCAGACTAATACCTAGAATGGGCAGGTTGTTTTATGAGGAAGGGTTGGGCAGGCTAGGCTTGTATCTGCTGGAGTTTAGAAGAGTAACAGGCGATTTAGATTAAAACATATAAGATCCTGAGGGGTCTTGACAGGGTGGATGAGGAGAAGATGTTTCCTCTCATGAGAGAATCTAGAACTAAGGGTCACTGTTTAAAAATAAGGGTGACCCATTTAAAATGGAGATGAGGCAAATTTTTTTCTCTCAGAGGGTCATGAGTCTTTAGAGCTCTCTTCCTGAAAAGGCAATGGAAACAGAGTCTTTAAGGCAGAGGCGGATAGATTCTTGGTAAGCAAGGAGGTGATAGCTTATCAGAAGTAGGGGAGATGCAGATTTGAGGTTCCTATCAGATCAGCCATGATCTTATTAAATGGCGGAGCAGGCTTGAAGGGCCTACTCCTGCTCCTTGTTCGTATGTTTGTGCAGGAGCCTTAAAGTCAGCATAAATTCCTCAGTATCTGCCATACTACTCCATGTTGACTTTTGCAACTTTAAACAACTATAGAAAGCACCAAACACATGAAGCAACAGCCAGAAGAAATCAACCAGTAACTAATCTGTAAGCAGTTGATAATTTGTTTTAGCAATGCAGATAGGATTCCTTCCAGCTGCTGAATGTGTGATTGGCTGTTTAAAGTTAAGAATTTATTCAAATTTATTCATTCAAGGGATATGGGCTTCGCTGACTGGGTCAGCATTTGTTGCTCATCCCTAGTTGCCCTTGAGAAGGTGATGGTGAGCTGCCTTCTTGAACCGCTGCAGTCCATGTGGCGTTGGCACATCCACAGTGTTGTTAGGAGGGGAGTTCCAGGATTTTGACCCAGCGAAAGTGAAGGAACAGCGATATATTTCCAAGTCAGGATGGTGAGTGACTTAGAGGGGAACTTCCAGGTGGTGGTCTTCCCATGTGTCTGCTGCCCTTGTCCTTCTAGATGGTAATGGTTGTGGGTTTGGAAGAGAAGAAGGGGTCGAGGCTAGAGCATTGAGGTTCAAAATGGCACCACCGGCATCAAATCAGCTTTGTATGGTGATTGGCTTAATGACCTGCCTGCTCTGCTTACTTCTGACAGTGTTAACTCCTCCATCAATGTGGCATCTGGTGCAATTCATCCCAAAAGTTTACACCCTCAGCTGACACAACTTTTCCCCCCCCAAACAGCACCCATGGCATCCAAACAATTGGTGCTGCCAATCCCAATTTCACACCCATCCTTTTAGCAGATATAAACAAACTTATATTGCAAATCAAATTGATTCTTAATACATTAACTTTAACTGATTAGATTCCATTTCAATTTGATCTAAATTCAATCTCATCTATCTGCTCTTCACAACTTTTCCTTGTCATGCTATATTATGGACTAACAAAATTAGATGACAAACATGCACATCTATGGGAACAAGATGAAAGGGGATTTCAATTAGACCATTCATATAAGCTTGCAAATCAGACTGTTTACACCAGCTTGACTTTAAACTCATTTATATCAGAGAGCATTTTAATCCAGCATGGGAATATTGTAGTTTTTACACTAAATAGACATCAAAGTTAATTAATTTATCCAGTTCAGATGATTTTAATTTGAAGCTACTGCAATCTAAAAACAAATTCTGATTTAGGATATAAAAATCAAGATTAAACTCCTTTCAAATTTGCCTTTGTTCAAGTTACATTCAAGTACATATCAATGAAAGTTGATATTATCCAAAAGATATTTGAGGGAGGAAAATCATCATCATCAATGGATGACCTGGTGGTAGGAAAAGGTCCTGATTATATTTTGCAACATCCAATTCACTGGTCATGGCTCCCCATAAAAAGAAAGGCAACAAATCATAAAGAAAATGTCATAGTTATGGTGAAATATTTTAATGTGAATATCTGAAGATAGAAAGGAAACCAGGAATCAAAGTTCTGACTCAAAATAAATAACCAGTGCTTAAGATGTTTGTATTACTCATCTCAAAAACTCCTGAAATATTTAAATATCTATCATATTAAAAAGAATAAAAATAACTTTTAGCCTGGAAAATAAAAATAAAAAGAACTAAATTTGGAAGAGCCTAAGCATTTCTGCAAGTAAATGTAAAGATGAATAATGTCCAAAAATAAGCATGTAATGAATGAACATGGCACAGAATACCAATACTGAAACAGAGGCAATAAGAGACATGATCAGAAAGCAGGGCAAACAACACCTCTACCTAAAATAAGATTAACAAATAACATTGAAATATTCATGGAAACTGAAAAACAGTTAACTCAACAATGTATCTAAGACTCACTGAAAAAGCTTTTGTGAACAAATGTGAGAGTTGTTCAAACTGAACTATAGCATTATGGTAATGTATGCCAGATTGGTATACTGTGTTACAATTCGAATGGTACAACATTTATATAATGCCTTTAATACAAATAAAAGATCCAAAGGTCTTTCACAGATAGCCATATGAAGAATGGACACTGAGCCAGAAAAGGAATCTGGGTTGAAGAGATTGGTTTTAAGGAGACTTTTAAAGGGTGAGGGGCAGGGAAAATTGCCGGGAGGCACAGTGGTACAGGAAGAGAATTCCAAGGAATAAGGACTCAGGTAGCTGAATGATCTGCTATGATTGGCTGGGGAGAGGGAGATGGTTGCAGAAAATACCAGGATCAGCAGAATTGATTCTTGGGGGAAAGGGAATATAGGGTTGGAGGTATTTGTGGAGATTGGGTGGGGTGAGACAATACAGAAATTTAAAGATGATTAGGAGAATCATTAACTTAAAATGTTAGAGGTAGGTGCCAGTGAGGGCTGGACAAGGGATGAGGTAGGTTGCTGGTGGAGCTTACTGTGTGACAGTATGCATGATGCAGAAGTCTGGATAATTTGAAGTTTATAGAGAATGGGTGACCAGCAACAAGAACCCATGTACTTCTTCACTATAAGGATTTAGACCATGATTGGATTCAGAATTGGATGTCTGATAGCAGTGACAGTTAAGAGGTAAGAAAAAATACTGAGGAGATAATGCTATATATCATCAGCATACATGTGGCTGCTGTCCCTGTGTCTACAGATGAAACAGCCAAAGGATCTCATTTAAATGAGAATGAGGGAGCTAATGAAATGTCCGTGGGAGACTTCTGACATTAGTATCGGCATGAGGAAATTGATGCTGTTGCTGGGTATGCTCTGGCTGGGATTGGAGTGAAGCAAGGGCAGTTTCATACACCTGGGTGAAGATCAAAGATGGCAAAACCAGATTTATTGATAGATGGCTGGGTCTGATGTATGCTTAAGTTTGTGCATTCAGACTTGAAGGAAGGAAAATGGGGGCTGTAGTAGGAAAAAACAGTGATGGGAGATAGTGATGGATACATTGATAAATAAAACAGTGTGACCCAAAGATTGACTACAGTGGAATCTCAATTATCCACACAATAATTATTCATCTTGCAATCATCCGCTAGAATTGTTGAGGAGCAAAATCTCATGCAAGATGTTCCGTCATTGCAAAGGCTGCTACATTAATCTCCAATCTCACAGAATTCAATCTCACAGCCCAAGAAAGCTTAAATTTAAAGTGTGCTCATTGTATTGTAGTTTGCTTATTCCCATGCTTTGGAAATTGCTGTACCATATGAACATACGGATTAGGAGCAGGAGTAGGCCACTCGGCCTCTCGAGCCTACTCCGCCATTCAATAAGATCATGGCTGATCTGACTGTAACCTCCTGCCCATCCCCGATAATTTTTCACCCACTTGTTTATCAAGAATATTTCTACCTCTGCCTTGAAATATTCAAAGACTCTACTTCCACTGCTTTTGAGAAAGTCAGTTCCAAAAATCTCACTACCCTCAGAGAAACAATTTCACCTCATCTCGGTCTTAAGTGGGCAACCCCTTATTTTTAAACAGTGACCCCTAGTTCTAGATTTTCCCACAAGAGGAAACATCCTCTCCACATCCACCCTGTCAAGACCCCTCAAGATCCTCTTTGTTTCAATCAAGCAACCTCTTACTTTTCTAAACTCCAGCGGATACAGGTCTAGTCTGTTCAACCTTTCCTCATAAGACAACCCACCCATTCCTGGTATTAATCTAGTAAACCTTCTACCATGCACACCCAAGATCAGAATTTAGTGACTCTTGATTGTCTACCAATTTATCCACCAGGTTTGGCCATTCCAATATAGTGAATAATTACATTTCAAAAGAGAAAAATGTGAAGAAAAAACAAACCTATAATCTCAACCTTCTAGCTTGATAATGAAATATGACTCCAAAAGCAGAAGGATAAAGACAATAGACATTCCATATGGTACATTGGCAACATTAACATCATTACCATCAAAGGTCTATGTTTGATGCATAAACATAACTTAAGGACTTCCCACGAACAGAGTTAAGACTGGGATAAAAATGGGGTTCTTGTTTGTCCTTCAAGGATCATCTGGTGTGTTTGGGAGGGTTCAGGTGGACACGTAGTTGACTGCGAAGGCAGACCTGCACCTGGAAGATTCTCATAGAGTCATAGAGATCTACAGCACAGAAAAAGGCCCTTTGGCCCATCGATTCTGCATCAGTCAAACAAGTACCTAACTATTCTAATCCCATTTTCCAGGACTAGGCCCATAGCCTTGTATGCCATGGCATCACAAGTGCACATCCAAATACTTCTTAAATGTTACGAGGGTTTCTGCATCTACCAACCTTTCAGGCAGAGTTCCACATTCCCACCACCCTCTGGGTGAAAAAATTCTTCCTCACATCCCCTCTAAACCTCCTGCCCCTTACCTTAAATCTGTGCCCCCTGGTTATTGATCCCTCCACCAAGGGGAAAAGTTCCTTCCTGTCTACCCTATCTATGCCCCTCACAATTTTATACACCTCAATCCTCCCTCAAGCTCCTCTGCTCCAGGGAAAATAACCTCAGTCTATCCAATCTCTCCTCATAACCAAAACTCTCCAGCCCAGGCATCATCCTGGTAAATCTCCTCTGCACTCTCTCTAGTGCAATCACATCCTTCCTATAATGCGGATTCCAGGACTGCACGCAATACTCCAGCTGTGGCCTAACCAGCGTTTTATACAGTTCCAGCATAACCTCCCTGCTCTTATATCCTTTGCCTTGGTTAATAAAGGCAAGTATCCCTTATGCCTTCTTAACTACCTTATCAACCTGTCCCGCCACTTTAAGGGACCGGTGGACATGCACACCAAGGTCCCTCTGATCCTTGGTACTTCCCAGGGTCCTATTCACCGTATATTCCCATGCTTTGTTTATCCTGCCCAAGTGCATCACCTCACACTTATCTGGGTCAAATTCCATTTGCTACTGATCAGCCCATCTGACCAGCCCGTCTATATCCTCCTGTAATCTAATGCTATCCTCCTCACTATTTACCACCCCACCAATTTTCGTGTCATCCACGAACTTACTGATCAACCCTCCTACATTCAAGTCTAAATTGTTTATATATACCACAAACAGCAAGGGGCCCAACACCGATCCCTTAGGAACCCCATTGGACACAGGCATCCAGTCACATAAACACCCCTTGACCATCTCTGCTTCCTGCCACTCAGCCAATTCTGGGTCCAATTTGCCAAATTGCCTTGGATCCCATGGGCTCTTACCTTCGTTATCGGTCTCCCATGCAGAACCTTATAAAAAGCCTCCTGAAGTCCAAGTAGACTATGTCAAATGCATTGCCCTCATCTACACACCTGGTCACCTCTTCGAAAAATTCAATCAAATTGGTTAGACATGACCTCCCCTTAACAAAACCATGCTGACTGTCCTTGACTAATCCCTGTCTCTCCAACTGTAGATTAATTCTGTCCCTCAGAATTGCTTCCAATAGTTTCCCCACCACTGAGGTTAGACTGATTGGCCTGGTTTATCCCTTCCTCTTGTCTTGAATAACGGTACCACATTGGCTGTCCTCCAGTCCTCTGGCACCTTTCCTGTGCCCAGAGAGGTATTGAGAATTATTGCCAGTGCCCCTGTTCTGTTATATATAGGACAGAACACCACAGGCAACTGAGTTTTGGATAAGTTACTGGCTCGGGATTTACTCTCCTTGTGTTTTCTCTCTGCCTCTGATATGCGCTTACTTTTGAAGGAGGTCACACTGGTTTTTATTTGGTCATGCCATGTGCAGAAATCCTGGGCAAGCTTCTCCCAGGACTCAAAAATGAAGCCTTTAGAGTGTCCTTGTAGTGCTTCCTTTGAGTGCCATGAGACTGCACCCCAGAATCAAGCTCTCTATAGAAGATTTGCTTTGGCAAGTGAGTGTCAGGCATTCTGGCTACAAGACCAGTCCAACTCAGTTGTGACTGTTTCAGTGGTGTGGATGCTTGGCATGCCAATTCAGATGAGCACCTCAGTGTCTGGTATTTTGTTCTTCAGAAGCATCTGAAGGTAGCTCAAGTGCAACCGGTTGAGCTTCTTGGCATGGCACTGGTACACAGTCCAAGTCTCACTTACGCAGAACAGAGTGGGCAGGATATTGCTCCAGAGATTTTCAGTTGGTAGGAAGACTTACTCCTCTTCATTCCCAGGCTGACGTTTGAATGGCAGACTTGCATTTGGCAATTCTTGTATGTATCATGCCATCAATACAGATAGCTCAAGAGTGTGTGTTGCTGAGATAAATGAACTTATCCAATGCTGACAGGTTCTGGTCATGGACTGAAGCCTTGGGTTCAAGATAGAGCTTTCCTGGAGCATGGTGATATATTTATTCCAGTTTTCTTCACGCTGATCATAAGTTTTGCATGCACTGGAGAACAAGTCCATACTACATTGTATGTTGAACTCTGAACTGAGCTCATGCACAGTCATCATCAAAAAGGAAATTACGAAGTATGTCCTTAGAGGTCTTGGTCTTTGCCTGGACTCATCCCAGATTGAGGAGCTTCCCGTCTGATTTTGATGCCGGGATCACCATCGTGGAAAGCATCAGAGAGTATGGCAGAGAAAAAACATGCTGAAAAAGTTGGCACATAGCCCTGTTTAACTCCATTAGTGACTAGGAATGGGGAAGACAGAAATCGTGTTGAACTATCGTGATGAATTTCTCAGGCAGCCGAATTACTCCATTACCTTCCAAAGGCCCTAACTGCTGACTGCGTCAAAGGCCTTGGTCAGGTGAACAAACATATTGCAGAGGTCCATGTTCTGTCCTTGGCACTTCTCCTGGAGCTAACTGCAAACAGCATATCAGTGGTTCCTTGCCCTTTTCTAAAACCACACCAACTCTCTGGCAGCAGGTCCTGGTCAAGATTATGCACTAAGCAGTTCAGAAAGATTCTGGTGAAGATTTTATTGGCGATGGAGATGAGTGAGATTCCTCTAAGAGTGTTGCAAGGTTGGCGAGTTCCTTTCCGCTTGTACAGGTGGGCATGGATTGTATTCTTGTGGAATGGTTCCTTGCTTCAACATGGATGAAAGAGTTCATCGAGCTTCTTGACCAGGCAGGCATTGACCTTCAGCCTTGTAGACCTCAGCTGGGATAGCATCAGCTACTGAAGCATTTCTGTGAGACAGAAGTTTGATTGCATTCATCGTTTCTAACAGTGTGGGAGGATCATCAAGACAGCAGTTAAAAGCAACCTGTGGCAGCCTGTTGATTGCTTCTTCATTGACAGATGAAGGCTGATTGACAATGTGGTTAAAGTGCACTGCCCATCTTTCCAGAATTTGGGCAGTGTTGACCTATCGGCACCGAGGACTGGTGATGAACCAATAAACTGGGGCCCGTGGACAGATTTCAGAGCATCGTAGAATCTCTCCCTGTCTTTATGGTCTGCATATGACTGAAGTTAATTGCTTTCTGATTCAGCTAAAAGTCTTGCATCCCCCTGAGCTTACTTTGGAAAATCCTGCAGATTTTGCAGGGGGCATTGTGCTTGGATAGTGATGATAGTCATTGAGGTTAACCCTGTAAACGCCATGCTTCATCTCCAGTAGTTTCTGGATTACCTCATCGTTTTCATCGAATCAATCCTGATGTTTACTAGAGATAGGGCTAAATGCCCGTAGAGCAGTGGAGCACACTACATCCCTGAAGGTTGCTCAGTATTCTTCAATGCAGAGAGTATATATTTTTGCTGTGCACATGTGACTCTCAAGTTTCTATGAAAGAGATTCCTTTATTTCTGCATGTGAGAGCCTCGAGTCATTGAGACGCTTCTAGAACTTCATGCCCTCAGGGTGTCTAAGAGGATAGAGCTTGATGTTTCACTCTCAAATGATAAGATGGTGGCAGCTAGTGCTCCATATGGCTTTTGTCATGTGCACATCCTGTTAGTCCCTCTGCCTGGTAATGACACAGTTGATTAGATGCCAATGCATAGAGTGGGATGCATCCAAGACATCATGTTGCAATTAGGAAGATGGAAAACTGTGTTGCTAATTAAAAGTTCATGCCCAACACATCTTCAGAAGAAGGAGACCATTGCTGTTACAACTGCCAACACAGATTTTTTTCCAATGACCCCCTTCCCATGCCTAGTAATCTGCACAAACTCTTGTGTTGAAGTCACCAAGAATAATTAGCTTTGGCACACTAGGAATCATGGACTGGAGGTCATCATTGAATTTATCCCTAACTTCAGTGGGGTTGTTCATGGTAGGGGTGTATGCACAGATGAGAGTTGCTTGCCTGTAGCTGTGCAGGGGCAGTTTAAGCACCATCAGATGATCATTGACACCCTTGGAAAGGCAAGTCAACTTACTGACAAGATGGTTCATGAACAGCAAAGCCTACACTAGCTTTCCGCCATGCTTTTTTCCCACAGTCACTCAAAGAATGTGTAACCTGCACCAATTTCCTTCAGCTGATCCTTCTCAGGTAGATGGGTCGTGCCGAGGGCAGCAATCTGGACATTGTACTAGCCAGCTCTCTGTTGACAAGATCAGTTCTTCTATCAGGTCTGCTCACTGTCCAATGACATTGTCCATAAGGGTGCACATGTTCCATGTGCCTATGGTGACCGATATCACCTTTACTTTCTGTTTTGAGATTAATTTACGACTATGTTGATGTCGTCCCTGCCAGCTATGGTCTGCTGGTCAGGGAAGTGAAGAAGACAATGTTTAGGGTACCTTTTCTAGCCCATTTCTCATTATAAGGAGCTGAGCAGTAGTGCTGAAACAGGCTGCTCAATCACTCAGGAGGCTGCCGAGATCCAGCTCTGCTTCTTTCCAGTGAAAAATGATCCTATGGCCTGAGCCACTTGTGTGCAGGTTCACAGCTACAGCTCCCAGTGAATCCATGCCTGCTGCTATGTCACACGTCCAACTGCACAGGACTTGTGGCAGATGGATGGTGGACGACAGGTAATAGAAAGATGATGAACATGACTTGCGCATGAATTGGATTATAGTGAGGGAGAATTGTGCATTGGCAGCCACACACTCTTGTCCTGACCTGTCTTGGTCCAGAGTCAAGGCAAGTCTGGACAGCTGGAGATAGATCCAGATGCAGTGGATGACCAGCATGTCTTCTGTCTCTTGTCGAGCTCTACACATTCCACAACACGGTGCTGACCCACCTTCAAGGCTGTTGAACCCTAGATTGGTCTCATCTGCCTAGTCCACCGGAATCAGTCTTTGCATTTATGGGTAGACAAATCCCTAAGTTGCCGAGGGTAGGTAACCTGAAGGCTATCCTCACTTAGGGTAAAATGGGATAGAGAAGCAGAGGGGTTTGGGGCTAGGGATAAAAAAAAGCATAAAAGCATTAATGACCTAGACTGTGGTGTGCAGGGCATGATTTCAAAATTTGCAGATGATACGATGATTGGGAATGTTGTCAACTGTGGTGGCGATAGTCTTGAACTTCAAAAGGATATAGACATGTTGGTGGATTGGGCAGACAAGCGGCAGGTGAAGTTTAATACAGAGAAGTGTGAGGTGATTCATTTTGGCAGGAAAAATATGGTGAGACAGTATAAAATAAAGGGAGAGCCTCTACTGGAGGTGCAGGAACAGACGGACCTCGGTGTATACATACATAGGTAATTGAACATGACAGGGCATGTTGAGAGAGCAGCTAACAAATCATATGAGATCTTAGGCTTTATTATTAGGGACACTGACTACAAGAGTAAGGAGGTCATGTTGAACTTGTACAAGACACTAGTTAGGCCTCATTTGGAGCACTGCGTCCAGTTCTGAGTGCCATACTTGAGGAAGGATGTGAAGGCATTGGAGGGAGTACAGAGGAGATTCGTAAGAATGATTCCAGGGATAAAGAACTGTAGCTATGAGGATATACTGGAGAGGCTGGTACTCTTTTCCTTGGAGAAAAGAAGGCTGAGAGCAGACCTAATAGAGGTATTCAAGTTCCTGAAGGGTATGGACAGGGTAACAGTGAGAAACCATTCCCACTCAAGAGAACATCAAGAACTAGAGGACACAGATTCAACATAATTGGCAAAAGGAGTAAATGTAATGTGAGGAAAAATGTTTTCACCCAGAGGGTGGTTGGAGTCTGGAACAAACTTCCTGAAAGAGACCATAAGACATAGGATCAGAAATTAGGCCATTCAGCCCATCGAGTCTGCTCCGCCATTCAATCATGGCTGATGAGTTTCTCAACCCCATTCTCCTGCCTTCTCCCCGTAACCTTTGATCCCCTTACCAATCAAGAACCTATCTATCTCGGTCTTAAATACACTCAATGACCTGGCCTCCACAGCCTTCTGTGGCAATGAATCCCATAGATTCACCTATCTGGCTAAAGAAGTTTCTCCTCATCTCTGTTCTAAAAGGTCTTCCCTTTACTCTGAGGCTGTGCCCTCGGGTCCTAGTCTCTCTTACTAATGGAAACATCTTCCCCACGTCCACTCTATCCAGGCCTTTCAGTATTCTGTAAGTTTCAACAAGAGTGGTGGAGGCAGTTTCGATCGGGGTATTCAAAAGGGAATTGGAGTGCTACCTGGAATGAGACAATGTCCATAGTTACGGGGATAAGGCAAGGGAGTGGGGCTAGGTGGAATGCTCTTTCAAAGAGCCAGTGCAGACTTAGTGGGCCGAATGGCCTCCTTCTGCACTATAAAGATACTGTGATAAGGCCATAAAAAAGTGCACAAAGCACTCGGTTTTATTTCTAAAAGGACAGAATTGATAAGCAGAGAAGTTATATTAAACAACAACAACTTGTATTTGTATAGGGCCTTCAATGTAATAAAACATCCTAAGGCGCTTCAAAGAGGCATTTTAAAGCAAACTATGATACCAAGCCAAATAAGGAAATATTTGGGCAGATCACCAAAACGTGGTCAAAAAAGTAGCTTTTAAGGAGTGTCTTAAAGGAGGAAAGTGAAGTGGAGCGGTACATAGGTTTATGGGGGAAATTCTAGAACTTTGGGGCCTAGGTAGCCAAAGGTATGGCCACCAATGGTGCAGTGATTAAGATCGAGGATGTTCAAGAGTTTAGAGAAGTGCAGAGATCTTGGAGGGCTGAAGGAGATGACAAGATAAGGAGGGGCTTGGTCATGGAGGGATTTGAAAACAAGAATGAAAATTTTAAAATTGAGGTGTTGCATAAACAGGAGCCCTATAGGTCAGCAAGTATAAGGGTGACAGGTGAATGGAATTTGGTGCCAGTTAGGTCACAGGCAGAAGACATCAAGTATATGGAGGGTAGAATGAAGGAGGCCAGCTGGGAGTGATTTGGAATAATCAAATCAGGAGGTAACAAAGTCATGGATGGAAGTTTCAGCAGGTAACCTGGAATGGAGTCTGGCTACTTCACAGAGGCGGAATTAAGCAGTCTAAATGATAATGTGGATATGACTTTGGAAGCTCATCTCTAGGTCAGATATAATATTAAGGTTGCAAACATTCTGGTTCAGCCTCAAACAGGGAGAGGGATGGAATTGGTGGCAAGAGACTGGAGTTGGTGGCAGGGACCAAATACAATAGCTTCAGTCTTCCCAATATTTAACTGGAGGAAATTTCTTCTCATATTGTTGGTGGTGGTTGTCCCTCAATTCAAGGGAATTAAAGATTTCAAGGGATATGGGGATAGTGTGGGAAAATGGTGTTGAAGTAGAAGATCAGCCATGATCTAGTTGAATGGCAGAGCAGGCTCGAGAGACCAAATGGCCTACTCCTGCTCCTGTTTCCTATGATGTCCACTCAGGGTCACAAGTTTCTGCCATGGGCCTTCATGTGATTAAACAGCCATTAGGACAACAGTGTCCAGTCTATCAAAGTTGATTCTGCAGGTGTCTTCTCATGTACTGGATGTTGGATAAGCAGTCTGACAATTTAGAGACAATGGAGGGGTCGAGAGAACTGGTGATATGGTACAGTTGGGTGTTGTCAACACACGTGGAAACTAGCGTTGCTTGTCAGGTAAAGTCACCGAGAGGCATATAGGAAAGGGCCAAGGATAGATCCTTGAGGGATAGCAGAGCTATCGGTACAGGATTGGGAAATGAAGTAACTGATGATGATTCTCTGGCTACAATTAGATAACTAAGAATTGAACCAAGCAAGTGCAGTCCCACCCAGCTGGAGAGGTGTTGGAGGAGGATGGTATCATCAACAGTGCTAAAGGCTGTAGATAGCTCAAGAAGAATGAGGAGCAAAAGCTTGCCTTTTTCTCAGTCACATTTCTGACTTTGATACAAGCCATTTCAATACTGTGATGGGGTGGAAGCCAAATTGGAGGGATTCAAACACAGAATTGTGGGAAAGATAGAAACAAATTTAGTGCTTAGTAGAGGAAAAGGAGGTTCGTGTTGGGGTGGTAGTTTGCAAGGATGGAGGGGCCAAGGGTTCATTTTGAGAGGAGTGGGGTAATGACGGCAGGTTTGAAGGGCAGAGGGACATCACCTGAGGAAAGAGAATGGTTAACAATGTCAATTAATATGGGAGCCAGGAAAAGAAGCTGAGTATCCAGTATTTAGTGAGAATGGGATCGAGAAAGCAGGAGGTGTGTCTCATGGACAAGGTGAACATAATTCGGGAAAAGAGTGAAACTAGAGGAAGTTACAAGTTCAGGGCTAGGGCAGGAAAGGGAGTCTTAGGGGACGGAAAGGAAGTGGCAGAGACAGCTGATTGGATGGTCTCAATTTTGGTGGCAAGGTAATGCAAAAATTCCTTGCACTTGTCGTTGGAGGTGAGGGTTGAGTAGACAGGGGAGAGGAGTTTGAATAAACAGCTTGTAGTAGAGAAAAGAAGCCAGAGGTTATCTTTATGTTTCAGGATGTGAAGGGTAAATGTGTTTGGAACTTTGGTTAGACCAAATTTGGTGTAATGTGAACAATTCCAGTCTCTACATTATAAAACAGGACATAGAGGAACTGGAGAATGTTTAAAAAAAACAGGATGATATTAAAACTGAGAAGAAAAGATTGAAAAGGCTGGGGTTCTTTGCTCTAGAAAAGAGGAGATTGATGGGTAAGCTGATGAATGTCTTTCACATTATGAAAGGTTTGAAAGGGTAAATATAGAGATGATGTTTCCACTTGCAGGCAAGATTAGAACTAGGGGCCATAAATATAAGGTGGTCATTAATAAATACAATAAGGAATTCAGGAGAAACTCTTTACCTAGAGACTGGCTAGTATGTGCAGCTCATTACCTCAAGGAGTAGTTTAGGTGACTAGCATTAATGCATTTAATGGGAAGTTGGATAATCGCATGAAGAAAGGAATAGAAGGATATGTTGACGGGGTTAGCTGAGAATGGTTGGGAGGAAGGTCATGTGGAGCATAACACCTACATGGACAAGTCAAATGGCCTGTTTCGGTGCAGTAATTACCATATAAGATGTAAAGTTGAATCTGATTAGATCAAATGGATTTTCATAACAATGTTAGGGATAGTCAAGCTGGCATTATGTCATACCTTGTGGGAATATGATGTAAATACACCACCATAACCAAACTAAGGCTGAACTCCTTCTGGGGTTTGGAGAATTGACATATACTTGCTTGTCCAAAACCAGATTTTGGTTTTCAAGTGTTGTGAAGATTGTTGATATTATTGCATAATGATAAGTGCATAATGACATCACAACGCACATGACAATTAAATTCATCGCCAATTAAAAAGTCAAAAATCACAAATCATTTTGAAATGTAAAATGTCACTAGAACTGGCAAAGATATGTCAAGGGAAAGGCAATAGCAGTTTGCTGGCACACAAAAGTGGGGAACCAATGTGGCACAGCTACTCTTGTCAAGCTGATCTTTAACCCACTTTTACTACTTCTGGCCCACTGGTCCTATTCTACCTGGCCTCCTTATGTTTCCTGACCATGCTAAGTCGTCCTGTCTTTCTACTGTCAAGCCTCTGTTTCTCCAACTGCCTCATTATCTCAGCACTGAGTCTTCCTGTTCTCTTGGTTTGTGGCTTGCTTCCTGGTTTGCTTCTACTCTAGTATGAGCTGAACATAATTGTTCTGCCACAACAAACCAACCCATGACCCCACTGTCCCTGTAAACTAATGCAACATCTCCAACCTCCCTTTCCTCTCCAAAGTCCTTGAATGTGTTGTCGCCTTCCAGATTCATGATCATCTTTCGCAGAACTCAAAGTATTGGACAAATAGAAATTTCCTCGAATTAAATACTGGGAAGATGGAAGTCATTGTCTTCGGTCTCTACTACTAACCCCCTCCCTGTCCTTCTGTGCTATACAATTCTATTCCAGCTAATGACTCCATCCCTCTCCCTGACAATTACCTGAGGTTGAGCCAGATCATTTGCAATCTTGGCATCATATCTGACCCCTGAGATGAGCTTCCAATCAATAAGTCCATCTCTTTCCAGCTCTGTAACTCCACAAACTCTGCTCCTGCATCAACTCACCTGCTGGTGAAACCCACATCTATGCCTCTGATACCTCTAAACTTGGCTCCAACACACTTCTGATGGCCTTCCTCATTCTACCCACCATAAACTTAAGGGCATCCAAAAATCTGCTTCCCATGTCCTTGCTCGCATTAAGTCCTGTTCATCCTTTACCCTTGTGCACAATGACCTACAGCGGATCCCAGTCAGCAATTTTTAAATTTCTCATCCTTGTTCTCAAATCCCTCCATAGCTTTGCCCTTCCTAACTTCTGCAATCTTCTCCATCTCCACTACCTTCCAAGATATCTGTGCTCATCTAATTCTGACCTCTTGAACATGCCTGAATTTAATTGCTCTCCAAAGATGAACGTGCCTTCAGCTGTGAAGGCCCTAAACTCTGGAATCCCCCTTCTAAACTTCTGCACTTCTCTATCTCCCTTTCTTCCTTTTAGAATTTTAGACATTCCTTAAAACCTACCTCTTTGAGCAAGCATTCGGTCATCTGCCTTATTGCCATTTTATATGGCTTGGTGTCAAATTCTGCTTTATAAAATTCCCATGAAGTGACTTGGGACTTCGAATTACGTTCGTGGCACTATAGATATACATATATACAAGTTGTTGTTGCCCTCTCTGCATCTCAACTCAAACTGTTCTGTTCTTTGGGACTGGAAGATAGTCCAAGCACACCACCAGCCAGAGATTCAAATTATCTAGCTAGCAGAGTGATGCCAACAGATTAGGGGGCAGAAAAAAGGATTAAGAGGCCACACAAAGATATATAATGAAAGAAAGAGAAAAAGAGCTGAGGAATAGAGATGAACACTGATATTAGAGACAAGGAAAGATGACACAGACAGATTGAGAAAGAAAGATCAAATGGCAAAGTGAAATACATCAAGAACAATAAGAGAGGTAAGAGACAGAGAGAGAGAGAGAGAGAAAGTGACAGAGAAAGATAAACTGTTGAAGCAGACAGAAGACGACAAATAGAAAAATCAGGAATTCACAGAACCCACCATGAGCAATAGCATTTTTAATGTTAAGGTGTCATACTAGGTGATATGCAATAGCTGCTATTTTGTAATGAGAATGTATAATGCTGTGATTGCACAATCTGACCACCAGGATCTCACCAATCACAAAATGCTTTCTGAATGTTTTTTGATCCACCATTTTTTCACAGAATCACAGAATTTTAATGGCACAGAAGGAGGCCATTCGGCTCATCGTGTCTGCACTAGCTCTCCAAATGAGCATTACGACCTAGTGTCACTGCCCTGCCTTTTCCCGTACGCCTGCACATTGTTTCCATTCAAATAATCATCTAATGCCCTCTTGAATGCCTCGATTGAACCAGCCTCCACCACATTTCCAGGCAGTGAATTCTAGACCCAAACCACTCATTGTGTAAAAACAATTTTTCCCACGTCACATTTGTTTCTTTTGCAAATCACTTTAAATCTGTGCCCTCTCGTTCTTGATCCATTTACAAGCGGGAACAATTTCTCTCTGTCTACTCTGTCCCGCCCCCCATGATTTTGAACATCTTTATCAAATCTCCTCTTAGCCTTCTTCTCTCCAAGGAGTACAGTCCCAACATCTCCAATCTACCTTCGTAACTGAAGTTTCTCATCCCTGGAACCATTCTTGTAAACCTCTTCTGCACTCTCTCCAATGTGTTCACATTCTTCCTATAATGTGGCACCCAGAACGGTACACAATACTCCAGCTGAGGTCTAATGAGTGTCTTATATAAATTCAGCATAATCTCCTTGCTCTTTTATTCTATGCCCCTATTAATACAGCCCAGGATATTATATGCTTTATTAACTGCTCTCTCCACCTGTCCTGCCACCTTCAATGATCTATGCACATATACACCCAGGTCTTTTTGCTCCTGCACCCCCCTCAAAATGCCACCCCTTATTTTATATTGTCTGTTCATGTTCTTCCTACCAAAATGCGTCACCTCACACTTCTCCACATTGATCTGCGTCGTCCACCTATCTACCCACTCCACCAACTTGGCTATGTCATTTTGAAGTTCTACACTGTCCTCCTAGCAGTTTACAAAACTCCCAAGCTTCATATCATCAGCAAACTTTGAAATTGTCCACTGCACACCAAGATCCAGATCATTAATATATATCAGGAAAAGCAAGGGTCCCAATACCAACCCTTGGGGAACTCCACTATAAACCTTCTTCCAGCCTGAAAAATATCCATTGACCATTACTCTCTGCTTCCTACTTTTCAGCCAATTTGGTATCCACGTTGCTATGGTCCCTTTTATTCCACAAGCAATAACTTTTCTCACAAGTCTGTTGTGTGGCACTGTATTAAATGCTTTTTGAAAGTTCATGTACACCACATCAACAGCATTACCTTTATTGACCTTTTCTGTTATCTCTTCAAAAAACTCCAGCAAGCTAGTTAAACGCCATTTCCCCTTTAGAAATCCATGCTGGCCCTTCCTTATCGACCCATATTTTCCCATGTGGCTACTAATTCTATCCTGAATAATTGTTTCTAGAATCTTGCCCACCACTGAAGTTAAACTGACTGGTCTGTAATTGTTGGGCTTGTCCTTACAATCTTTTTCGAACAAGGGCGTAATGTTTGCAATTCTCCAGTTCTCTGGCACTTCCCAAGTCTAGGGAAGACTGAAAAATTATGGCCATTGCCCCAGCAATTTCTGCTCTCACTTCCTTCAATATCCTTGGATGCATCTCGTCCGGTCCCAGTACCTTGTCAACTTTAAGTACCGACAGTCTATTCGACAATTCCTCCTTATCAATTTTGAACCTTTCTAGTGACAGAGTTTCCTCATGTGTCACCATGGCCTGGGTAGCATCTACCTCCTTGGTAAAGACGGATGCAAAGTATCCATTTAATACCTCAGCCATTGCCCCTCCGTCCATGTATAAATCCCCTTTTAGGTCCTTAAGCGGCTCCACTCCTCCTTTTACCACCCTTTTACTATTTATATGCCTACAGAAGACTTTAGCATTTGCCTTAAAGTTGGCTGCCAGTCTTTTCTCATAATCCCTCTTCGCTTCTCCAGTATGCTTTTTCACCTCCCCTCTGAACATTCTGTATTCCTCCTGGTTCTCAATTGTATTTTCTACCTGACATCTGCCATAAGCATGCTTTTTCTTCTTTATCTTAATTTCTATCTCCTTTTTCATTTCAAATAATAAGATTTTAAATGAACAAAAGTAAAATAAAAAATCTATTTCTCAATAACATGATTATTAAATTTTGGGATCTTTTGACCACGTTTTTATGTAAAGGATCTCGAAAAACTGTTACCTTTAACACTTTTTTGAGAAAACTGAATCAAGTCAAAAGATAATTAATTTGTTGACTGAAATTTTTTCCCCCAAACTCTGTAAACAAGAGCTGTTATTTAGCTGGTCTTTGTCAGTGAAAAGCATTTCAGACCCATTTTGCTGAAAGGTCTTTGATTTCTTACCAGCTGAACAGAGGAAGAATAAGCAACAACAATTTATATTTATATAGCACATTTAACATAATGAAACATCCCAAGGCGCTTCACAGGAACACTATAAAACAAAATATGACACAGCGCCACATAAGGAGATATTAAGTCAGTTGACCAAAAGCTTGGTCAAAAAGGCAGGATTTAAGGAATGCCTTAAAGAAGAAAAGTGAGGCAGAGGGGCAGGGAAGAGTGAAGGGTGGTGGGGGGTGGTATTCCAGAGCTTGGGACCTGGACACCTAGGCACGACCAACTGTGGTAAAGAGATTAAAATTGAGGATGCACAAGAGGCCAGAATTATAGGTCTGCAAATGTCTCAGGGGGCTGGTGGAGATTACAGAGATAAGAAGAGGCGGGGCCACTGAGGGATTTGAAAATAAGGATGAGAATTTTAAAATCAAGATGTTGCTCAATTGGAGCCAGTGTATGTCAGAGAACACAGGCATAGAAACATAGGAACATAGAAACTAGGAGCATTCGACCCTTCGAGCCTGCTCTGCCATTCATCATGATCATGGCTGATCATCCAACTCAACAGCCTGCTCCCGTTTTCTCCCCATACCCTTCGAGCGCTTTCGCTCCAAGACTATATCTAAATCCTTCTTGAAAACATACAATGTTTTGGCCTCAACTACTTTCTATGGTAGCGAATTCCACAGGCTCACCACTCTCTGGGTGAAGAAATTTCTCCTCATCTCAGTCCTAAATGGTCTACACTGTATCCTCAGACTGTGACCCCTAGTTCTGGACTCACCCACCATCAGGAACATCCTTCCTGAATCTACTTGTCTAGTCCTGTTAGAATTTCATAGGTTTCAATGAGATCCCCCCTCATTCTTCTGAACTCCAACAGATATAATCCTAACCGACTCAATCTCTCCTCATATGTCAGTCCCGCCATCCCAGGAATCAGTCTGGTAAACCTTCGCTGCACTCCCTCTATAGCAAGAACATCTTTCCTCAGATAAGGAGACCAAAACTGCACACAATATTCCAGGTGTGGTCTCACCAAGGCCCTGTATAATTGCAGCAAGACATCCTTGCTCCTGTACTCGAATCCTCTCGCCATGAAGGCCAACATACCATTTGCCTTCTTTACCGCCTGCTGCACCTGCATGCTCACCTTCAACGACTGGTGTACAAGGACACCCAGGTCTCATTGCACATTCCACTCTCTCAATTTATAGCCATTCGGATAATAACCTGCCTTCCTGCTTTTGCTACCAAAGTGGATAACCTCACATTTATCTACATTATACTGCACCTGCCATGCATTTGCCCACTCACTCAGCTTATCCAAATCACACTGAAGCATCTCTGCATCCTCCTCACAGCTCACCCTCCCACCCAGCTTTGTGTCATCTGCAAATTTGGAGATATTACATTTAGTTCCCTCATCTAAATCATTAATATATATTGTGAATAGCTGGGGTCTCAGCACCGATCCCTGCGGTACTCCACGAATCACCGCCTGCCATTACGAAAAAGACCCGTTTATTCCTACTCTGTGTTTCCTGTCTGCCAACCAGTTTTCTATCCATCTCAATACACTACCCCAATCCCATGTGCTTTAATTTTACACGCTAATCTCTTATGTGGGACTTTGTTGAAAGCTGTCTGAAAGTCCAAATAAACCACATCCACTGGCTCCCCCTCATCAACTCTACTAGTTACATCCTCGAAAAATTCTAGTAGAATTGTCAAGCATGATTTCCCTTTCATAAATCCATGCTGACTCTGTCCAATTCTGCTACTGTTTTCCAAGTGCTCAGCTATTAAATCTTTTATAATGGACTCTAGAATTTCCCCCACTATTGACATCAGGCTGACTGGTCTATAATCCCCCGTTTTCTCTCTACCTCCCTTTTTAAATTGTGGGGTTACATTAGCTACCCTCCAATCTGTAGGAACTGTTCCAGAGTCTATAGAATCTCAGAAGATGACCACCAATGCATCCACTATTTCTAGAGCCACTTCCTTAAGTGCTCTGGGATGTAGATTATCAGGCCTTGGGGATTTATCGGCCTCCAATCCCATCAATTTCCACAACACCATTTCCCTGCTAATAATGATTTCTTTCAGTTCCTCCCTCTCACTAAACTCTGTGTTCCCCAACTTTTCCGGTGCGCTATTTGTGTCCTCCTTTGTAAAGACAGAACGAAAGTATGTATTTAGTTGGTCAGCCATTTCTTTGTTCCCCATTATAAATTCCCCCGTTTCTGACTGTAAGGGACCTACATTTGTCTGCACCAATCTTTTTCTCTTCACATACCTATAGAAACTTTTACATTCAGTTTTTATGTTCCCCACAAACTTACTCTCTTACTCTATTTTCCCCTTCTTAATCGATCCCTTGGTCCTCCTTTGCTGAATTCTAAAGTGCTCCCAATCCTCAGGCCTGTTGATTTTTTTTAGCCAATTTGTATGCCTCTTCCTTGGATCTAATACTATCTCTAATTACCCTGGTTAGCCATGGTTTGGCCACCTTTCCTGTTTTACTTTTGCGCCAGACAAGAATAAGCAATTGTTGCAGTTCACCCACGCGTTCTTGGAATGTTTGCCATTGCCTATCCACCGTCATCCCTTTAAGTAACATTTCCCAATCCATCATAGCCAACTCATGCCTCATACCATCGTAATTTCCTTTACTAAGATTCAGGACCCTAGTCTCAGAATCAACTATGTCACTCTCCATCATGATGAAGAATTCTATCATATTATGGTTGCTCATCCCCAATGAGCCTCGAACAACTAGATTGCCAATTATTCCTTTCTCATTACACAATACCCAGTCTAGGATGGCCTGTTCTCTAGTTGGCATGATAAAGGAATAGGAATTGCTTTGAGTTGAGACACGGGCAGCAGAGTTTTGGATGACCCCAAGTTTACGGAAGGTATAATGTGGGACACTAGCCAGGAGTGCATTGGAATAGCTGACTCCAGAGGTAATAAAGACTTTCAGCAGTAGTTGAGCTGAGACAGGGGCAAAGTCAGGCAGTGGACAATTTCAAAGTTTGCAGATGATATGAAGCTTTGGAGTGTTGTAAACTGCTAGAAGGACAGTGTAGAACTTCAAAAGGACATAGACAAGAGGTGGAAATAAATCATCTTAGTGATGGCGCAAATATGAGGTTGGAAGCTCATCTTGGGATCACGTGTCATACTAAGATGCAAACAGATTGACTTAATCTCAGACTGTTTAAAGGTAATGGGATGGAGTGGTAGCTAGGGAACAGAGTTTGGTGAGGGACTGAAAACAATGGCTCCAGCCTTCCCAATATTTAATTGGAGTAAATTTCTGCTCATCCGGTACTGGATGATGGATAAACAGTCTGAAAATAGTCATAAAAATTTCTTGATTCCTGAAGAAATGAACTTGCCACTTCCTTCCAGCACCCTGTCAGTGTTTGTAGAACAATGCATGGATACCTAATTTGTATGGAGGGGCAGAGCCACTGTGTAAAGTGAGCGATCAGAAAAAATTAAAGGAAAAATCGCCTTCTTTTTCGCGTCCAGGCTTAAAGCATAGTAGAAACACACAGTATTTCAAGATTATTATGTATCTGTAACAAAGTGTGATATCTGCAGTGTGGGAAATTGTATATTTTCACAGGAAGTCTCTGATGTCCTTATTAAACATCTACCTTATTGTTATAAATGCTATGGGACACCAGTTGAGATACATTGGTGTCGAAATATGACCAGCCTCTACATTACTGGAATGAAGGAATGATGCATGAGCAATATGCTTATACTTTAGGAGGACTTGGAAATCATTAAGTCTCATTATGCAATAGATTTAAGTTTTTAAAGTAATTTTTTATGTATGCAGTATCTGTTCCCACATAACAAGATAGCAGTGCGATGACATTCATTATTTTTTGATGCAGTCTATCTAACCATGGTGTCTGTCAATTATACTGAGCACTTTGCACATGGTGAAGATACAGGAGACTGATTATATCATCAAAGGTTAGAGTCTTTCATACAGCAGCTAAGGCCACTGATGTCACTTCTGCCTTGTGCCATATGGAAGTATCTTTTCACAAAGTAATAGCCCACAAGAGCCAGCATTGTTTTGTTAAAGCTAAGTCATGTCTAACTAAAGTAGCTAAGTTTGTTGAAGAGGTCACTAATAAGGTAGACAAAGGAGTCTATGGTTATCTAAATGGAAATCCAGGAGGCAATAGATAAGGTTGCACAAAAAGGATTATTGGCAAAAATGAGAATGTACAGAATTGGAGGTAACCTTTTGATGTTGGTTAGAAATTAGTTGGGAGATAGGAGACAGAGATTAAGAATATTCAGTACATCCTTAGATTGTCAGGATGTGATAAGTGCTGTTCCTGAGCGATCTGTGGTTTCAAAATTTCACGTTATTTATTAATACCTTTGATGAAGGACCAGCAAATTGTATATTGTAAGGAACATATCTTTTTATTTCTGTTGGACTGTTGTAAAGGACATATTTTTTTATTTTCTGTTGGATTGTGGATTAAAATTACAATGGCTGCAGTTTGAAAGACATGTCCACTGGAACAGGATGTGTGATATATAAAATGTTGCAGTCCTAGAACAGAGTGTGCCCTGAAAGACAGGATGGTGCTGGAAAGGAGTCCTGGACCAAGGGAGCTACCTGACAATAGCATTTTAATGGGCTCCTGACCAGGTGACCAAGGTTTTGTGTGGTAGCAGTGCAGCAGAAAGCTCCTGGCCTGCAAAGAGAAAACATCTAAAACCTCTTTTCCTCTTATCTCTATGACCTGCCCTCTCTCTTTCTCTGAGGAAACCCTTGTAAAAATGAAAGGGGGAAAACCACTGTTAGAAACATTGGAAAGCAAGTTCTCAACCAGTGAACTAAATACTAAAAATGCTGGAAGACCACCTTGTTTCATCAATAAACTGAAAGGAATTTGGAAGAAATCAATCAAAATCAACCTATCAAATCCTGTACTTCAAATTGGTGCTACTGAACTGTTTTATCCCACCATTAAAATCCATGTTTTATGTGTTTTATGTGTCTTGTGTATGTTTGTGTATGTGTCTGTGTGTGTGTGTGTGTGTACAGGGATTTAAGAAGGGGTAGAATTTAGGTTATAGAGTTAGAAATTAGCAGTTCATATTTCTTTCTTTTGCCACTGGTTACCAACAGGCTGTGCAATCAGTTATTTAATAAGTATACAAACCTGGTGCTCGTATTCTGTTAACCTAAATTAAACAGTTAGGTAGAATTGGGGCAATCTGGTGATTTGGTCAAACTTTTCACATTTGTCGCAGCTTGAAGAACAGTGGAGCTTGATATTACAGTGCACTATCCCCAATGAGTTTTCAGGTGACACTAAATTAGGGCGGCCAGTAAGTAGTGCAAATGGGAGCAAGAAGTTACAAAGTGTCATAGATAGATTATATGAGTGGGCAAAATTATGGTAGATGGTATTTAATGTGAATATGTGAATTCATCTACTTTGGACCCAGATAAAATAAATGTAAATATATTCTAAATGGTAGCAAACTAGGAACTGTAAATGAGCAAAGAAATTTAGGAGCTCAAGTCCACAAATCATTAAAGCCAGTAGACAGGTACAAAGAACACCAAAAAGGCTAACTGAATGAAGGCTTTAAGGGTTTCAAAGGGAAGGAGTAACTCTTGTAGAGTTAAAACAATTAACTAAATTAACAAAAACAAGGGATAAATCAGGCACAGCCCCTAAGTCAGGTCAGCTGTGAAACCAAGGACTAAGTTTAAAGGAAACTTACAAACATTAAACCAAAATGTGATTAAAGGGGTCAACAAACCACCCCAGTCCCTGCGGCGCCCACCGGGCACGGAAGGCCTCGATGGTGCCGGCAGACACCGCGTGCTCCCTTTCCAGGGACGAAAATCGACTTTGGTGGGATTCGAACCCACAACCTTTGAATCGCTTATATGACAGCAACTAGAAGTCCAACACGCTATCCGTTGTGCCACAGAGCCAGAGACTAGTTGTACACAGCCTTGGTCAGATCCCATCAGAAGTAATGTACACAGCTTGAGCACCATGGTGGGGGGTAGATTTTATGGAGTCTACAAGAGCAGGATACACAGCATGTTAGGTGGCATAATTAGGTGGGGTGGGAAATTTTGATTTCCTGATGGCAGGTTGAGATGTAGAGATAAAGTCAGTGGCTTGTTTGTGCTATGACGAGCATATGCCGGCCTTTGGCGGGTTCATACTTGTAATATATTTGCATGCCATGAATGCTTATTAATGTGTAAGAATTTTCAATAAAGTCCACCCTCAGGATAAAGTTAACAGTGCAGACTGCCACACATTAGGTGCATAAAAGAGGTGGCTGATGCCCGATTTAGTTGTGCCAATGATTTCAGCCGCTTCAGCACTGATGATTTCCTCAAATGCACTCATGTGGCCATAAAATCTCCCTGGGAATAGCCAGTTGCATTTGTAAATTGTAAAGTGTTTCACTTCTTGAATGTACAACTGGTGTGTGACTACAGGAGAAGAATAATGCAGGTCTGTGCTCATTTTCCAGGAAGCTGTCATGAATCATGTACCTTACACAACTCATGGCTCCCAGAGGTTTTTGAAGCCCCAACCCAGGTTGATGGATGGATCCTCAGTGGCAAGGACTAACTCCTGAGTACATGGGTTAGGATGCCAGTGAGGCATCCCCATTGTGACGCAGAAGAGTGCTACAATCAAGTTCATCCATCCACCAGAGCCATTATCAAGCACAGTATGGGGCTTTTTAAAATGCACTTTTATTCCCTTGACTGGTCTGGAGGTACTTTGCAATACACACCCTAGAGGTGTCACGAATAGTCATGGTCTGCTGTGCACTACATAATCTGGCAGATGCTGCAAGGGGAAGTGCGTGAGGAACATTCAGCCCTCCTCAGATGATGAGGATTTGTCAGAGTATGAGGAGGAGGCCAAAAGTCTAAATGAGCCTTTCATGAATGCCAGGACAATGGAGAGACATACAAGCGATGCCAGGGACAACCTGATTTATGCAAGGTTCGCACAACAATAACGCACCTGCATGACCACCACTCCATCGCAAGACGCTCTTTGCCTTCCTGGGTTGTAGCTCTAGCCCCGACATCCTCCCATGCTGAGTAAACTATAAACCTGCATCCTCTACTACCTAGAATAGAATGGGGATTGGAGCTTGTCACACACACTCGCTAGTGAGTGCTGGTACCAAGGACATCTTAAGGGTATATGGACATCCATGTAACAGCTGCTTTTTCCAATTATTATGATCCAGCATCATCTTTCAAATGTTTGAATGCTACTGCACCTGCCTCATTTATACCCGTTGAGAGTAAAGTTGGCCAATATCCTCTAGAGTGCATAGATGGGGGAGGGGGCACACCTGTGTCTGCTTTTTAAGCAATGTTCAACAGAATAATGATCACAGAAGTAACAATTCACAAGAACGTTCAATAAAGAATGCACAAAAATGCAATACATATCATTCAGGAATAACGTCTGTGCCCCTAACTCCTCCCTATCCGTCACATTGTGAGAAACATGAGACAGGCCATGTCCGTTATATTTGATACTATGAGAGGCTCCAACGATTCTTAATAATTATGAACGATCACAGAAAACAAATTATATTAGCATATTAACAAGACACGTGGAAAAATCATCTGCGCCACCATAATGCTCACTCTTCTCTCAATTTTCTTCTTCTACCACCATGTATAGGTGCAACCCTGACATCAGCAACTGAGGTGGAGGCAGTCTGCTCGGTGTCATGCCCCATTGCCTTGGATGACAGTGGAAGGCATCCTCTCAAGGCATGGGGCCTAGAGGGCTCCCGCCTACCAGGGGTCACCTACACTGGATCCAGCTATGTTCCCCTTGGCCCCGCCAGCTGGAGCTGTTGGGGTCAATGCTGGAGAGGATAATGGAGTGCTGCTAACCCTGGGGATGTGCTGGGATGAAGGCCTGGGGCAGCTGGTATCTGCTCCTCCTTCACCTGGGGCACACTGTCACCTCCCTGTCTCCCTGAGAGGAAGGGGATCCTGGAGGGACATCCACGTGCCTTGTCCCCCTCTCATCTAGCCACTGCTGCACTGAGCCCATGGTTAGAGTGATAGAATGCAGGTCAGAGCACATAAGGGTCAAATGCACAACCTGGCTCTTCATGGCAGCTGCCATCCTCTTCAAGGATTAAGCCATGTGCTCAAATCCCTGGGACAGAGCAGAACACATGGCGTCCATAGCCCATGTAAAGAAACACATAATCCCTGGCATCTCCACCATATTTCACCCTAGACTCTCCTGCATGTCCAGCAGGCTTCTTGTGGCCACAACTGAAAGCCCTTCATCAACTTGGGGCTCAGCAGGGGCTTGATCGCCAACAGTCCTCCAATTGTCTGGTGACCCAGTTGTCACATCCTCCCTCAGCTGCTGGGATTTGTCTCTGGTGTGCTCACCAGGCTGTGCTCTTGAATCAATATACAACTTTGCTGCGGATCATGTGAGTGCAACTGTGCTGATGAAGGTGGATGATGAGGCAGATGATGAAACAGATGGTGGTGCATCCTCTTGGGCACCGGCTTCTTCATTCCCAGTGGTGAGGTCTTTTGGCTCCTGCCTTGGCTGCAGTCTGACCCTTGGATAGCGATGGCCTGCAGTGGAGCACAGAAAGAATCACATTAAGAATCATCACAGTTTGAACCCTTCACATTTCATCGCATAGATTCTGTGTGCCCATTTGCCACCACCAATATGGTTGCCTCATCCTCCTTACTTCTGGCCGGTCCAGCCTCACCACCTGTCATCAATCGCACTCCCTCATTGCTCGTGATCTCTATTGCCTCCTCCTCAGCAGCTGTGATGAGCCTGAGGTCTAACATTCCTCCTCCTGTGTGTCTCCTCTCCCTGGCATTATGGGTTTGCTTGTCCTGCATGACAAAGTGCAGAGTTAGTGAACGTTAAGTGACATCTACTCCCCTTGTTTGCATGAATCCCCATCAGACATCATGAATCCCCATCACACATATGGCCCTGTCATTCACATGTTGCATCCAAGCAGACACAAAAGGCAAACTTCCACATGCTTTGGCCTCAATTGCCAATTGGCACTAAAGCTGATCACAGCTTCTGGCACAGGGCTGCACACTTGCACATGAGCACACGAGAGACTCCTGTTGAATGAGACACTGGCATTTACCCCCGTGGGTCGGAGCAGGTTATTGACCCATTTCCTGCATTGGACTCATGCACATGACTCTACAGTTGCTCATCCCCTCTGCCAACTCCATTCAGGCCACCTTGGATGCCATTTCCAGGGAAGAGCACCTCCCACATTTCCTTGACAGCCTGGAGGGGAATGTGCAGGGAGGCTGAGCTGTGGGGCTGGTCTGTTTCGGCGGGCGGATATTTCTCCAAAGAATATGGTATTCTCAATCAGTGAAGCTTTCTGGCAATAATGTACAGTCTCCCTATTTGACCAGCAAACTCTAACAGGCCACCCATAGATGCAGTATTGTCAGCTAACAGCAGGTTTCATTAATGAAAAGCTACCCCCGCCACTAAATTTCACGTATTTTCCATGTGTGCCGCTGGCACTTAGAATTTTAACTGTAATGACATGGGAAGAGAGAGAAAGTGGAAGTGGCGCATAGTTCTGGTCACAATGTCGTGAATGGCATGCTGTTGAAAAAAATCCAGGCCCATGTTTCAGGAAGAATATATTTGGTCTTGAAAGGAATGCAGTGCACGTTCACTAGTTATACAAAGGCTTAGTCCATGAAGGCAGGTTGCATTAACTTGGCTTGAATTTGCTCGAGTATAAAGTATTTGGCAGTGATCTGACTGAGGTGCTTAAAATGTTAAAAGGATTCAATAGAGTGAAAACAGAGAAATTACTTTCTTTGATTGGGGAAATGTAGAATGAGAGGACATAATCTTAAAATTGAGCTAGACCATTTAGGTGGGAAATCAAGAAGCATTTTTTCATATGAGGCGTAATAGAAACTTGGAATTTTCTGACACAAAAGCCTGTAGATGTTGGTACAACTGGAACTGGGATATGGGGCTAGGACAGGTAAATGTAGTTGAGGCCCATATCAACCGTGAAGGAGCACATTCAGGGGGCTGAATGGCTTACTCCTTCTCTTCTGTTCACTTTCTAATACTGTTCAGGCTAGAGATATACCCACAGCAGTTGGTTAACAGTCAGTTTCAAAGAGGGAGCATTTAAATATGTATCTAAGGCCTGGGAGAAGCAGAGAAACTCTATGGCATAACTTCTCTCTGTCCCCTCCAATAAATATTAAATTATCTGATATACTCAAGTCTAGACAGACAAGATTTGTACCTGATCCTCTCACCTAAAACACATTTGATTGGTAGGTCTATGTTTTAGGGCTGCTAACATTTCAATTATGATCATTTGTTAACAAACTCTGTCTGTCCAGTTCAAAGACTGATAAGTTTTTATCCTATCAATGTTCTTCATTTGGAGAAGCACAAATTAAGTCAGAAATATATTTATTATTAAAACTGATGTTTACATTATTATGCCTTAAACAATTCTTACTAATATTGTCATAATTCTTAATCACAGCTGTTGTAATTAGACAAAGGCTAACATGATGAGACAGGGTTCAACCGTAACCCCAAATTTGGACAAGACCCTGGATTTCACAGTCCCCAACATTAAGATGTTGCTCGTTGATCCTTGTGCTACAGGAGTAAATACTTTAAATATTCAAATTCTAGACAGTCCTACATAAGACATCCAAAAAGCTTCTCTTCATGAAATTCAAACTAGAAAAAATAGGCATTTAGATCTGGGACCTAAAACCCATTTGCAGAGTCAGAAGCTTTTTCAAGTAACAACAGGGTCATAAATTCAAGCTGTTTTCTATTGTAATTATTAATCATAAGTTAGCATTAAAAAAGAGTAAGATGCACCTGGCCCTTTCTGCATAATATAATCTCTGTGATAAAAGTGTAAACTAATAAACCTGCTCTCTTAATTACAGTAGAGATTGAACTGAAGGATCGCTGCAGAGTGCATACATTCAACTGTACATGTTCTTTCATTGAAAACTGAGTTGTATGTTTCAAATACTTTCAAGGGTATTAAAAATTTACATCAAAGAAAGGTAATGCACACTGCAGATTGTCAGTAAGCATTAGCATCACTGTTCCTTTTGGCAGTGTTGCAACGGAATACAAAATGCTGTGCTGGATTTATTGAGATGGTTTATGACTTTTTAAGGTTACTTTTATTTAGTAAGTATTTTTGCTTACTTTCAATTTTTTCTAGTAGGAGCTGCATTAGAGAGGTCAATCCACTCCCCTTTACTGAAGTTTATAATCTGTAAAGTTTAGTGAAAGGACAAATTATAGAGTTTTACAATTATGGTCTGTATCTGAATCATAACTGCTTATTGCAATCATTAAGCAGTGAGATGACATATTTTAAAAGATTTGGCAAACATTTTCTAGAAAATAGTACTTTGTTGGACTAATTAAAAATAAAGTAACCACAAATATGAGTTTAACTGCTTGACAAATCAGGTTTTCACGTACAAAATATCCAGCAACAGTGTTTTAGGTTGGCATTTGAAACAGTAAGATCTGAATGATCCTGTCAGATTCTTCCCATTCTCAGTGGCCCTAGAATGGTGTAGAGAGAAAAATATGAGAGAAGGCTCACTGTCAAATCCCCACACTTAAAACTGGTTTCAGAATTTTTACTCCCCCCTACTCAAAACCCACCTCCGCTGACACAGTAACTGGTTTACCCTCTTTCCCTCTCTGCATCATCAATGAAGAGCAAAGCTAGGAGTAAGGAGCCAGTAGATGGACTGTTGTGTTAGGAAATAGAGGGAATCCTTGAAATGAGAGACACGGGACCTGGATTTGGCCATGATGTGAACCTGAGGTCATCCAAACTCTGCTGCCCATGTAGAAATTCACAGCAAGTCCCATTCGCCTATCCACACTGTGCTCGCTGACCTACATTGGCTCCCACTTAAGCTATGTGTTCATTTTAAAATCCTCATCCTCATTTCCAAACCCTTCCATGGACTTGCCCCTCCCTATCTCTGTCATCTGCTCCACCCACAACCCTCCAGGATACCTGTACACATCTAATTCTGGCCTGTGCATTCCCAATCATAATTGCTCCATCACTGGCGGCCTTGCCTTCAGTTACCTAGGCCACAAGCTTTGGAATTCCCTCCTTACGCTTCTCCGCTTCTCTACCTCAATTTCCACCTTCAAGACACTTCTTAAAACCTACCTCTTTGACCAAGTTTTTGGTCATCTTACCTAATTTCTGCTTATGTGTCTCAGTGTCATACATTGTTTTATAATGCTCCTCTGAAACGTCTTGGGACATTTCATTATGTTAAACCTCTAGTTTTAGCTAGGAATGCTACTTGCTGTTCACTCAACACTCCAATTCCACATTGAATGTTAGTCTGACAATTCTGGCTGGCAGTTTTACCAGCAAAGTCTAATCATTCCTCCCTGCCAGTTTTGTCTTGCTTCTCCTGAAGGTATAAATCTAAATGATTGTTGTTATTGTTGACTCCCTTGATCAGTTCCAATTGTTAGCTAAGATTTAGAAAGTGTCCTTTGGAGCCTTTAATTTTGAGGCACCCGAGATGGGAGTGTGGAGTGTGGTGCTTGGCTGGCTCGTCCTGCGAGGAGGTTCCACCTCTGAGAGCGGCAGGCCAATCAAATGGCCAGCAACTCTCTTGTCCCATAAGTGCCACCATGAGCAGAAGCCACTGTTGGGATTGCTGGGATTACAGCCAGTCGGTGAAGAAAAGGAGCCATGGAGCCCAGACAAAATCTGGGGTCTTGTTGGGGGAAGACTGGCAGGCCCCAGGGAGTGGGATGGGGTGAAGAAATCAATAGTGGTGGGGGGAGGTGGTGGTGGTTGCAAGGAGTGGGAGGGTGTCAACATGAAGCCTGGGGCAATATGAGAACATGAGAGGCTTCAGAGGGAAGATCAGAGATCTCAATGAAAGGAGATCAGCAGCCTGGGTGGGTGAGGTGTGAAAAATCAAAGGCTTGGGAGGGAGGGTCATAACTCTGTCTGGGGTGAGACTGAAGGCCTGGGTGGGTATGAGGCCTCAGTAGGTGGGGTGGGTGGGGATGTAGGTTACAGGTCTCAGTGGATGGAGGTTGGGGAGGGCATCAGAGTCGAATGGGCATCAGAATTTAGACTTGGTTGGGATGGGATTGAAAGCCTTGTGGGGGACAGGATGGGAGAAATTGAATGTCTCATGGGGAAGTTGGAGGTCTCTAGGGTTACATCAGAAGCCAGTGGAGTGGAGGGATATCAGAATCATGGAGGTCAGAAGTTTCGAGGGGAGGTAGGTAGGATATCAGAAGGGTCACTGCTGGGGCGGGGCTTGCCCGATCTTAAGATTTTGCCAATCACAGGGGTTGGTCCAGGCAGACAAGCTGGATCCAGTTGGTAAGTGGAACTTAGCAGCATAGGAGGAGGAGTAGGCCATCGGCCCCTCAAACCTGCTCCACCATTCAATTAGATCAAGGCCGATCTTCTACCCTAATGCCATTTTCCTGCACTATCCCCATATCCCTTGATATCTTTAATATCTAAAAATCTATTGTCTCTGTCTTGAATATACTCAATGACTGAGCCTCCACAGCCCTGTGGGGTAGAGAATTTCAAAGATTCACCATCCTCTGAGTGAAGAAATTCCTCATCTCAGTCCTAAATGGCCTACCCCTTATTGTGTCCCCTAATTCTATACACCACCCCCAGCCAGGGGAAACATCCTTCCTGCATCAACAAAAGGCACTTAACTTCCTTGCATAACCCACAGGTTATGTTGAATTTGTGTAAGACAATAATAATTCGGCCTGAGCTGGAGCACTGCATCCAGTTCTGGGCACTACACTTTAGGAAAGGTGTACAGGCATGGAAAAGAGTGCAGAACAGATTGACGAGAATGATTCCAGGGAAGGGGAACTTCAGTTACAAAGATAGATTGGAGATGTTAGGATGGTTTTCCCTGGAGAAAAAAAGGCTAAGAGGAGATTTGTTAGATTTATTCAAAATCATGAAGGATCTGGGCAGAGCAGATAGAGAGAAACTGTTGCCACTGGTGAAAGGATTGAGAACGAAAGGGCACAGATGTGATGCAATTGGCAAAAGAAGCAAAAGTGACATGAGGAAAAACTTCTTCACGCAGCAAGTGGTTAAAGTCTATAATGCATCGAGAGTGTGGTGGAGACAGGTTCAATCGAAGCATTCAAAAGGGAATTAGATTGTTATTTGAAAAGGAAAAATGTGCAGGAGAACAGCATTATGGAGAGAAGGCTGGAGAACAGCACTAGGTAATTCACTCATTTGGAAAGCCAGTGTAGACAAGATGGGTGAATGGCCTTCTTCTGCGCTGTAACAATTCTGTGATTCTGTGGGTCTGCCTATCCTCACCTGAGTGTAGAAGCTGGGTTACTTGAAGTTCTGGAAACCCAGCTATCCACCATTTAAATCAAAATGTTGAATAACGAGCCTCATTATAATGCTTAAAGTGCAATCCCAGTTCCTTTGAGCAGCTTGGTCGCCCAACCCCCCCACCCCCAATCCAGCCTCCTTTTGAACTGTAAATAGGTGGGTCGGAGGTGGACGTGTGTCAGAATTCAGATTTCTAACACTTAAGCCTCCAACGTGACCCAAATCCGCCCATATTTTTAGGGCTAAATTTCCTCCAATGTTACCTCCCCTACTTAGTTCTTCTACGCAGTTTTGTTCAGGATAATAGTATAGTCTAGCCTATGGATGTCTTCACATCAATGCTGCTGAGCATTGAGCTGGTTGATTCACCAGAAATGATTCATAAACATTATGGGAAAGTCTTCACATCCCCAACAATCCTAAGCAAGCTTCTCCTCATCCTTAGATAACCCAACCAAACTGACCAAGCCTCCTCAGAAGATCCAGCTCAAATACAATATGATGTAGTCTCTGATTTACATATTCATTTAGTTGACTGCAACACATTCCTGATTCCAAAGCTGCTCTCCAATTACGAAGTACATCTGAGCAATCCCTGGTAGTATACAATGATTCCATTGCCTCTATAGTATCATAATTTGATACAGCACGGAGAGACATCATTCAGCCCATCTTGCCTCTGCTGGCTCTTTGAAAGATCTGGCCAATTAGTCCTATTTCCCTCTCCTTTCCCATAGTCCTGTAATTTTTTTTCCCCTACAAGCTTTAATCCAATTTACTTTTGAAAGTTACACATTGAATCTGCTTCTCAAGAAGTGTATTCCATATCATAACAACTTGCTGTGTAAAAACTGTTTCCTCTGATGCCCCTGGTTCCTTAGCCAGTCACCTTAAATTTATATCCTCTGGTATTAACAACTCTTATGCCACTGACATCAGCTTCTCCTAATTTACTCTATCCAAACCATTCATGATTTTGAACACTCTATTGTATTTCCCCTTAACCTTCTCTTAAGAAGAACAAGCAACCTTTCCACATAACTGTAATCCCACATTCCTGACACCATTCTCATAAATCTCTTCCACATCCTCTCTGAGCCCTTGACATTCTTTCTAAGTTTGCTGTCCAAAATTGAACACAATATTCCAGCTGAGGATTAGCATAACTTCCTTGTTTCTATATCTCTAATAATAAAGTCAAGGATCTGTCACGACTCACTGGGGATAGTGCACTGTAATATCAAGCCCCACTATTCCTCGAGTCGTGACAAATGTGAAAAGTTTGACCAAACCACCAGATTGCCCCAATTCTACCTGTTTAATTAACACAATACGAGAACCAGGTTTGTAAACTTATTAAGTAAATAACTGTTTATTGAACAAACTGTCATTAACCAGAGGCAAAAGAAAGGAAGATGAACTGCTAGCTTCTAACGCTATAACTTAAACTCTATCCCCTTCTTAAATCCCTGTATATATACACACACACACAAAAGCATGGATTTTAAGGGTGGAATAAAACAGTTCAATTGCACCAATCTGGAGTACAGGATTCAATGGGTTAATTTTGATCGATGTCTTCCAAATTCCTTTCAGTTCTTATTGATTACACAAGGTGGTCTTCCAGCACGTTTAGTCTTTAGTTCACTGGTTGAGAACTTGCTTTCAATGTTTCTAACAGTGGTTTTCCCCTTTTCCTTTTTACAGGGGTTTCCTCAGAGAGACAGGAGGTTATAGAGATATGAGGAAAAGAGATTTTAGATGTTTTCTCTTTGCAGGCCAAGAGCTTTCTGCCCACTGTCACCACACAAAACCCCGGTCACCTGGTCAGGAGCCAATTAAAATGCTATTATCAGGCAGCTCCCTTGGTCCAGGACTCCGTTCCAACACCATCTTGTCTTTCATGGCACACTCTGTTCTAGGACTGCAACACTGTATATAACTCTCATCCTGTTCCAGTGGACATGTCCTTTAAACTGCAGCCATTGTAACTTTATCCACGGTCCAACAGAAAATAAAAAGATATGTTCTTTACAACAGTCCAACAGAAATAAAAAGATAAGTTCCCTAAGATAGAAGCAAAATACTGCAGATGCTGGAAATCTGAAACAAAAATGAAAATTGCTGGAAAAACTCAGCAGGTCTGATAGCATCTGTGGAGAAGAAGACAGAAGACAGTAATTCCCTACATGCTTCCACCCTTAAAAGAGGTGAAACACCATTTCAAAAATGCGTTTCATCACAAGGTATGTGACACATAGACAACAAAACACGAAACTTACTTCCATTCATCCTTCCTCCCCCTTACACAATCTTAAGCATTTCTTACTCCTTTAACTTACTTTAGTATTTTATACCCGGGACAATTCATCTGCAATCACATTATCTTTACCGGCAATGTGAACAATCTTTACATTGAATGGTTGAAACAATAGACTCCATCTAAACAGTCTCGCATTTCGAGTTTTAAACTTTTCAGTGAACGCAAGCGGATTATAAGAACATAAGAAATAGGAGTAGGAGTAGGCCATTTGGCCCCTCAAGCCTGCCCCACCATTCAATAAGATCATGGGTGATCTGCCCCAGGCCTCAACTCCTCTTTCGTGCCAGCTCCTCATAGCCCTCAACTCCCCAGTATCTCAAAAATCGATCTACCTCCTTTTTAAATACTTTCAGTGATCTAGCCTCCACAACTCTCTGGGGTAGAGAATTCCAGACATTCACTACCCTGAGAGAAGAAATTCCTTCGCATCTCAGTTTTAAATGAGTATCCCCTTCTTCTGTAACGATATTCCCTAGTCCGAGATTCCCCCACTAGTGGAAACATCTTCTCAACATCTATCCTGTCAAGCCACCTCAGGAATCTTGTACATTTCAATAAGATCATCCCTCATTCTTCTAAACTTTAATGAATAAAGGCCTAAGCTGTTTAGCTGTTCTTGATAAGTCAACCCCTTCATCTCAGGAATCAGCCTAGTGAATCTCTTTTGAACTGCCTTCAACGCCAGTATACCTTTCTTAAATACGGGGACCAAAACTGTACACAGTACTCCAGGTGCGGCCTCAGCAACACTCTGTACAGCTATAACAAGACTTCCCTATTATTAAATGCTAACCCCCTAACAATACAGGCCAAAATTCCATTTGCCTTCTTAATTACTTGCTGCACCTGCATGCTAACTTTTTGTGTTTCATGCACAAGAACACCCAGATCCCTCTGTGCTGCACTTTTTCAGAGTCTCTCTCCATTTAAATACTAGTCTGCCTTTTGATTCTTCCTACCAAAGTGCATGACCTCACACTTTCCTACATTAAACTCCATCTGCCAAGTTTTTGCCCACTCACTCAACCTAACTATATCCCCTTGTAGATTCCTTATGTCCTCATCATGGTCAGTGTAGATTATGTCATTGTAGATTAGTGTTTCTTTATTATCGTGTCAGACGTAAACTTCAAAGTATTGAAGAGACGACAACAACAGTGCTAGAGTTCCTTTTTCTACTGTAGAGTACTTCTCTGAATATGAGAACACCATGTCTAATTGTCTCAGCATCGTCTTATTGGCTAGTTAAATGGTAGGAGGTTCACTTTGGGCACTGTCTATTTCTCCTTCTGCCTTGCCATTACTGTCACTGTCATCCTCCACTACTCCTACCACCTGGCATTCTTGTTCTGTCTTATCATCTTCTCTGCGATGATATTGCTTCAATATGTTTATGTGACATAACCATTTCTTATTCCTACGCTCAGGAGTATCTATCAGATAAGTCACTTTATCAACTCTCCTAACTATCTTATAGGGGCCACTGAATTTCTCTTTCAGGTGTTCACCCTGCAAAGGTAATAATACCAATACTTAATCTCCTGCTTGGAATGTTCTAGTTGTAGCATGTTTGTCTGCCCATTCTTTCATTTTGACTTGGAAATTTTTAAAATGCTCTCATGCTACTTGACATTCTTCTGTGAGTCTTTCTAGAAACATGGACATATAATCCAACATGGAAGATTTGCCTTTCTGCTTTCGGAACTTTTCCTTAATCACTTTTAATGGACCGCTTATTTCATGACCATAGATCAATTAGAATGGGCCAAATGCAGTAGATTCATTCAGAGAATCTCTGGTAGCAAATAGTAAGAAATCTAACCCTTTGTCCCAATCCTTAGGGTATTCTTGGCAATAGGACTTAATCATAGTTCTGAGAGTCTGATGGTATCTCTCTAAAGCTCCATGTGTCTGTGAGTGATAGGCAGTAGACTTTACTTGTTTGATACCCAAATTGCTGATTATATCCTGGAAAATTTTAGACATAAAATTGGAACCTTGGTCAGATTGTATTTCAATTGGTTGGCCATAAGGGGTGAAAAACTGAGTTAACTTTTCCACTACCATCTTAGCTGTAATTGCCCTTAAAAAAAAGAGCTTCTGGAAATCAGGTTGTCATATCCATGATGGTAAGGATATAATGATGTCCTGCTTTTGTTTTGGGTAATGGTCCTACACAGTCTACTAATACCCGACAGAATGGTTTTTCAAAAACTGGTATTCTTATTAAAGGTGCTGGTTTGATTACATGTTGAGGTTTGCCTACTACCTGACATGTATATCATGTCTTTAAAAATTGCACTACGTCATTATGAAGTCTTGACCAGGTAAATTGCCTGTTTACCGATGCTTGGGTTTTCCGTATTCCTGCATGTCCTGCCATAGGGATATCATGTGCTACCCGCAATATCTCCTTACGATATTTGGGCGGTACCACTACCTGACGAACAACCGTCCATTCCTCATCTACAGGTCTGCGAGGGTGTCTCCACTTCCTCATCAGAACTCCGTTTTTAAGGTAATAGCACTCCAGAAATCCTTCAGCCTCAGCTTCAGTTTAAACTGACTGTGCTAACTTGTTTAACTCTGGATCTGCTTTCTGAGCCTCAATTAATGAAGACATACCAAACACTTCCTTTGAATTATCCTCATCCTTAAAGAAAGGTTCGGCTACTCTAACATCTGCTCGTGGTATTACTTTGACCTCTGGTGATGGGCTTTGTTTAGCCATTGCTCTGGTCACCACACACGATGGAAAAGTACCAGGAACTTGTTCTTGTAACTGCTCCGTCTCTTTAGCCTCTCTCAGACTTTCTGTAATTATGAGCGAAGCTATAACCTTCACTCCTGCCAAATCGTTCCCCAGGACTAAATCGACTCCATCCATGGGTAATTTCTTAACCACTCTTAACTCTTAACCACTCCTACAACCACCGATCTAGACAACAAATCACACTCCATTTGCACTTTGTATAATGAAACCGGGATATACTCTCTACTTATCCTGTTTACCAATACTTTAGCCTTCATTTAATTCTCTGGGGGGAAAATTAGGTCCTTCTCCAGCAAGAGAGTTTGAGTAGCTCCTGTGTCTCTTAATATAGTTATGGGTTTAGCTACATCATTTGATGAAAGAGGGGTTATCTTCCCTTTAGACAAAAACCCTTTATATCTCTCATCTACCTTATTCACTTCACCTTCATTGACAGCAGGGGCTACCTCCAGACCCTTATTTGTAGTTAAAGCTACAATTTGATCCATGGCATTTTCTTTTTCAGTTCCCTTTTCAGGCTTACTCTTACGAACTCCAATAAGTCCCATGGGCTTCCCTCACAACTTCCAGCATTCTTAACGAATGTGTCCCACTTTATTATAATGGAAACACTTAGGCTTTTGAGTTTCACCTCTACCCTCAGTACCTTCCTTCGTGAACTGGGGAGGAGATCTCAAGGTATTCCCAGCTATCCATTCTTTACCCTGGCTACTTGCCTTCCTTTCATTCTCCCACTCTCTATCCTTTTCAAATTTATGGGGGATGATGGAAAAAAGGTTTAGTTTTATGGATCAGCTCATGATCATCAGCCATTATTACTGCCTGTATAGCAGTTGCAGCCCTTAGGTCTTCAACGTAGGTTCTTATTACAGAAGGTAGGGAGTTTTAAAATTCTTCCAAGAGAATGGTCTCTCTGAGAACTTCATAGGTAGTTTCAACTCCTAATGCTCGCATCCAACTGTCAAAACTATTTTGTTTAATCCTTTCAAATTCAATGTAAGTTTGCCCAGGCTGTTTCCTCAAATTTCAAAGCTTTTGTCTGTATGCTTCAGGGATATGCACTCAAAATGGCCTTTTTCACCACATCATAATCCCTAGAAACTTCCTCTGACAGGAAAGCATATCTTTCCTGTGCTCTACCTGCATTGTTCTGCATGGGAAGTGTCCAGTTTTCCTTTGGCCAGTTCATCTGTTTAGCTATCTTCTCAAATGAAATGAAGAATGCTTCAACATCCCTTTCCTCAAATTTTGGAAGAGCTTGTACAAATTTATACATCTCCCCACTGGGTTCTGATCCGGAAATAAGTCCTGCTTCACCTACTGATGTCTCTTTTTTAACTGTCAGCACTTCAAGCATAGAATTCTCTCCCTTTTTCTATTTCCTCCTTTTCTAACTTCGCCCTTTCTAACTCAATTCGAAAAGTTCTTTCTCTTTCCTTTTCTGCCTGTTCTATTTGGAATGCCCTTTTCTCTTTCCTTTTTTGCTGCCTCTAGTTCCATTTTTTTTATTTGCAACTGAATTTGGGCCCATTCTAATGATCTACCCCTTGGAGAACTCAAGTCACTCAGATATTCGTTCCAATTTCAAATGCTGTGCCATCTCTTCGAATATCTCTGCCTTCCTAGCTTCGGCAGGCAATCCTACTCTTAAGTTACTTGCCAATTCAATAAACCTGGCTTTTGGTATCCCTTGTAAAATCGTTAGGGACATCTCTTCCGCTTGCAGGAAAGCTTTAGCAGTTTCCAGTGCCATCTTATTTTTAACAGTACAAACCTGGTGTTTCCTTTTAGCTTTTATTACTAAATCTACATCCAAATCATCATCGTCTTTTATTCCAAAATATCCCGGACCTGAATCCCCAAACTTTGTCACGATTCACTGGGGATAGTCCACTGTAATATCAAGGCCTATTGTTCCCCAAGCCACAACAAAAGTGAAAAGTTTGACCAACCACCAGATTGCCCCAATTCTACTTAACTGTTTAATTTAGGTTAACAGAATATGAGCACCAGGTTTGTAAACTTAATAAGTAAATAACTGTTTATTGAACAAAGTGGCAAAAGAAAGAAATATGAACTGCTAACTTCTAACACTATAACTTAAACTCTACCCCCTTCATAAATCTCTTTACATGCACACAAGACACCAAAACATGGATTTTAAGGGTGGGATAAAACAATTCAATTGCACCAATCCAGAGCACATTATTCAATGGGCTGATTTTGTTCAATGTCTTCCAAATTCCTTTTAGTTTAGTTGATGACACGGGGTGGTCTTCTAACACTTTCAGCATTTAGTTCACTGGTTGAGAGCTTGCTTTTCAATGTTTCTAACAGTGGTTTTCCCCTTTTCCTTTTTACAGGGGTTTCCTGAGAGAGAGAGCAGATTATAGAGATATGAGGAAAAGAGATTTTAGATGTTTTCTCTTTGCAGGCCAGGAGATTTCTACTGTACTGCTACCACACAAAAACCTGGTCAACTGGTCAGGAGCCAATTAAGATGCTGTTTGTTGGGCAGCTCCCTTGGTCCAGAACACCTTTCCGGCACCATTCTGTCTTTCATGGCACACTCTTCTCCAGGATTGCAACATTGTATATATCTCTCATCCTATTATAGTGGACGTGTCCTTTAAACTGCAGCCATTGTAACTTTATCCACAGTCCAGCAGAAAATAAAAAGACATGTTCTTTACAACAGTCCAACAGAAATAAAAAGATATATTCCTTACAGATCCCATATGTTTTTATATCAGTTTTCTCAACTTGTCCTGCCCCTTTCGAAGACTTGTGTACACATACTCCAAGTCTCTCTGTTCATACACCTCTTTTAAAGTTGTATGATTTAGCTTACGTTGCCTTTCCTCATTCATTCGTCCTGCTGTGATGGCCTTTGAACCGGAAACAGTACTGTGAGGAAAACTTGTGATTTCTTTAAAAGGGCTGGGGAATCCGTAATTGATTTTGAAAAACATTTGAAAGATTTTTTAAAGTGATTTTTAAGGGATCACATCAATTATAAAGGAATCAGCTGGGGAGGCGGTGGGGTAGAGGTATTGTCACCAGACTAATAATCCAGAGACCCAGGTAATGCTCTGAGTACCTGGGTTCGAACCCCATGCATGGCAGATGGTGGAATTTGAAGTCAATAAAAAAACTGAAATTAAGAGTCTAATGATAACCATGAAACTATCGTCGATTGTTGTAAAAAGCCACCTGGTTCACTATGCCCTTTAGGGAAGGAAATCTGCTGTCCTTACCTGGTCTGGCCTACATGTGGTTCCAGACCCCTAGCAATGTGGTTACCTCTTAAATGCCCTCTGAAATGGCCTAGTAAGATACTCAGTTCTCAAACGCAATTAGGGATGGGCAATAAATGCTGGACTAGCCAGCGACGTCTCTATCCCATGAACGAATAAAAAACTGTACTTTTCTTTGATAATAAGAAATATTGGTTCATGTGACCTGCTGACCCTTGACCTGAAAGCAGTACCAACAGGAAGGAAATTAAGAAAGAAGCTGTGTTGTGGTAGACACAAAGGACAGCTGTGGACACAAAGGAGAGGCACAAACAGAGGAGCTGGAAGGTGAAGACGATAAACGCACAGATGCAGACACAAAGAGAAAGCAGTCAGAGACAGAAAGAGGAACATGGAGAATTCTTGTGAGAAGAAGCAAATCACTCTCAGGAGAAGGTCAGTTTTTCTGTTTGGCAGAAAAGGAGACATGAGCTCTTGGGTGTCCTGTGTGAGGTGACTGAAAAGGTCTAAAGCTTTGAAAACTGTGTGAATAGCTCGGAGGCACAAAAGAGCTGGGTATTTTTCCAGAAGTGGCCAAAATGTGAACCAGGATGTTATTGGTTTGCTGGTTGAAAAGAAAATCTGGAAATTAATTCCATCAGAAACTCTCATGACCCGAAACTGTCATTATGTGCTGGAAGAAGTTAGGGCTCAGAACTGAATGGCTTGCTAGGCCATTTCAGAGGGCATTTAAGAGTCAACCACATTAGTGAACCAGTTGGGTTTTTTAATGATAATCAGCAATGATCTGATGGTCTTCATGATTTTTAATTCCAGATTTTTTAATTGAATTCAAATTCTACCATTGCCATGTGGTATTCATACCCAGATCCCCACAGCATTACCCTGGGCCTCTAGATTACTAGCCTGGTGATTACACCACTACACCACTGCCTCCTGCCTCTAGTGCAGAGTTAGAAATCCAGGGGAATGGAGTCTTGGGAGACGAGATTGAAACGCTGGGAGATGTGCAGTCATTGAGGCAGTCCGAGTTAGAGCAGTTTTGAGGGAATTTAGAGGCTTGATCTTCGAAAGTGAAAAGTTTGGAGTCACTCATGAGAGAGACAGTTTGAATGACCTTGGTTGGCTCACAGTTTTTAACTGACATCTGGGTGGGTTGTTGAGAAATATGGTGGATCTATCTTGGTCACACCTGTTATTTACAGTGTGGCGTGTTTGACAACAGTTTGCTTGTTAATTATTTTTTTATTCATTCAAGGTATGTGGGCTTCACTGGCTAGGCCAGCATTTATTGCCCATCCCTAATTGCCCTTGAGAAGGTGGTGGTGAACTGCCTTCTTGAAGCGCTGCAGTCCATGTGGTGTAGGTACACCAACAGTGTTGTTAGGAAAGGACTCCAGGATTTTGACACAGGGACAGTGAAGGAAAGGATATTTTTCCAAAGTCAGGATGATGAGTGGCTTAGGGGGGAACTTCCAGGTGGTGATGTTCTCATGTATCTGCTGCCCTTGTCCTTCTAGATGGTAGTGGTCATGGGTTTGGAAGATGCTGTTTAGGGAGTCTTGGTGTGTTTCTGCAGTGCATCTTGTGTGTCGGTGATGGATGGAGTGAATGTTTGTGAATGGGGTGTCAATCAAGTGGGTTGCTTTGTCCTGGATGGTGTCAAGCTTCTTGAGTATTGTTGGAGCTGCACTCATCCAAGCAAATGATGAGTTTTCCATCACACTCCTGACTTGTGCCTTGTAGATGGTAGACAGGCTTTGGGAAGTCAGGAGGTGAGTTATTTGCCACAGGATTCCTAGCCTTTGACCTGTTCTTCTAGCCAAAGTATTTATACATTCAGTTTCTGCTCAATGCTAACCCCAGGATGTTGATAGTGGGGGGGTTCAGCAATGGTAATGCCATTGAACATCAAGGGGCGATGGTTAGATTTTCTCTTGTTGGAGATGGTCATTGTCTGGTATTTCTGTGGCAGGAATGTTACTTGCCACTTGTCGCCCAAGTCTGGATATTGTCCAGGTCTTGTTGCATTTGGACATGGACTGCTTCAGTCTGAAGAGTCGCAAATGGTGCTGAATATTGTGCAATCATCAGTGAATATCCCCGATTCTGACCTTATGATGGAAGGAAGGTCATTGATGAATCAGCTAAAGATGATTGGGCCGAGGACACTACCCTGAGCAATGCCTGCAGTGATGTCCTGGAGCTGAGATGACTGACCTCTAACAACTACAACCATCTCCCTTTGTGCTAGGTATGACTCTAACCAGTGGAGAGTTTTTCCCCCTGAACTCCAGTTTTGCTAGGGCTCCTTGATGCCACACTCAGTTAAATGTAGTCTTGATGTCAAGGGCAATCACTCTCACCTCACCTCTAGAGTTCAGCTCTTTTGTCTATGTTTGAACCAAGGCTGTAATGAGGTCAGGAGCTGAGTGAGCCTGGCAGAACCCAAACTGGGCATCAGTGAGCAGGTTATTGCTAAGCAAGTGCCGCTTGATAGCACTGTTAATGACCCCTTCCATTACTTTACTTATGATTGAGAGTAGACTGATGGGGCATTAATTGGGCGGGTTGGGTTTGTTTTGCTTTTTATGGACAGGACATACCTGGGCCATTTTCCACCTAGCTGGGTAGATGCCAGTGTTGTAGATGTACTGGAACAGCTTGGCTAGGGGTGCGACAAGTTTTGGAGCACAAGTCTTCAGCAGTATTGCTGGAATATTGTCAGGGCGCTTAGTCTTTGCAGTATCCAGTGCCTTCAGCAGTTTGTTGATATCACATGGAGTGAATTGAATTGGCTGAAGACTGGCATTTGTGATGCCGGGGACCTCTGGAGGAGGCCGAGATGGATCATCCACTCAGCATTTCTGGCTGAAGACTGTAGCAAATGCTTCAGCCTTATCTCTTCCACTGACATGCTATGCTCCCCCATCATTGAGGATGGGAATATTTGTGGAGCTGTCTCCTCCAGTATGTTGTTTAATTGTCCACCACCGTTCATGGCTGGATGTGGCAGGACTGCAGAGCTTAGACCTGATTAGTTGGTTGTGGCTCTGTCTACCACTTGCTGCTTATGCTGTTTGGCATGCAAGCAGTCCTCAGTTGTAGCTTCACCAGGTTGACACCTCATTTTTAGGTGTGCCTCGTGCTGCTCCTGGCATGTCCTCCTGCACTCTTCATTGAACCAGGGTTGATCCCATGGTTTGGTGGGAATGGTAGAGTGGGGTATATGCTAGGCCATGAGCTCACAGATTGTGGTTGAGTACAATTCTGCTGCTGCTGATGGCTCACAGCACCTCTTGTATGCCCAGTCTTGAGCTGCTAGATCTTTTCAAAATCTACTCTATTTAGCATGGCAGTAGTGCCACACAACATGATGGGGTGTATCCTCAATGTGAAGATGGGACTTCGTCTCCACAAGGACTGTGAAGTGGTCACTTCTACCGATACTGTCATGGACAGATGTTTCTGCAGCAGGCAGGTTGGTGAGGATGAGGTCAAGTATGTTTTTCCCTTTTGTTGGTTCCCTCACCACCCGCTGCAGACCCAGTCTGGCAGCAGTGCCCTTTAGGGTTCAACCAGCGCGGTCAGTAGTGGTGCTACTGAGCCGCTCTTGGTGATGGACATTGAAATCCCCCACCCAGAGTGCATTCTGCGCCCTTTCCACCCTCAGTGCTTCCTCCGAGTGGTGTTCAACATGGAGGAGCACTGATTCATCAGATGTGGGTGGGCGGTACATGGTAATCAGCAGGAAGTTTCCTCGCCCATTTTTGACCTGGTGAGACTTCATGGGGTCTGGAGTCAATGTTGAGGACTCCCAGGGCAACTCCCTCCTGACTGTACACCACTGTGCCCCACCTCTGCTGGGCCTGTCCTGCTGATGGGTGCTCAAGGCTGGTGATGGTGGTGTCTGGGACATTATCTATAACGTATGATTCCGTGAGTATGACTATCTCAACTATCTATAGCTTGACTAGTCTGTGAGACAGCTCTCCCAATTTTGGCACAAGCCCCCAGATGTTAGTAGGAGGACTTTGCAGGGTTGATAGGGCTGAGTTTGCCATTGTCGTTCGCTGTGCCTAGATTGATGCTGGTTGGTCTGTTCTGTTTCATTCCCTCGAGACGTTTTAGCAGCTTCATACAACTGAGCGGCTTGCTACACCATTTCAGAGGGTGTTTAAGAATCAACTACATTGCTATGGGTCTGGAGCCACATGTAGGCCAAACCAGGTGAGGACAGCAGATTTCCTTCCCTAAAGGACATTAGTGAACCAGATGGGTTGTTACGACAATTGACAACAGTTTCATGGATTAGACTTTTATTTCCAGATTTTTATTGAATTCAAATTCCAACCCAGGTCCCCAGAGCATTACCCGGGGTCTCTAGATTACTAGTCCAGTGACAATACCATTATGTTGCCACCTCCCCCCTGTTAATTCATATGTATCTCATATTAACTCTAAATGTTAGAGTATAAGATAGATAGTGTACATTGTTTTATCTTTTTGACATTGTGTGGTAAAGTTTATTTTTCTTTGTTCAAAGCCTGTGGAATCTTGTGGTTTTATTTTCTTAGCAAGTGTCTTGAATCTCAAACTTGGCCTACTTTATACGACACGGTATACCTAACTGGATCTTGCCAAAAACTTGGGGGGGTCTGGTCTAGGACCATAACAATATATATATCAAAAAGAGCAGTTTTCCTAATACTGACACCTCGGAACTTCCCTCCAGTCTTAGAAACAACTGTTTACCACAGTTCTCTGCACTGTGTCTGTTTGTCAATTTTGAAGTCATGTTGCCACCAGCTCTTTAATCCTGTGAGCTTTAGCTTTGCCAATGGATACTTTATCAAATAGCTTCTAAAGATCCATATAAACATCGACCACACTAGCCTCATGCACTCTCCATTAATTTATCAAAGAACTCAATCAAGTTAGTCAATCACAATTTTCCTTTAACAAATCCATGAGGACTTTCATTGATTAGCCCTTACTTTAACACGTAGCAATTACTTTTGTCCAAGAATACAGTCTTTAGAACTTTTCCCAATGCTGACAGGCTAATTGCTTTGTAATTGCTAGGTTTATCCTCTCCCCATTTTTGAACAGGAGTTATAATCCTCCGGTCTTCTGGTATTGCACGTACACTTAAGATTGTGTAAGATTGTGGCTACAACCTCCGCAATTACCATTGTTACTTGTCTTAGAAACCGAGGACGCATGCCATCTGGACCAGGTGACCTTTCCATTTTGAATATTGTCAACATTTTAAGTCTATCCTCTATTTTTATCCTGTCCTCTCTCGCTATGAGCCCCTCCTTTACTGCTAAATTGATAGCATTGTCTTCACTAGTGAGCACCAATGCAAAATATTAATCTAGTGCCTCATGCATACTCTCTGTTTGTTGCTAATCTATTCTCATATACTGTTTTTCCCCCCTTAGACTCTTTTTTAGATCTCTGTACGTTCTGTATTCAGCTTGGTTCTGTACTGTATTATGAACCTTGCATTTGAAATAAGCCTCCCTTTTCTGTTTCATTATAATCTCAATATCTCTAATCATCCAGGGATCTCTATCTTGGGATGCCCTTCCTTTCCCCCTCATGGAAATACGTGTACTCTGTACACACACCATGTTCTCCTTGAAATGCCTGCCATTGTTCAATTACTATTTTGTCTATCGATTTTTAATTTCAATCCACCTAGGCAAGATTCCTTTTTAACTCAATGAAATTAGCCCTCCTCCAGTTAAGTACTTATATTTTTGATTGTTCCTAATCCTTTTCCATAACTATTCTAAACATTAGATTGTCAAATATTAGAATTCACACTGCAGGCTAACAATTACAGTGCCATCTTCACATCATCATCATTCTTGGGGAGAAGGATTAGAATGTTGTGAACTTTCGCTAATTCTTTATAATACAGTACAACAGTAATGAAAAACACTGTGGTTGTTTAATTGTGGTACTCCTGATGTTATTTCCTGTGCAGTGTAGATAAAAATGAAATAATCCAACAAAGAAATCAATAGCTGTTTTAAATGATTGTTAGGCTTTAATAACAATAAATGAAAAAGAGGATTCTAGGGCCAAAAGCATGGAGATTAAAGGTCATGTTAAAAAAAGAAACTTGAGCAAAAAATGCAGTTGAGCGCACAATGCATTGAATGAAAAAAATTAAACTTGTAAAGAGCAAAAAATACATGTAACCTAAAAAAAAAGGAAAAAGAACAGCGTGATTAAGGGCAAGGGATAAATGACAAAGCTAACTAGCGAAATTAGTTACCTGGAGAATTTAAAAAACAAATGTTTAACAGTAACATCCAAGAAATCAAAAAAAAAGCATTTTAATCATGGCCATGTCCATCGCCTGTGAGTAACCTAAATTTTAATAACTCAAATGTGTAGTACGCTACAAAATTGTGTAGTTTAAGAAACTACACAACCCCATTTGTTAGCCATTTGATGTACAGTAGAAAGTTTGTGTGAATTTTTTTTAAAATGGCCCAGATTTTGCATTTGTAATGACGACAAAACTGCCAGTGTTTGCCTTAATACTGTGAAACTGACAACAGCTCCTGGTGTTCGCAAATGCCTAGTTAAATGTGGAAGTCCAGAAGTTGCTGTCAGTGATTCCATGCTCCTCCACATGGTGCACTGTTGAAGTCCCCATGGATAGCAATCTTTCGAAATCACTCCTTTACCCCATGAGTCTCACTGTAACAAAAACTCAGAACACATTACACCTTGTTGAATGTGATGCCACTGAGTTTTTAATGGTGTACGAATTCATAACTACTGCTAAACAACCTTTCTGGTCCTGAAAAAAACTTCTTTTACAGTTGTAGAATGTCCAATTTATACGTTATGCTAAAAATTCCATAGGTTTTAAATATTATAATAAGTATTTTTTAAGTTTATTTCTGATACTTCAGCTCCTCCCTTATACACAAAATCAAAGCTGACATTCCAGTGTGGCACAAAGAGACTGTTGCATTGTCGGAAGTCTTGTCTTTTGGATGAGATATTAAACCAAGGGCCTGTCTGAAATGTTGGATGTAAAAGATCCCATGGAAATATTTTAAAGAAGAGCAGGGGAGCTATCCAGGTGTTCTGGCCATAGTTATCCCTCAATCAACATCACAGGAACAGATTAACTGTCTGGTCATTATCATATTACAGTTGTGCGAGCTTACAGTGTGCAAATTGACTGTCACATGTCCAATGTTACAACAGTGACTATACTTCAAAACAACTTAATTGCCTGTAAAGTGCTTTACAATAACCAGTGGTAATGAAAGGTGCCTTAGAAATGCAAGACTTTTTTTCTTATTCCCACGTGAATGTCCAAATATCTATTTTGTTCTCTGTAAAATTTATAGAAAGTGACTGATAATCAGCGTATTTTACATCCTGGTTTGCTATCTGTAAGGATTCTTCACTGTAATTGGCTGCTTAGCCTGGTTGATTACATTACTGTTACTGGGCTCTTGGAAATCCGCTTGACTTGGCACCAGCATCAAACTAACATTGAGAAAGGTGAAATCCATGTCATAGGGATCACTAGATTTTTATTGCCAGCTTTCTTCAAAGTCAGTGCTGACAGCAAAATCCAGGCTTATATTCAAAAGCTTTAAACATGCCTATTTGTGTCCTTATGCCAAATTTTTTTTTTAGAGTCTCTAAGAAGGCCCACAAGCGAGCACAATTAGTAGAAACTTGCAGCAGTGATTAAATCAATTTGGGAAAGTGGCCAGTTATGTGGTTTCTTTTTTTTAATGCTAGTTCCCATTGCAATGTTTTTTAAACTAGCACAAAAGATCACAGAAACTTGTGTTGTGCTTTGCTTTAAAAATCTGCAATATTTTGTTCTTTTAGCCAATTGTGGGCAATTACGCCAAAAGACCAGCACAGGAACCATAAGCCCGTATAGCTAATCATGCCACTGAAATAGTGTAGAAAATGGTTGAATTTTCAAGAATTGAAATCTAGCTGTAAAATCATTTTCTTTTATTATAATTCATTAATACTTTTAAATGTCTGTTAGCAAACTCAAATTTCTTCAAACGGTTTGAGAGTATCATTTGGAAATCCAACATCTCCAAGTTGTAACTCTCATTTAAATGGTTCCCAATTTTCAAGAAGTGGTGAAACTAATTATAATAAAGTGAAAGACAGAAAATTTTATTGAAAAATACCAGTTACTTTTGGTTTTAAATTACTTCTGTAAATTGGGTATTTCGTTACCACTGCTGATTTCAATTCATTAGCAATCTTTGAGTCAAACACAAAAAAAAATCGTAAGACCCAACAACAATGACTCACTGACACCCATGGAAATGAGTGAAAATCACATTCGCCACCTCAAAAAACAAAAATCTGCCCAATTAATTTGGTTCACAATTACCTGAAGTATTTGAATCTGATTCAGTGACTGCAGACACCATGTTACGTACTGATCAATACCAATTAATCCTTGAGGGAGGGTTGCCGGGTACAGCTGACAAAAATGTGGTGACAAGATTCTTTCATAGGAGTCAGGTGGCAGTATAGTAGTTGCATACAGTATGAAGTAACAGGAAAGGAGTTATGGCTACTCAGGATGTGTGGGTAGAGGGTAGTAGTATATAAAGTTTTCACAGCTGAGGTATTCTTTGAAGTGCTTTCAAATCTCAGGTTTTTCACCTCAGAGCACACATTTTCTGGTAGGCTCATCAACTCATGAGCACTAATTTTAATCAGCAGCGTATCTTAAAATGTTGGTGAATACTCTCTCAATCTGTTTAGGAATGTAGTGAGTTTTCATTCACTGGGTGCAGTGCCGGAAGCACTTCAATGACCTGCTGCACTCAGGAAGGGCGAGTACTGTGTTGGCATGGGTCAGTGAGCAGAAGTGTTAAGGCGTGGCCGTCCCCCCGTGGACCTCAGGGGTGCTAGAGTCTGAGTGCCAACTGTCAGTGACACCGGAGCTGGCCAAGGGAGTGAGCGCTGGCTGCTTGGACCAAGTGCCTTACAGCTCGAGGGCCATGACTCGGATGTGCCCGGCAAAGTGTTCCTAAGCTGGTGTTGGCCAGGCTGCAATGGTGCTGCAGGTAGAGAGTGGACTAATCAATGCTCCTCTTGTCCTTTCAGGGGAAAACAAGCCATAACCAAGCAGAGAGGGCACGTACAGGTGGAGGGCAGCCCAACCTCTTGCTGCTCAGCAGGTTTGAGCAAGACACCCTTGAGTACGAGACACCCTTGAGCTCGAGAGCCGGCATGCTCCACGTTCAACTAGACATGGAGAGGCAGGGGTGCCAGCCAAAGGTAAGAGTGCGGTGCACAAGAGTGAGACTTCCAACTTGTGCAATCACTCTAGTGTAGTCTCTTCATTGATGTGAGCCTTGAACCTGGAGTCCCTATTGATCATTGAAAGACGATGGCACGGTGATGCAGATCTACATTGTCTCACCAGGGCACCTGGCATTCACAGTGACAGTGTGATGACTTTAACTAATGACATGTCCTCGTTCTTCCCTTTTAGCTTTGCAAGCAGGCATTCACTCTGTGGACCCCGAAGGGCCACCCCTGATGCCGGAGACCAGCAAGCTTCAGCTGCACCTGCGTCACACCCGCTCTCTGAAGCAGGCACCCGTGCAGATACCAGCACCTCGGTGGGCTTTAGATCGGCTAGTATCTCGGTGCACATTGGTGAGGGATCACACTCTCTTGAGGTGTAGACGGAGGCAGGGAGTGCCCAGGGCACCGGCAGTTGGAGGACTGTTGGGGACCAGGACGATGCTCAGTCAAAGGCTGATGATGAGCCTCTGGAGTCGTTCATTAGGCGGCAGATGCTGGATGTTCAGCAAGATGTGGAGAATCTGGCGGAGATCCACGAGGGTAAGCATGCCATGGTCTCCGTTATGGAGGAGTCCATGTGGAACGTGAGCACTGCATTGACCCTCAAGGCCAAACGCACAGCCTCCTCTGTTGAGAGAGTGGTGACTCTCATTGAGACGTAGCTCCAGGAACAGAATCAGGGGTTCTTGGGTTTGCACTCGGACCTGCAAGCCCTCCCACAGGCAATGACCTCAAGTGGTCAATGACAGTGTGGGAGATAGATGAGGCACCCAGTATGCCAGCTAAGTGCCCATTCATCAATAGTGAGCCGGGAGGTCCAGAGCGACCTCATGTTGGCGCATGAGCTGCTTGCCGCCTCTGCAGGCTCCTCTCAGGGCGCTCTGGATGACGGCAGCAGCTCCTTTGCCCCTCCGCCAGTGACCGTGGCATCTGATGAGGCTGCGGTGACTGGGGACATGACAGCCGTGGCACTGGCTGCTCCCTCCAAGGCAGGGCCAGCATAGGCTCCACTGGCCAGAGGACAACCGCCAAGGTCATCAAGGCCAACAACACAGCATGGTCAGCAGGCTGTCTCCAATGCCGGTGCCAGCGAGGGGGCGGGGAGGCACCAAGACGTAGCACTCACAAACATAAGGCACCATGAGCACAAGAGGGACAGTTCATGGGTGATTTTATGTTAATTTATGTTTGCTTTATATATACTGGTCTGGGAATGAAAATAGAGAAGGTTATGTAAATTGTATGGAATTGTCAAAATGAGATAAATTTTGTTTTTGTCGCCATGGCCTGAGTATGCTTCACCTTTATATGTTATTGGTGCCGGTATGCCTGTATGTAATGCTGGACATGAGTGGCTCTGAACTTTATTGTACAGGCACCGAGTGTTCTTTGGGTTCAAATTTCAGATATCCCGGATGGAGACAGCAGCCCTGGCATGCGTTTGAAGCTGATCTTTGGTAGCCTAGCTGAAGGGGCGTTGGATCAAGGTGTCCCTGGTGTCTCTGCCTCCCTGGAGGTTACCGAGGTCTGGCTCCACAACCTCAGCGTTCTCCTCACCGTGTTCCTCTTGACTCACTACTGGACTCATCCTCTGTGGCCTGTGGAGCTACCTCAAGATCTTCTTCCTCCAGTGGATCCCTCCTTGCCAGAGCCAGAATGTCGAGAGTGCAGCATGCAACTACTATCAGTGACACCTGCTCTGGGGAGTATTGTAGTGCTCTCCCTGAATGGTCCAGGCATCGGAAGTGCATCTTGAGAAGACCAATGGTCCTCTCAACCACCGCCCTTGTGGAGGCATGACGAATATTCTAACACTTCTCTGCCTCTGTTCTTGGGTGGCAGAGAGGCGTCATGAGCCACCTCTTCAACGGATAGTCCTTGTCACCCAGCAGCCATCCATCCAGTCAGGCTGGAACACTGAAGAGCCATGGTACCTGGGACTGTCTCAGGATGTAAGCGTCATGGGAGCTCCCTGGGTACCTTGCACAGACTTGCAGAATCTGCATTCTGTGGTCACACACTATCTGCACGTTCATGGAGTGGAATCTCTGCCTGTTGACAAAGGCACCCGGCTGACCCGCTGGCGCCTTGATGGCCACATGTGTGCACCCTGGACGCGGGGGAACCCAGCAATCACGCAAAGCCTCTGGCTCGCTCAGCCTGGCTGGCCTCGTCCATAAGATAAAGAATAAATGTCAGTACCCACCTGAACAAAGCTTCTGTCACCAGTTTGACATAGCTGTGGACAGCTGCTTGGGAGACTCTACACAGATCCCCCACTGACCCTTGGAAAGAGTCGCAGGCATAGATGTTGAGGGCCACTGTGACCTTCAGAGCCACTGGCACGGGGTGTCCACCCAAACAGCTGGAGCTGATCTCAGGCCCAATCATCTGACAAAGGAAGGTCGCAGTCTCTCTTGAGAGGCGGAGCCTCCTTCGGCATTGCACCTCGGATCTATTGAGGTAGCTGTATTGCCACCTGCAAACTCTGGCAGCAGAATAGTGGCGTTTTCTGCAACCCCTTCCGCCATAGACTACTGGCTGGTCCTGTGCCCCTTATGCTTGTGCCTCTCCTCCCACAGGTGCCTCCCCTTGGAGCTGCACCTGGCCTCCTCTCCCTTCTGCTCCTCTCTTCCTCCTCAGAGGAGACCACAATCCCTATTACTGGGATTACTGGAAGGCTGTCTGAGATCTGGAAGGGTCCACATGGTCTGTATCCTCTGGGGTCCTTGAAGACACCAACGAGACCCGAAATGAAGCCTGGAAATGCTAAGAACGAAACCCCGAACAGAGATGAAGCTGCCAAGTACCAATAAGTCATCAGCAACAAACTATGCTCCAAACTCCTCACTACTCACACTGGCAATGCTGCTCACCCATTTTATCCCACCCATGGATGAGGTTTATGAAAATGTCGGCTGGCCGCCTACCCATTTTGCCAGTGTGATGAGCGCAAACTCGCAAGGGCAATGAAAAATCGCTGTCAATTGGATTGCTAATGGCCTTAAGTGGCCTCTTAATTAATGTCGGGCACGACTCTGGCACCTGTTTGCACCCACCAACCAAAATATCGTGCGAGTGTGTGAAACAAATTTTGCAGTCAAGTATCCTGCATTTTGGGACATCGCAGGCGTCAGCACACCCAGAGTCCAATGGGATCACCTAATCCTGGGAGCACAACCTTCCTGATCATTGCTTCTCCTCTGCCATTCTTTTTCTATGTCCCCCAGAGTATTAGCCTGGGTCTCTGGATTACTAGTCCAGTGACATTACCACTACACCACCATCTCCCCGAGAAGGGTACTAAATGACTGTAACATGTTTCAGGTGCTCCAACATCTTTACTCTAATCAGAATAAAATCCAAGGCCACAAGGAGCCTTGCTCACAGCCGATATACAGGATGAACATAGGGTCTGCACTGTTCTCTGCTGTGCTCACTGGATGTTGACTGGGCAGATAATACGGTTATGAGCCTGAAACACGTCAGGTGCTTTATTGGCACCATTTGTCTCTTTCTCTTCGATGTGTGTGTATGTTTCATTCTTGCAGTAATTTTTTTGCCCCCAATCTCCATCCGTTTTGCTCTCTGTCAATGTTATGCCTCTGCTTCAATTATCTACCTATACACGTTTACACGTCTCACTGTCGTGCATTCTCTCATAGCGTTCTGTCACATTTTTTGTCAACTAAAGTTATGTCACACTATCATTCATTGCAGGTATTGTAACGCAATGGGTCGTGTCCCTGCCTATGATCCAGAAGCTCCAGGATTTGTTGGCCAAGGTATGTGTGTTCATACTGCGGCCAAACTGGTTGAGTGTCAACCTGCAAATCCTTCCAACACTTGCCAATGGCAGGCAGTAAGAGCAGGAAAGGTTGCTGATCATCCATGTGATAGAAAGAAAGTTGGAGCCACTACTGTCATGTTTTTATAATGATATAAAGGCACCATTCAGTAATCAGGGATTGTGTAAACATGCTGAGAGTTTATTTATTTAGGCTAGACACAAAAACATAAATACATGGATAGAAAGCTTGAAAACATTAGCAGCAGGGCTGTGTGTGCTGTGTTCTGCTCACAGGCCAAAGTGAAACTGAGCCTGAATCACATGACACACTTTCCTTCTGGTGATGGTATGCTACTATCCCTTAAAGGCATATTACAACATCTACCATCACTATCCATGCCTCCAGATTACAACATGCATGTAAAAGTGAATGTTGCCACAGCAACTCAGACCCCCTGTAACACACCACCACAATCATCATTTGTTGAGTTTGCCATATTTAGTCTGCAAAATAGGTGGCACTGTAACATATTTACCATTAAGAATTATAAGGTCAATCCCTTTTTGTGCTTTATTGACCAACTTCAGGCTGCTATAGCCAACTCCCTTTTCCTCCGCCAGACTTCCCAACCCCAATGCTCCCACTGATTCTTGACTGTTTATGGTCTCCTTTTGTGCCATAAATTTTCAATGTTTTCCTGTTTAAAAAAAACCTTTCTGGGCCTTGGTCATGACCAGAGTTTTACCCAACATGTCTCCACCCTGTCCAGTGTCTTCCATTCAGCAGTTCCCTAGTTTTAACATCTTTCTATGTAAAAGCACTTACTATGCTTACATATACTGTATTATGTAAGATCAATGTTCAGGAGGGTAGGTATAAGGGCACAAAAGGACCAAGGCTCAAAAAAAGGCAAGTTGGTACCTCATTTCTGGGCCTACAAAAACTCCCAGAATCCCACTCCATTGATCTATAATCTCCATCTGTTCCATTTCCTGTCTACACACACTTCTGCTGTTACCATTATCCTGATCCTGTTGACACTGGCATGGCATTGTATTCTAGCTCTGAGCATTTAAGAGATTGAAGAGACTAAACAATTTTAGACAAAACATGCCAGTTTAAATATATGTTTATACATTTTGCCAGTTTTAAATATCTTTATTATATTCCAAGCCTTATTCCACAATGTTTGTCAGTAGTTCATGATGGCAAACAAGAGGATTTGTAAAATATATTTGGTCCAATTTGATTATTTTGGGTTGCCTTCACCTCTCACTTATTGGTCATTGTTGCTGAGTCATAGGAATACTGGAAAGAGGAATAGGTGGAGGGATATAGATAGTATTTGTCATGATAAATGTATTTCGTATTAGTCTTCCTTAAAGGTGTAGAAATATTTAAGGTATCAGCTGTGGCTCAGTCGGTAACACTTTTGTCTCTGAGTGAGAATTTTATGGGTTCAAGTCTCTGGTGCAGCACTAAGGGCGTGTTGCACTGTCAGAGGTGTCATCATTCAGATGAGATGTTAAATCGAGGCCTGGTCTGCCCTTTCAGGTGGACATTAAAAATCCCCTGGCACCTTTTCAAAGAGCTGTCCAGGCCATTATTTATCCCTTAATCAGCATCACGAAAATAAGTTATCTGGTCATTATCACACTTTTTGTGGGAGCTTGCTGTCCACAAATTGGCTGCTGCATTTCCTATATTACAACAATGACTACACTTGATAAGTACTTCATTGGCTGTAAAGTGCTTTGGGATGTTCTGTGGTCGTGAAAGGCACTATGTAAATTCAAGCCTTTCTTAATTTTGAAGTGTCTGAACACATTAAGAGGACAAGCACAGACTAATTGTTGTTTGGTCAAGGAACTTCGCGCATGTCAATTTTGTAGTTTTAAAGGATACAGTATTGCAATATGATTTAACATCAGCAAAGCATGATCTCTGAATTGTGAAATCAGTGAATGATCATATAATATTCTTACATATTAGTAGCAGATCACCTGTGGCATTGCTTATGGCCATTGAGATAACATAAATCATACTGTTGCAAGGTAGAGGGCGCTGAGGTCCAGAAGTAAAGAAAGGGCAAACACCACCAATTAAATAAAATGGAAATATGTTCTTGGCCTCCTGCCCAAGCTAAAATGCCTGGGTTTCTTTTCAGTGTAATTAAGGATGCCTGTTTGGGGCTGTCTGACTCATATGACAGTAAGTTTGAGTTTAATTGCATTCCAGGCAATAGGTTTGAGTCTGTGATGAAATGTCTGTTTTATTTACCCTAAAAGTGTGATTAATAAAGTTATAGTTGAAGTTATCAGGTACATATATTTGAGTGTTTTGCCCATAAGGCATTCTTTGCCATTCGAAGAATTTCTCAGTGCATTTGCAGTGGTTGACTTTCTTTCTTTTTGAAACTAAATTATTGGAAGAAATTTGCATATAAGCCAAATCAGCTGCAAGAAATTAACTTGGAAAAAATGTTCTTAAAATTAAATGTGACAAAATTAGAGTGACATAATAAACAGAAAAATGGTACAGCAGCAGCATTTCAAAATAGTTTAGGTAGTTAACTAATGGTTCATAAATTGTTTATAGCTTCCATTGCAGAACTTCATTAGCAGCAGAAGAATGATTCCCTTTTATACATTAATTCTAGTTAATGCTAATATCAAAATTGTAGCAGAATCCTAGCAAGGAGAGCTTATGGTGACAATAAGAATAAGAGAAGAAACAACGGTCACTAACTGGGAAAAAATTACTGCATTTAAATAAAAATCACAGTACATGAAGAGTGCAACGCATTTCAAAAGCAAAACTACCTCAGACCAAAATAAAACTATGTTCTCTGATTTTTCTTCATTTTGAAAGTGGATTAATTAGTTCTCACCTAAGCGGTTGAACTTCTAAACAATGGTTGACGTACAATCTCTACTCTTGTAACTTTGGTGCATTTTAGTTGTCAAATCTATTTACATTGTGTCACCATGTAGCAACACATTTGCTCTTAATTAGCTTATTGATTAGTTTTCTTGTTTTTACTAGTTCATGGAGTTGTGAGACAAAATGTCAGGGAGCCCCAAAGATCAGGAGATTTGTTGACAAATTCTGAGGATTAATTGTTGAACTACTTGTTGATCAAATTGGTAATGTGTTAATATTCTCTTACAAATTATGACAAAGCTAACTGGCACACTAATTTGGTCAGGTATTATCGTTTAGATTCTCTGGTCAGAAGAGATTCAGAAATTTTGCTTTATAATGCTTTGTGAAGCAGCTTGGGATGTTTTATTATATTAAAGGCACTATATAAATATAAGCTGTGTTGAAATCACAGAACAAGTAAAATTTGATGAATTGTGAAAAACGTTGACACATCTTTTACTCAGGCTTGTCAATAAAAGAAAGTTCTATAAAATAGGTTGAATGAGGACTCTACCATTTATCAATTAAATTTAACTTGGTTTGATTATTCACTGAAAATATAATTAAGACTCTTTCAGGTGACACTTATTTTAAAATAAAGTGACACATAGAGAAACAAGTCTACATGTGTCAAGAACCTTTAAGGTTGGAAAGTGGAGATAAAAAATGGAGAGAGCCTTAACCGGATAAAGTGTAATGTGATTATGAAGTCTAGAGTCGTGTGGCTGTTAACAAATATTTAAATATGTCACTGTTTGGTCCTCAACTGTACATTCATTTAAAATCTTAATTTCCTAGCGACTTACATTCACACCTACACCACCATACTTCAGTATAGCACCTGCCCCCTAAACAACATCACAAAGGAGATCAGGCATGAAATGGTCATAAGTGTTTGTTTCCAGTAGATTTCACTTTTCTCTTGCAAGCTACAGCTTGACATTTTGTAAAATCTCCAGGGACCAAACATTGAAAAATCGAGTTACAGAAGGAGTGCACTGTAAATTCCATGAAGTCATGTAATATGTCTTAACACAGATGGGCACACAATGGTAATTCACAGTAGTTTGTAATAGAACAATACCTTCTGTTTTGTCTAGGGAAGGAGCCATGCATCTGCTACATTGTCAGTCATTCTACATATCTTTTAGTGTCATCCTGGTGTAGAAGAAGACTCTATATGTCAGGCCAAGTGCACAGGACTTTAGGGATTACTAGAGAAATACAAAAAAAAAATGCTCTGCTACAGAAAACAAATTATTGCACCTTGATACTAAATCTAAACACTCTTAGTGAAATATTTTTCTTACAGCCCTTCAATACAATGTAAATTAAATATCTTCTGTTGTTGTGATCACAAATTTTTGCATGATGAATTAAGATTGTACTGTGTAAGGAATGTGATTCCTTGAATGAGAACATGTGGTTTAATGGAGTATCTTTCCTGTATCTGTGCTGCATAAAACCTCAATGATTATGGTTTCTAAATTATGCTCAAGGGCAAATTAAAATTTGCATGAGAGTTTTAGCTTGATGAGCTGGATGCTGTACAGACAACAGCATGCAGTGTAACTTTTAATTTTGCATATTTCCCTAAAGACAGAGGAGTGTATGGATTATAGGAAAATGAGAAACTTGCCAAGCTGGTATCAGCTGAATGATGTATCTTCTTAACTGACATTAATTAAAACTCCCAGTGGTCTCCTAAACACCTGACAAATACAATAAATGTTGCATAAATGTGCCGTGTGCTAACAGAAGATGTTACCACACTATGATTAGTGCTTTAAAACAAGGATTGTAAAGAAAATCAGCAAGCCTGCAGGCAACATTACTATGATTATCATAAATAGAAAATCAACACAGTAACTCATAGCCAATCGCCAAATAAAGTGATTTTTGGAAAAAAAAAACAAAATAAAAAAGACATTTTTTCAAAACTACATTTTATAAAGAGTACTTTTAGCGGCAGTTTGCCATTTAAAAATACCATAAAAGTGAATATATTTACAATTTACAAAAATGTAAAACTACAAAAACTGAAAATCATCAAAATATACAGATATATGAGCTCACATATTTACAATGGCAATACATAGAAGCAACCACACTACGAATTTAAAATAATGTGAACTTAACATAAAAATTCTAGACACCACTATCTAAATTCTCAATAGACAGTGTCAGCCACTTAATTTGCAGGTACCTGCTCCCTAATGCCTCTCTTTGCAATGTTACTTATACTTTCTTCTATGCTAAACCCAGAAAAATGCCTGTCATTTCCTGTCAGATTTCTCATCTCAAATTCTCCTCAAGCAACAAAGTCAGGTTAATTGCAGTCACTTTTATATTCACAAGCAACTTACAGACTCAGCGCAGGGTAACAATTGGCTGGGAAATGAGAAAAGGTGCCCCATCCCCAGAACTGTGCATGAGATAACAAATGTGAAAGGACTGAATGCAAATACTGCACTGATAAATAAAACCTAATAGAAAACACAGCCTAAATTTAATGTTACAACTATTCGACCTCATTAGCTGAACATGTTCCTGTCATATTTTCTCTGTAAATGCTTTCATGCAAGACAGACACAATGAATAAGCTACTCTTTGTACTTATACATGCAGCAACTGAGAATACTCTGATCATACAAAAGGTAGTGTATATCAGGTTAGTAGCATGAGGTATTTCTTTCTTAATTCTAAGACAAAAGCGCTTAATTTTTTAAAATCGCATTTTATTAATTATCTAGGAAATGTGTCAGGTTCATTGCTGAAACATATTATAATGAAAGAATTGAGGCAACTCTGGTCCTAGAACTCCAAGGGGTCCTATGGTGTTTTATTTGTGGGAGAGGGGTTGGTGCTACCCCTCCAAAGTTATGGCAGAAGACTGGGTGAACCCCATGGAATTTCAGGACCTAATCTTTAGCTGTTAAGTAGGGAGCTTAGCACATCAACTAGATGAGCAAATGATTTATGAATGGCAAAATTGTAATTGATCTGTTAGAGCCTCACAAATAGAATTAATTTGACATCCAATAGCTAAGGCCAGAATTTTCCAGCCTTGCACGCCGGTGGGATCTTCTGGTCCTGGCCAATGTGAATGGAGATTTCAATAGCTCACCAGCTCCACCCCGGGGGAACCTGCCGGGGTGGGTCGGGGTTGGAGACTGGAAAATTCCAGCCGAAGAATCGGGTTGTTTTGTCCGTTACATGAGTGTATATTCAATTTTAGCAAAATAGCTACTGTATGAAAATAATATCTTTCAAAGAACCAGCACAGAGACAATGAGCCAAATGACCTCCTTCTGTGCTGTAAGAGTGTATGATTCTATGTATGACTCCATAATATTTTAACCATCAAAAAGCAGCCTTATGGTGGGCAAATGCAATTATGACATCACAGCTACTAATCATAATGCAATTATCTGTATGATTTTCTTTTTAAGATCCAACATGTGAAAGATTCAGTGGCTTCTTCATCAGACTGGGGAGATAATCAGTTGTCAGTTTCCCATTTCCCACCTAAAAAGTGGATGACCAGCAATTGTAAATAGGTTTCAAGATCCTTCTGATGCAAGAAAGAGCTGGTTAAATATGCAAGTCAAGGTCCTAATTTTCCTTAAAAGGTCCACTGTGGGGGGGGGTGGGGTGCACTCAAAAAATGATCCATGAATTGTCCAATTCTTTCTTTTTTTGCTTGGGCCATGAGCTAAAAGGAGGGGTTCTTGTCCTGGACCAACGTAATAACCAGGCTACTGCCAACCTGTTCAACATCCCCTCCTTTGGAGTCTTACCCCACACCAAAGTCCCAGACTTGCCGGCTGCATTCTGATGATGTCTAGGTCTTACACCGGCAAGAGCAGGTGAACTGTATGGTGACCACACCGACTTCGTGCCTGTTTTGGACACTACAAGTGGTCCAAATTATAAATCAGCAGGGTGCTGAAACCGCTGAACAATGGCTACAAAAGCATCATTCTTTACGAACACCAGGAAAAAAACAGGTCAAAGCACTTAAGAGAAATTTGGTTTATTTTTTGTATTGTAAAACCCAACGTGCAAAGACAACATATATCTCAAGTTTTAGCATTATTTCTTCTAAATACAAGCACTTGTTTTAGTATTAAATGTACTCTGAGTATTACCCATTTGTTATCAAAGAAATGAATTCATAATGTTTCAAAAATACTTGGTGAAATTGGAAAGATTTTTTTGTCCCCAGTACAACAGCATCTGTAGGCAAGTTTTGACTTCAGAGGCAAAAAAAAAGCCACAATATCGATCACGGACTTCCTATTTTTAGGAAGATAGAAAGTATAAGGCCAAATGGCATGTACAATCTCACTTAACCTATTTTCTTCTTTACTTTGGGAGGAAAAGGTTATGAATTTGGATGTTAAGATTTTCAATTTTATGTTAATGGACATGTTTAGTATGACTATATTGCTAGAGTGTACATTATATTTTCCAATGATATGAGGTTATTGAGTTCCCTCCATACCAAATGATGTAGTCAAAGTCAGTTAAATGTTCATTGTAACTCAAGCATGAGTTCTACTTATATTGCAGTTTTTGGAGGTGCAAGTTAAATACGTCTTTTATTTTTAAGAGATTGCCCACTCATGTCAATTTGAAGCCTTTTTCTTTTGCTTGAAAAAAGTTTGAATTATTTAGCAGTCCAAATTAAACCATCTCAATAAAACAATACACGAAACATGTTTTTCACAAGCAAATTTGAATCAACAGATAATTCAAATTAAATAACCTCAAATGAAGCCTGAATTTTCGCTCTTGTGTTGGCTTTCCCTGCTCATGTTGGTTTTGGGGAGGATGCAGAGCCATTCGATAGGTTTTGGATTGTTATAGCAGAACCAAAACAGAAAAAAATAGTTGAATGCCCTGCTTTGGCACTGTGAACTTCCATAGCTCTATATCGTATGTAATATTTGCAAGTTGAGATTCTAGATAATTAGGTTTAGTTATGGGCGATATTCGTGCACATTCCTGGAAACACAATGCTACATGGAAGACTCAGCCACTAATATTTGTAGCACTGAACCGCCATTAAAGCTTTTAAAACATTTTTTTTTACCACAAATAACTCAGGAGGTACAACAGCAGTGAATAGCTTGCATAAAATATTTGGGACAAATTACAAATGTAATAACTTAATATTTAACATAACGTTTTTTGATGCTGCAATTGTAAATTTAATTTTAATTTTAAAAAGCATATTTTAGTTTCTGCTGCATGCTACATATGCAATTTAAAGTTAAGTATAATGAAGCAATGTGCACATGATTGAATGTGCCATTTAAAAATGTAGGTTGCTGCCATAATGGATTTCACACGCACGCTTGTATAAAATTATATTCACGTTCTACACCACAAAGGCTCTCTTCTCCATGCAAAACTGTTATCCCAGCTAAGCCACAATTTGAATAATGACAAGAACAAAAAAAGTTTCTTAACAAAATAATTCTGTCTATTTTGCTCAAGTATGTATTTAGTGAAATTCTTGCAGTTTTGTCCTGAAATACAGATGTTATTCCATATATATTATTCCAAATATAAGTATTTGCATCTCACTTATATTATTGCTTAGTTGTTAAATGGTCCTGCTAATGATTGGGATAAAATAAATTAGCAATCCTAATTCCTCACAGAATATATGATGTTTAATCCCATGATGCATTGAAACATGCACAATTATAGCTAAAGGCACAAATAATTTCAAATACTGATAGATTATAATTTATGAAAAAATCAAGGATAAATTAAATAGGCAGGTTACTGTTCTAATGAGTCCATTTTCTTTTTCTACAAAGAAATATGATGAAGATTGACTTTTTCCCTCCTATGTGATGATTTTGTAAAGCATTGTCATTTTCCCCAAGATTTGTTCATGTAGTATGTCTTTTCCAACTTAATGCATGGAACACATTTTTGGAAATGTGCAGTACAGAATTTATGTGGTTACAGAGTATATATATTTTTAGACTAATGACCAAGTCATTGTAGATTTTGTTCATAAGAAGGTTGTAATGGTTTAACTCCGACACATTCTTTCTAACAATGGCTGGTTGAACCCTGACTTTCAATATTATACTTATGTTGACTTATGTAAAAATTCAGTAGAACATTTGAACTCTAATTCATTTCTTCCAGTCTTTGAGAAATATTTTAACAAGTTTAGTAAACCTTCATTCTTCAAGACACCAAAAAGCTCCACTCCAAATTACCAACATACATAAGGTGTTAAATGCGATTATCACTCTGTCCAAATAGAAAATTCCACAAGAATGCAGAAGTTTCAGATTTTCAGAAATTAATTCTATGTACATGGTATAGTTTTATGACAGCATTATTCTTGTTTTACTGAAGTTATTTTTTCTCCTTCACATCTCCAGCTGAATCTCCTAACTAAAGTACCATCTGGCCTGCCCACAATATGCTGCCAATCTAAGATAACAGGATGAAAGATCAATTCATATCTAGTGGCAGCAAAAGACTACTTATTGAAGGCTATATTATAAAAGAGAAATCAGTAAAAATCTCAAGTTGCCTGGGCAAATACGTCACTTATGGAGGAGGTATCTTTAAACACCATAGCCTGTGTGTATTACAGGGGCAGAATTTTCCCCCCATTGGGGGGGGGGGGATGTTCAGGAGCGGGCGTGTGCATGCGCGCGAAAGAGCGCACTCATCTCCCTGAGGCTAAGTGCTGCCTCAGTGAGATCGGTGCCAAATTCAAAAATGTGAAATGTAGAAAAATAAAATTTCCCTGACATGTCCCCTCATGTGATACTGTCACATGAGTTGGGACATGTCCATCACTTTTAATTAAACTTTTATTAAATTTTTAAAAACCTACATGAAACCTCATCCCGCCCGTGGATGAGGTTTCATGCTTTTTCTGAAGCCCACCAGGGCTCTCGGCCTGCCCGCCATCCTTAAGGTTGGACGGGCAGGTCCTTCAGCTGGTGCAATTACTTTTTAAATGGCCTCAATAGGCCGTTGACAGGTTGGCGGGCGCACAGCTGACTCGGCTGCGTCCCTGTTGACCTGAAAATTGAAATGACGCGGGGTGACGTGGGGAGTTCCGCCCGAGGTCATCCCACATCATTTTACGGATCGGTGTGCGGGTCCCGCCCCGCACGCTGACCGGGAAAATCCTGCCCCAGGTTAGCAAATCATAATGCATTAATTCACTGATCTCAATTTTTTTTTTGCTAAACTTCATTCAGTTATTGAGACAACCCAACAATCATGGCATATGAAAATATAGTTTAATGAACCTGCTTCCTATAGGTCAACCATCAATGTTTTAAACATTTCCGTCAGCATTTTAAGCTTGTTAGCGGTTTAAAGAAAATCAGCTTTTTTCACGGATTGGAGGTTGTCGAGATCAACCTACCAGATCAGTTAGAAGATGAGACTAAAGACAGTCAGAACCAACAGTATCAGTTGAAAAGAGTAGGAAATCTGTCAGAAGCTATCACACATTACTTTCTCATACTGTTGCGTGCGGGCAAACTTGAGGCTAAAATATTTTACAATGAATTCCTTAAGAGTCTCAAATGCATACGTGTGTTTATCTAAAATTTGTTGTGGAGGAATTAACAAATTACAAATAAACTGCTACAATATAACTCCCTAAAAAAAAATCCTTCAAAACTATTTGCCGGGACACAGCTCGCTGTAGCCTTATACGGAGGTTCATTTTAAACTAGTTGCAAAAGCCTTTTTGAGATAATAAGGATATTTCTTGCTGTGAGTAAATTAATGGGCTGGTTTTTGCTCAGAGTAGCGAAGAGACCCCATCAGCTCTTCTTTCGACCTCCACTTGCTTAATGACTTCATATAGGTTTTTGCGCAGTAAGTTGTCGTTATCCAACCATCCAAAAACGCATCACTTTTACTGAACGTCTGGAACCTGTGTGAACAGGGCAAGCAACTTAACAAATCAAGTTATAGAACTGTTAATGAGCGGTGCAGAGTCTTAACGTGGAAGTGTCAGTTAAAATAATGAATTCAATGGCACATCATGAGGAGAAAGCGAAATGAAGTGAGGAAAAGAAAGACTGCACTAAAAGAGAGATAGAAGAGATGGATGGTTTAAAAGGGTCAAAGGGCTGAATGGCCTACTCCTGCTCCTAAATCCTATGTTCCTATAAAGAAAAAGAAACTGAGCGAAAGACAGAAGGAAATGAGGAGAATTAAAGTCAAACAAAATATATAGACAGAAAGAGGAAGAAAGAAAGGGAGAGAATGGATTCGGAGAGAGAAGAGGCAAAGGAAAAGTAAACAAACACTTTAAAAGAGCAAGCAAACAAAGAAGAGGATATTGGAACCCAGTTGTATTGTGTGTATTGCTATTTCGACCCTTGCGAAGTTAATGGGCAGAATTTTGCCCTTGATGGGCGGGCAGGCCTCACTGGCTCGGCGGCGGGCGGGCAGCCGATCACCGCCGCCAAAACGGGCCCCGCCGCCATTTTAAGTCGGTGGGCCAATTAAGGCCCGCCCAGCGGGCCACTCGACGGGAAGCGCTATGCACTTCCTGTGCGGGCAGGGGGGATTCCCCAACTGCCAGAGTGCGCTCTTTCGCGCATGTGCGTGGAAGAGCACACATCTCCCTGAGACTAAGGCCAGAATTTTCTCGTTGGTGATTTGGGGGTGGCCCACCCGCCAATGGGAAAATGATGCAGGATGGTGTCGGGAGGAACCCCCAACATCATGCAGGTCCCTTTGAATTTTTAGGAAGTTGGGCGGACAGCGAAATCAGCCATCCGCCCGCCGACCTGTCAATGGCCAAATGAGGCCATTGACAGGGCAGTTAAATCAATTAAAGGACCTGCCCATCCAACCTTAAGGCTGGCGGGCAGGCCAGGAGCCCCAGCAGGCTTCAGATAATACATGAAACCTCATCCACTGGCGGGATGAGATTTCATGTTCCCTTTTAAAAACTTTAATAAATGTCATGTGATATTTATTAACATGACCCATCTCGTGTGACATTGTCACAAGAGGGGAACATGTTAATAATATTTTTATCTTTAAATTTTTCAGACTGTCACTAATCTCCATGAGACAGCACTTAGTCTCAGTGAGCAGAGCGCACTTTGACAGCTGGGGATACCCCCCCGCACAGGAAGTGCATAGCGCTTCCTGTCGGGCAAGCCGCTGGGCAGGCCTAAATTGGCCCGCCCACTCAAAATGGAGGCAGGCCCCGTTTTGGCGGCGGGAGTCAGCTGTCCACCTGCCGCCAAGCCTTAAGGTTAAAATTGTGCCCTAAGTGCTGCCTCGGGGAGAGCGCTGAAAGTTTTTGAAAGTTTAAAAATAGAAAAATAAAAAAATTATTAACATGTCCCCCACACAGAAACTTTATTAAAGTTTTTTAAAATCTACATGAAAATCATCCCGCCAGTGGATGAGGTTTCATGTATTATCAGAAGCCCCCCGGGGCTCCTGGCCTGCCCACCAGCCTTAAGGTTGGACGGGCAGGGTCTTTAATTGATTTAACTACCCTGTCAATGGCCTCAATTGGCCATTGACAGGTCGGCAGATGGACAGTTGATCGCACTGTCCCCCCGCCTTCCTGAATATTTAAATGGGGCGGGATGCCCTCAGGGTTTCCCGCATCATTTTCGCGTTGGTGAGTGGGCCCCACCCCCAACTCGCCGACAGAAAAATTCTGCCCAATGTGCGAAGGCAGAGTGGGTGTGTAAAGCAGGCAAATATTCTCAACTCATGGGGCAGGATTTGCGGGTCATCGGGCGGGCCAGGGAGTAGCTGGGAAATGGTCCGCCACCCACGATCGGCCCCCAACTGCAATTTCACGTCAGCTGGCCAATTAACGGGCAGCCAGCGTGAAAGGCTCAGTGCGCCGGGGTGGGGGCAGGAGGAGTGCAAGCGCAAAAGTCTGTGCATGTGTGGGGGAACGTGCACTGAAAGCTCCCTGAAAGCAGAGAACTGCCTCAGGGAGCTGAACAAATTGAAAATCAAAAATAAAGATTTATAAAATCTGAAAAAAAGTCCCAGCATGGGACTAACTCAGAATAACATGAACAGAATAAAAATTCTGCCCAAAAGTTTATGGCCAGGATTTTTCTTGTGGCGGCCGGGCTGGGTGGGGGCGGAGCTGATCGCCACCCACCATTTTACGCGGTGAGCCAATTAAGGCCCGCCCAGTGTAATACGCGGCCGGTAGCGCTCAGCGCTCCCTGTGCAGGCGGGGTGAGGAGGGAGAGTCAGGGCCAGCGCGAAAGAGCCCAGCAATCTCCCTGAGGCACGGAACTGCCTCAGGAGGATTGAAAAGGTACTAAAATAATTGAATAAATGATTTAAAAATTTATTTAAACATATCCCCTCGTGACTGTGCCACTCGTGGATGAGGTTTCTTGAAAAACGTGAAGGCCGCTTGGGCTTTCTACCTGCCCACCAACCTTAAGGTTGGCTGGGCAGCGTTCACAAGTGGCTCGATTGATTTCTTAATGGCTTTAATAGGCAGTTTACATTTCAGTGGGTGCGCAGCCGACTATGGCACGCGCCTGTCGAATGAAATATCATGATGGCACGCGATGATGTCGGGACGCACACCCGACATCATCGCGCGTCTTTTGACGCATCAGCGTGTCGGACCTGCCCTCATACACCGACCGTAAAATTCTGCCCTATATTTATTTTAATTGTGGAAACCTCATCCCGCCCGTGGATGAGGTTTGCTAAAAAATCAAAAGGCTGCCTGGCCGATTCGCCTGCCTGCCAACTGTAAGGTTTGACGAGCAGCAAAAAATATGTTTAAATTAATTGATTAAGGGCCTTAACAGGCCTCTTAATTGTCGGCGGGTGTGCTGCTGACTCTTGCACATACCCGCCGACCAAAATATCGCGCGAGTGCATGATGACGTCGGGATTATCGCCCGACGTCATCGCACTCTATTTTACACCCAATCAGGTTGGGCGGGCACCTGCGGGACGTAAAATCCTGCCCATGAAGTATAGAGCCTGTGGTGCCCAGCTATTGTTATTAGGAACAGTGGAACACCTAGTGGGTATATCACTGCACTTCTTTCATGGAAATATAGGGCATCTTAAAATGTTATTTCAATTATTTTTAAAAAAAATCTTCTACAATAATTAAAAGCTGAGGGATTGAGACTCCATAATTTTAAAAGCTTCAGTTTCAGATAGGTTATTGGGAAGTACGTAGTACTTAACACATCATTAAAGGTATAATTGCAATGGGATCAACAAGACCTAACTTTCTGTCGAGTTAAATATAGCAAGTATGTGGCATAACTTCACGCTGTATTTGAATGGTAAGTCACATAGCAGGATGCTGTTTTCAGAAAGTTTTCAGAGGAGCAGGGTATCTTAGACAGCAACTTCCAGATTTCTGCATTTAACTGCACATATGCGTCACCAAAATTTCCAAGTACGGTGAACGCCGTTGGTGACATTGTTATTTTTACAGCCAAATCTGGCCCTGTTACCTGTCTTTACGTAAGCATTCCCAGGACTGTATTTAAAAACTTTCCAAATATGAAAACAAAATAGGGTTAGATGGTGATGGGCTTTACTTAATTTAATCAATTAGATTTATAGATTAGATAAAATTGATACAAAATAGATATAGATAACTTGGATTTCCATAGTGACGATTTTACTACAGTACACCAGTGTGATATAGCATGTGGGGTGTTGGCCTATTTAAGACACTTGATTGTGTTCTGCGCTATTGAAAGCTGTCTTCAGTGTCTGTAATTGTTCATTTTGAAGCTCCTTTTATTACTATGCATTAACTAGGGAGACAGTCTATCAACAATCATGGGGAAATGTGAGGTCTGACGTTGATAATCAATAAGAGCGTGGTGGATAGCAAACTCAGCTTGCAGGCATTCAGCCTGATTGACCTGAGCATAGAATTCAGCTTACCATGTCTGTATCTGGAAAATGTACCTTTATTTACTCCTCTTAAAAAATTCCTGTGGTAATGATTTTTTTTGATGGAAAATAAACTTTTTTTTAATATCGGGTCAGAAGAGTATTATATGGGCTAGGAATTTCTGTCAGCAGCAGCAGTAGACATGCAGCTAATTTCTTTGCATGGCATTTCCCTTTTTCTTTATTCTAATGCAGACGTTAACCCGCTTATTTTAAAATGGGATAATAGCTTTGTTAAATGCACATACTTGGGCAGCAAATTACTGGAACATCAATCTAATAACAACATGTGATGTCAATATCACATCTAGAACCTCATGAACATCGTGGCTAATGTCTTAGCCCTTGACCAATGAAAGAAAAGGACAGAAAAAGAACCTGAACGAAAGACAGAGAAGGAAATGAGGTGAATTAAAGTCAAACAAGATATATAGACAGAGAGAGGGAAAAAAAAAGTAAGGGAAAGAAAGACTGGATTAGGAGAGAGAAAAAGGACAGAAAGGAAAAGTAAACAATCACTTTAAAAAAGCAAACAAATGAAGAAGGGGACATTGTAACCCAGTTGTGTTGTGTGTATTGCTGTTTCGGCCTTTATGAAGTTAATGAGTGAAGGCAAGGTAGGTGTGTAAACCATAAAATATTCCCAACTATACTCATGAAGTATAGAACCTGTGGCACGAGCTATCATTATTAGGAACAGTGCAACACCTAGTTGGTATGTCACTGTACTTCTTTCATAGAAATATAGGACCTGCTAGATGAAAAAGGACAGAACTTCATTTGATTCATCTTCTACCATTCTGGTTGTCAGACAATACAATGATAATGGAGATATTGACTAGACATATCAATCATTCTCCATCAGTTAGTCCACACAACATACCCAGATATGTCACAAGAATAGTCCCAGTAGTGGAGAGGTTTGGGAACCATAGGCTCATGGTCACCCTTTTCCACTCAAGCATGCCACACTTACCATGTGTCATGTCTTAAATTATCTATATACTGTAATCGAGCATCACTCTTTAAGGGGCGCGATTCTGCTTTTTAAAGTGGTCTTGGGCTGACCTGCCAGACTTTTAAAAAATTTGTTCATGGGATGTGGGTATCGCTGGCAAGGCCAGCATTTATTATTGACCGCTAATTGCTCTTCAGAAGGTGAGCCATATCTTAAATCACTGCAGTTCATGTGGTGTAGGTACACCCATGGTGCTGTTAGGGAGGGTGTTCCAGGATTTTGACTCATTGACAGTGAAAGAACAGCGATATAGTTCCAAGTCAGGATAATATGTGCCTTGGAGGAGAAATTGAAGGTGGTGGTGTTCCAGAGGTGAGGTGAAAAGTGACTGCTCTTGACATCAAGGCAACGTTTCACCATCAAGGAGCCCCAGCAAAATTGAAGTCAGTGAGAATCAGGGCATCACTGCTGGAGTTCCTCAGGGTAGTGTCTTAGGACCAGCCATCTCCAACTGCTTCGGCAATAACCCTCCCTCCGACTTAAGGTGAGAGTAGGGAAGTTTGCATGGTGTCCAATATCATTCGCAACTCCTCAGATCCTGAAGCAGTCAGTGTCCACATGCAGGAAGACCTGAACAACTTTTGGACTTCGTTGATAGGGGGAAACTAACATCCATGCCACACATGTGCCAGGAAACAATAATCTGCAACAAGAGAGGCTGGTTTTCTCATCTCCAGTAGGCCCAGTCTGGCAGATATGTCCTTCAGGACTTGGTCCAAGTGGTGCTACCGAGCCACTCTTGAGTAATGGACATTGAAGTCCCCACCTAGAGTGCATTTTGTGCCTTTGCTGCCTCAGTGCTTCTTCCAAGTGGCGTTCAACATAGAGAAGAACTGACTCATCAGCTGAGGAGGGTGGTTGGTGATAATTAGCAAGAGGTTTCCTTCTTCATGTTTGAGCTGATGCCATGAGACTTGCAGGAGATGGTGGCATCGTGGTAACTGGACCACTAATCCAGAGGCCCGGGTTAATGCTCTGGGGCAGCTGGTGGAACTTGAATTCAATTAATAAATGTGGAATTAAAAGTTAGTCTCAGTAATGGTAACCATGAAACTATCATCGATTATCATAAAAAGCCATCTGGTTGACTAATGTCCTTTAGGAAAAGAAATCTGCCACCCTTAGCTCTGACTCCAGACCCACAGCAATGTGGTTGACTATTAACTGTCCTCTGAAATAGTCACACAAGCCACTCAGTTCATGGGAGATTAGGAATATGGAACAAATACTTGCCTTGCCAGCAATGCCCACATCCCATGAAAGAATACATTTAAAAAAAAAACTTCATGGTACCTGGTCAGTGTTGAAGATTCCCAGGCCACTCCATCTTGATTGTACACCAGTATGCTGGTGGGTCAGCCCTGTTGGCTGTACAGTCATACCCTGGAAGGTTATGGAGGAGTCCGGGGCATTAGTTATAAGGTATGATTCCGTGACCATGAATATGTCAGGCTGCTGTTTATCAATGGGACAGCTCTCCCAATTTTGGCACGTCTGAAGTTGTTAGTGAGGCAGGGTGTGCCTTTGTCATGTTGACGCTGAATTGTCCTTTCGGTTTTATTCTTATACTACTTTTCTGTAGTGTTTTGATATAACTGAGTAGGGCTTGCTATGTCATTTCAGAGTACAGTTAAAAGTCAATCCCATTGCAATGAGACTGGAGTCACATATAAACCAGATTGGGTAAGGACATCAGATTTCCATCCCTGAAGGGCATTAGTGAGCCACAATGGGTTTTTCCAATCATCAGGTACTTCCTTGATCATCATTGCTGTAAGTAGCTTTTAAACTCAGATTTATTAATTAATTAAATTTAACTTTCCCCCAGCTGCCAGGGTGGGATTTGAACTCATGGCCTGAATCTTCAGCTTGGCGAGCGGGGGCGGGGCCCGCTCACCGAGGCGTAAAATGATGTGTAGTGACATCGGGCAGGCGTCCCAACGTCACTGTGTGTCATTTAGATTTTCAGTTCGGTGGGTGTGCAGCTGAGTCGGCTGTGCGGCCACCGAAATGTCAAAGGCCTATTAAGGTCATTTAAATATCAATTAAACTATTAAACTGAGCTGCCTGTCCAACCTTAAGGTTGGCGGGCAGTCGAAGAGCCCAGGCGACCTTCGCATTTTTCATGGAACCTCATCCACGGGCGGGATGAGGTTTCATGAAGTGTTTATAAATTGAATAAAAATTTTTATAAAAATTCATTGACATGTCCCAGCTCATGTGACACTTTCACATGAGGGGGCATGTCTTAAAATTTTTTCTTTTCTTTATTAAAATTTTGGGAACTTAAACTAATCTCCCTGAGGCAGCTCTGTGCCTCAGGGAGATTTCTGCACTCTTTCGCACACATGCGCTCCCTGTGTGGGCTGGGGGGTTCCGTGAGTCGGGTCCTGCGCATGTGCAAAAGAGCGCAGGACCTGACTCAGGGAACCCCCCCCACCCTCCCAACCCCACCCGCACAGGGAGCGCTCAGCACTTCCAGGAGCACGTCACGCTAGGCAGGCCTTAATTGGCCCGCCCACGTAAAACAGCGGCGCGGACCCGATCGGGGGCGCTGTTTGGGTCCGCGCTTGCCCCCGCACAACACCCCCCCAATGGGAGAAAATTCTCCCCCATGTCTCCAGAGCATTAGTCTGGCGCTGTTATTAGTCCAGCACCATTACCACTATGTTACCTTTCTCTCACACTTCAGAAGTGGGTGGTAAACATGACAGTAGATTCCACTGAGGCCTGGGAGTTAAAATACTCCAACCTGTGTTTCCTTCCGTGGTCAAATAATATGCCAATTACTGTCAAATTTTCCACATGAATAACAGGTCCTTGGGTGAAATACTGGAGACCTGTGTGCCAACCAAGGAAGTAAACCACAGGAAGACCTTCATCAAAAGTGAGAGAGAAAAGGAAGGACAATAACTCTCACGCACAAACTTTAATATATTATTTTGCTTTGTGACAGATTGTCCAGCAAATAGTTGCATTCAAGATGGTCTATGACCTCATCATTTTCATGCTCAATACATCATTCAAATACCAACATTTACTGCATCTTTAAAAACATAAGTGTGTCTTTGAAAAGTTACTTAATTCTTATTAGAATATTAGGCCAGAGTACCTCTGCATCAAACCTTTCTCAAAGGTTTTCAGTAATTTAAGGACCTGGATTATGCTTCATATCAGCCATTTGTTCCACAGGGAGATTTTTTGGTAAAGTTTTAAATCTAATTTTGAATCTTATTATTGTTAGCAGAGAGCTCTTGCTTCTATTGTATCAATTTTAGCAATAGAAGAAATGTAACCAGCATTGAGAAGATAGTGCCTTTGTTAAAAGTCATAGAGAAAAGCATGGGAACTAATAGCATAAGCATTGGTCTGCCAGTCCCATATTACACCCTACAAGTTCTTGCATCAGTCCAATATGCCAAATGACAGGAGATACATTCAAGTGAAAATATTTTGCGTTGCTTTTTTCTGACTTCTGACCACTTCTGCAATTTCACAGAGCTAGTTTCCAGCTATATGAACCTTAACTATTACACAAAACTATCAATACAAGATCTGTAATCATGCCAACTGTCCATCTTTATTCCATCAGTATTTGAAGATGGGGCCAATTTTTTTGACTGGGTGCAGAGGCGTTTTTCAGTGCATGAATGGCCACTCATAGTTTTTTTTTATTGGAGGAAATCCAATTTTCCTCTGCATTCCTGATCCAGTGCCATTTTCCTCTGGCCTTTGTGGGGGTCAGGAATGCCTCATGTATAAACTACACACCTGCCTCTGCTGAGGTTGGGTTCCCTATTTTAAATGGGGGACAAAAATTGGATTTCTTTCCAGCATTTTTGCCTGGTGTTGCAGGGCTTTGGGAGCCCACTAAAAATATGCCAGGTTTGAGAACTCAAAGAAAATGGAAAGCCTGATAAGGAGTCTGGAAAATTCTGAAAGTTAAGTGTAAAGTGTTTTCACATATTCTAAAGTCACTATTAGGTGAGGCATTGCAATGCAGATGTGTTTTTAATGCAGTGATTCATCATAGGAACTTGTCCTTTAAAGTTACGGACAAGAGGGTTTAATTTAAACACCCCTGATTTCTCCTCTCACCACCTGTCCGTAAACAGAAAGGTGTTTTGATTTTGATTTCCCCCTTTATAAGCGGTGGTGTATTTCCCAACCCCTCAGTTTTGGAGTGTTCCAATCTTTATTAATAACCTCGAGATAGGGTAAACTCAGAGGGTTAGTTTATTTGCACACGCCCAAACACGAGAGGAGGGACGCAACATAGCCTCCTTTTTCACTCATGCAATAAAAGAGGGGGGATAGAGAAAGGAAGATTTACAGTGCACAGACCATGGAATAAAGAATGATTGTTTCACATGAGTCCTGAGTGCAGAATCAAAGTCCAATGGTGTATTCTTTCACAGAAGTTGGCATGCTGAAGACTAATGCTGGATAATTCAATCTTCCAGTAGAGATGACTTCTACAATGGAATAGGCACTAAGAGATGAATTAGTCTTGTAGGCGCTGGTACAGAAGTTCATAAGTTCCAATAGAATCAGTGTAAACTGGGGGGGAGGGGGTCGTGCAGGTATTAAAACCTGGACAAAGCCCTTTTTCTGAGCTGCAGTTTGCTAGATAGAAAATGGCAGACTGCTTGGCAGTACAGCAAGATGGTGTAACTGGTTCTCCCAGCTAGGTTTGTGGGTGGGGGGGGGGGGGGGGGGTCATGTGACTCCAACCTCTCCACTTTGGCTTTGACAAAAGGATGTATGTTCCTATGTCTAATTCTTGAGATTCTTAATGTTTCAACCATCAAGAATTTCAGAAGAGGTTGCAGGGTCCTTTGTCCTAGCAGACTGGTAGTCTCCGTTGGCCAGGCCTGGCTTAGGAAATGTAGGTGGACTTTGTATAATTCCCTTTGAATTTGATCTCTGCAGCCACAGGGGTTGTTAGCGTCTCTTCAGAGATAATAAGGTATCAGCTTCTTGGATATTGCTAGAAAGTTCCTTTCGTTCAGAGTTACAGGCAGGCATAGCTTCGGCCTTTTGAAAGCTTTTGTTCAGTTATTAAAATTTTAGGAAGTAACCATATTAACATATTTCATAAAAATATAGTGTGAGGTGTTAGCTCCGTGACAGCAAGTTGACCAGTATTGTTTATTTGTTCAGATGCATCAGTGCTTTTCCAATGGAGAAACCACCATATTTCAGTGAAAAATGTTACAACATGTCCTGTGAGCCTCTGCTGTTATCTTTTCTACTGTAATTTAAATGGCTCTGGCTGATTAATAAAAACTGGTCTTGACACTTGAAAAAATATAATGACCTGCTCCCTTACATTCTGACACTTGAAAAAAAACACTTGAAACAAACCTAATCACCTGTTCCTTACATTGATTGACTGACACTCTGCTTTGAAATTGAAATGAGCACTTTCTGTTCTTTCCTTCGCAGATAGTAGTCTGTTGTTTGGACAGGTGCGGCCATTATCAATGCTTGGCTGAGTTTCAAGTGCTAACGGATTTCAGCGCAGTGTTCCATTCAACTGAGAATGAATGATGGTTTCAAGAAGACGTAAGAGATTGTTTCTTTTCTCATGTTTTCTGGTTTGTGCCACAAGCTTATAGTGAATAACAATATTGTTTTTCACATGGCAGAATGCATATTTTCTTAGTAACAATGATATGGAGGCTTTTATTAGATGGGGAGAGGTTTATTTTTTTCCAAGGAGTATAAAATATTTCCATTGATATTCATGGGGCAGGATTTTCGGGTTGTTGGGTAGGCCAATTAATGGCCAGCCAGTGTGAAAGATGTGCTGAGAAGCTCAGCGCTGCCTAGGTGGTGGCAGGAGGACTGCGAGCACAAAAGTCTGCGCATGTGCAGGGAAGCACTCACTGAAAGCTCCCCGAAGGCAGGGAGCTGAAGAATTTTAAAATCAAAAATAAAACTTTTGAAAATCGGAAAAAAAAATGTTCCCACATAGGACTCACCCACATGAACGTAAACATAACAAAAATTATGTCAAAATTTCTTTTTTAAATTAATGTCGGAAACTTCATCTCACTTGTGGATAAGGTTTCTTAAAAAAATCCAAAGGCTGCCTGTCCGATTTGCCAGGCCGCCAACCGTAAGGTTGGACGGGCAGCGAAAAATACCAGTTAATTGAAACTTCAAAGGTTTTAATAGGCCTCTTAATTGTCAGCAGGCACGCTGTCAACTCTCACCCGCACCCACGGACTGAAATATCATGCAAGTGCATGCTAACGTTGGGACATTCGCCTGATGTCATCGCACGCTATTTTACTGGGCATTGGGTCGGGCGCGCTCCTGTCTGTGGGACGTAAAATCTCGCCCATGGAATCTGAGGACTGTACATAGTGTGTAACGGGTGATTGGCTATGGAGGATACATTGGGAGTATTAGAGGAGACATGGGATGGCAAGGATGATCAGAAGAGGCATGGAGGATACGTAATGGGGGACAGAGGTGGAATGGGCAACCTGATGAGGCATGGGTTAGTTTGGGGAATGAGAATGGGCGAGGGAGATTGGGGGGATGAGAATGGGCGAGGGAGATTAGAGGTAAGATTTAGGAGGCCTTTAAACACTGTTGGAAACTGGGATATTGTCTTGGATACTGCACCCACACTCCTCACGCTCTCCAGTGCGGCTCGCACACTGCAAACCCAATCCCAGTGTGAAAAGACAAAAATAATGTACGAAGTCACACATGTGTAGGGCGTGCAGTTTGCGAGCCACAAAAGTGCGCAGTTAAGGTTTTCCCGAGGCCAGAGGAAGACTCAGACCCTGGTCTGCATTCATCTTGTCTGTACAATTGGTAATTCACACTCACCGCATGCTGAAACTACATTAGACTGAGCACTTAAGAGTATGAGTGGTGCTTGAAGAGCGGGAACAGAGCAGAAATTGAGAGTGTTGCTTAGGGTGATTGGAAAGATGATAGAAACTGTGGGTGGTATATTGAGGAAGTAAAATCAAGAGTATAGATTTTGGGGGAGAAGGTGAGAAACTAAAGTTGACCCAGAAGGGTGAAAGAGAAGCTGAGGAACTGTAGCAAGAAAATTAATTCCAACAATTTTTACTGTAGAACAATTTTGCTCGAAAGATGGAATCCAACTGGCATATGTATTCATGTATCATACTCTCAATCAATCAGCACACTAAATCCAAAGAAATCATGATCAAATGCTTCGTCTCATCCACCAAAATTACACATTAATTCATCAGCTGCTGCAGAAATATATTCCAGAATAAAAACGTTCGACACAAATTCCAAATCCAATTTCAAATATTCAGTGGTTATATATTTTGCTTGCTCTTACACTACTGTTACTCTTTTGGAACAATACATAGGCCCAGAATTTGCTGCAGCATGCCCTGTTTCGCTAGGGCCACATACATCATGATATTTTTAAAACCCCGTGTCAGAGTCCTATCCATACAATTCCATATACATAGTAGCACAAAATTTAAATAGCATTAGGAATGACATTCCTGGCAGAACTAATAATTGAGCTTAGGACCTGTGCTAACGATGGCCTCTAGTTCCCTGAAGTGATCAAACGGCATCACAGATATGGATAGTGGACCAGCTGCCACACCTTACAGGGTATTTCAAAAACTCTTGAAGGGCACAATAAAATGGCAGTGCACCACAAACAACATACATTTGTATCCTGGTCCTCAACAGCATCATTCCTGGAACTTGGCAACTGAGAATGGCCAAGCCCTTCTTCCTCTTCCATTGGCACCTACATTTGGCATTGCAAAGCTCTTCAATGTGTTAAATATCTAGCACAACTGACTTGAGGCCTTCCTCAGCACCTGCTCCACCATCTTTTCCCACGTAACCCATTAGCTTTCTTCCGAGTGTTCCTCTGAACCAAAGATGGCAACTATCTTTTGTTTCACCTTGTAGAATATTACCCCTAACACTCTCCTTGTGACCTTGTACTCTCCTCTGCCACCTTTCAAACAATATCAAAAATAATTTTCAAGGCACAGAAAATGCAGGCACCCTTTTAATGCACAGCAGCTGCCATTTTGTGCTGTTGCAATGAATAACCTGTGCATTCTGGCCTCCACAAATCTGAAACATGGCACATCCATGCTCGAATGCTGAAAAAGTATTCAATTGAGGGCACTTCAAAAAAATACCAGCAAGTTCCCCTCCCTACATACCTGTGCCATGAGATGCAGCTGGACCTTGATGAGTCTGCCACTGCTGCACCTACAGTGATAAATCTCACCAATATTTTGTTTATGCAAATTCATTTTACATTTTATGAAGTTATTTCAAAGAATACAGAAGTGTCCATTAAGTTGAGGTTAAGATGAGGTTAAAGGATGGGGGAATAATGTTCCAGGATGCAAAGAAGTAATTCACTCCTCATTTTAAAGTCAGACATCCTGTCCTTTTTATGCAGTATCTGATTTGATATGCAATATAATAGAAATCTTATATCTGCAAGGAATAATATCAATTTTTCCTATTATAAGTTCCCCTGGTGCACATTTATAATGGCAACCACCAACATACAGCTGTCACGGCATGATTGTACTAAAAACAAAAATTCTATGGCGTTATCCATGGGCAGTTATTGAGTATATTTGTTTTTAATATAAACAAGTTGCCAAACTCCCTTCACCAAGTGCTCAGAGCTTGCATATACATCATGACAGTGATGTAGTAAAATTAAATGGAAAATTATGACAAAATAATTTAAACTGGTAAACGTGACACAAAAGCATAACCAAAATTCATAACAGGAAGTAAATTTTGTAGACAGGAAGTGTGAACAGGCAACATTTAAAAAAATATAAATAAAATTCTACTGCAAGAAAAACATTGATGCATATATTGGAGGAAAACAAAAAGGGAAACAGAAAAATTTACGCTTAGTAGAAATCATCTCTGCATTTATTATATATGAAAATTTGAATGGTTTTAGTCAACTTTTCCAGTTCCACAATCTAGATTAGTCACTTTTATCTCAGGATGAAATTAGTGATCAAAATTTTATTTTGCATTTCTGAGATAACAAACTGAAATTTCAAATTGATTTCACCCAATATATCTATTTGTTGATTGCTTTTGATTTCTTGATTGATATGAGACATACTTGTAAATAATTTTATCAAGCAGTCAAATCATGTTACCAACAAGACGTATTAGCCTGTAATCTTTGATGCTGTACACTCCAGAATGTATCAAAGCTTTTCCTAAACTAGTTCAGCAAGCACAGGAATACAATATTGTTGTCAAATATAGAAATATATTTTAGTAGCCCTTAACAGACAATTTGTCACCTTCACATGTCTGAAATTAAACTTATGAGATGAGACAGACCATAGAAAGACAAGCTTGACAAAGATTGACAATATGAATTTCCAACACATTCAGTTCCCATGTAGTTACCAAACTAGTTTTCCAGAAACATTGGCTGAAATTTTACTGGCAGGCCATGGGCCCAGTTCCCAGGACCAAATGCCTGCACAGGCGAACAACAGAACCCCGATGGGAATTTTACCAGTGATGATCAATTCAGAGGTGTCATCAGTCCGCTGTCCCATTAGGAATGGCAGTCTGCCTCTCGAAGCTGCCGATCCAATCAGAGGGCCTGCAGCTCAGCAGCACCACCGATAGGGGAGTCTGCTGCTGAGACTGCGAGATGAAGAGGAGAGTGCCTCCATGTCAAGGCTCTCGAAGGGAGAGAATTTGTTCGAAGTTGCCAGGGCTAGGCAGGCACGCAGGTCCCATCAATCAGAAGAATGCCTCCTCCAGTGGTGGTGTCAGAGCTGCAGGGGCAGCCATCATCATCCAGGGCCCCTCCGTATGACCGAGAAGGAAGTTTTCCTCATGAAGCTGCTGGGAGGCCTTGATGTACCTTGCAACCTCCCCATATAACGGAGGAACATTTCGATATCAGTAAAATGCTGGCGGGGACTTCAATACATGTTAATAGGCCAGTTAATTACTTTAATTGGTTACCTGCCTCCAATCAGAAGGCATCTGAGCTGCTGCCATTTCTGCCTTTTGAAATATGCTGTGGTGGCAGAAAGAAGTTAAGCTTCCCTCCCAACACTTTCTGCCACCATTTTTTCTGTCACCCAGAGTGCTAGTAAATTCCAAGCCATTCACTTTACTGACATAGTCATGTCAACATATTTCACGTCAAAATAATAACATTTTATGTGTATGCTTTGTTTAAAAAACACGGTGGGGTAGAGAGATAGATGGCATAATGTCTAGCAACTTTAGAGCACTGTACTTCCTGTCAGAGTTACAAATTTGAATGCCTACTTCAGCCAAACTTTGAAATACTGGGATAATATTTAGCACTTCATGGCTGGACACTAAAATTAGGTCATATATAGAAGTGTGGGACAAGAAATGCCTACTTACCCATCAAGCACTAACAGCCGCAGATCAATATGTCCTATCATGGATTTTTTTTCCAATCATTCAAAACTAAAACCTAAAAATTAAAGTATTTGAATCTTCTTCCCGTTCCCTAAAGAGAATCAAACAAAATACTTAACTACCAATCTACTCTATAGCCCACATTACTCAACCAGGACCTGTCACATGATTCAGGTAACACCTTCAAAGTCCCAGCAGTATGTGAGTTACCATGCTCCATGGAGTTGCTGATCATCTATACCAAGCATCATAACCATTAGATCTATTCCTAGCAAGTATTTATCTAGCTGTTCTTTCAGGGAATTATTAAGGGCTATTGCTAGAAACCTATTCAACATATGCACAACTTGTTTGGTGGGGGAGAGATTTGTTGATTTTGGATATTTATGCTAGTTCTGCAAGTACAGCACCATTTGAAGCACCTGCTTGGGCTTGCTTTGGGCAGCCTGTCTTTTGAAGACTCAAATCATGTTGTGTTTCAAGATTTTCCTAACAATGCAAGGAAACTCAATTCTGTGAGCCTTCAAAACTATTGCTAAAATTATCCTTGTTGCTTTACTGTGAACACTTTGCTATTTGTCAATAATGTTTGAAGACCGGGTATTTGAAACTGCATGCAATATGACAAACTTTCACCTTACTTGTCTCTGGGGAACATCCGGTTCCTATACATGATAAGTAGGAACTGAAGATGAAGACCTAATGGGTCAGGTCTCCTCTCTCTATTATGATGCACCTGGGGCTACCCCAAAATATTGTTACAGGGGGAATATAAGCGGTTTAAGTAGTGGAAAGAACATTGCCAATCTACTATCTGAATTTCTCTACATCCACTGGCATGCAAAAGGCGGGATGCCCCAAGAAACCTAGCTGAGCCTTGTGCTGTGGCCCTCCTTTTAAAGCTGGAGAGTAGAAATTTCTCTAATCTTTCCTCATAACTCAGGCCTCCAACACTACAGGTTAGCCTTGTGGCTCCTCTTTGAAAACCAACAAGACTTGAATGCCTCCCTAGTGTCTTGGTAACCATGACCGGATATAGGTCTTGTAGAATTTTAGCATGTCTTCCTCTGACTTGTAGGAGTATAAATTTGGCAGTGTCTGGTTTTGAGAAAGAATGGTGGAGATGCAGTCACAACACATGCTTGAACCGGGAAACTCAAGCCTTAGGCTTCATTAATGTTAAGTGGGTTAACTGCCAGAGCTTGTTTACCTTCACAGGCAGTTTGCCCATTTGTCAAAATTAATACATGGGGCTGAATTTTTTGCCTGTCCGGTGGGCGGGCCCGACCCAATCTCCGGCAGGCGGGGAGCCGATCCCCGCCGGAGAAGCGGGCCCCGCCACCATTTTAAGTGGACGGGCCAATTATGGCCCGCCCAGCGTGACGTCCGCCGGGAAGCGCTTTGCATTTCCTGTGCGAGCGGGGGGGGGGATTCCCCAACTGCGAGAGTGTACTCTTTCATGCATGCGCAGGAAAGAGCACACATCTCCCTGAGGCTAAGTGCTGCCTCAGGGAGATCGCTGACAGCTGTATAAACTTTAAAAATAGAAAAATAATAAAATCCTTAACATGTCCCCTTCATGTGATAATGTCACACGAGATGGGACATGTTAATAAATTGCACAAAACTTTAATAAACTTTTTTAAAACCGACATGAAACCTCATCCCGCCGGTGGATGAGGTTTCATATTTTTTCAGAAGCCCGCCAAGGCTCCTGGCCTGCCCACCAACTTTAAGGTTGGATGGGCAGGTCCTTTAATTGTTTTAATTATCCTGTCAATGGCGTCAATTGGCTATCGACAGGTCGGCGGGCACACATCTGATTTGGCTGTGCCCCCGCCTTCCTGAAGATTTAAATGGGGCGGGATGACGTTGGGGATTCTTCTCAAAGTCATCCCGCTTTGGTGAGCGGGCCCCCCCCGCACCCTGCTCGCCGACGGAAAAATTCAGCCCATGGAATTGCCTGCCTCATCACGAGTTCAGGGAGGCACAAGATGTGGCTGGCCTTCTCGAAAAGAGGCAATGTGGGGGTCTTGCTGGCTCTCCAGCTGACGGCTAAGACCCCTGCCCCCTCCACAAGATTCCACCCTATATTTCTATCCTGGCTAGAGATTAATGCTGTTTACTTGGTTATTGTGGTACAGATAATCTAAAGTTTCCTAATAATCAATTCCATTATTTAACATGACACTGAAGCAAGATCAATGGGTCTGTATTTGCTTGCAGCTGCTTTGTCACTCATTTTGAAAATGGACACTAATCACTGTCCTAGCCAACAACGTCCACATCCCATAAAAGTATAAATCAAAAAAAAAGTCTGGCCTATATGTGACTCGAGACTCACATAATGTGGTTGACTCTTAACTGCCCTCTGAAATGGTCGACCAAGCCACTCAACTGTATTCAAGAAGTTGGCGTGCTACCACTGTCTCAAGCGCATTTAGAGATGGGCAATAAATGCTGACATTACTGGTGACACCAACATCCCTTGAATGAATAAAGAGCTATTTCTCCTTTCCGGTATACTAATACCAACTAGTATTCAAGGAGTCCTTTATAATTACACAAGGTGATAAGTTGGGGAGGGGGGGCGGGGGGGGATGTACAGCAGATATCTTACAATAAATGAATGCTATACTTCCATACCATTTTAAATGGTCTCTGGAATCAAAATAATATTGTACAAATCCTACAGTCTTCGTCAGCCTATTTTTTAACTACATTTTTGAAGATTGTAACACAGGCCCATGAAGTTTCATCTCATCATCATAACACGAAAAGTTAGCAAAGAAATCAATGGGATGAAAATTGGGAGTGTGACTGACCTCCTGCAATTATGTCCTCTGGCTATGATGATTGACCTCCATCTACTATAGCCATCTTCCTGGACAGGTTCCCTTTGACCGTCATTGACTTCAGCTTTGCTAAGGCTCCTTTGGTGGCACACTCAGTTGAACATTGGTTTGACGTCAAGAGCAGCTGCTCTCAACTCTTCCTAGGCATTCACTTCTTGCGTTCATGTCAGAATGAATTCTGCAGTGATGTCTGATATTGAATGGTTCTGTGGGAACCCAAACAGAGTGCACTGACATCAGCCAATTCAGGTATAGGTGCAGTTCCCTTAGGTGCAGGTGTGCTGTTCTCTCCAATAGGGACTATATAAAATCCACAGTTGTTTCATGTACTTGTCTACATGTGCCAAGCAGAAACATTGCATTGGGATCTCCCTGATGGTATCTAAATTTATTCCGTACCAACCAATATAATCTTCACAAAATAAATTTCATATTCATACATAACATTACATCAGATTCTAATTCCTGGGTTTACTTTTCCTTTGAAAAGTTTCTCAAAATATAAACATTCTAAACCACACAACATAATACATAGTATTTAGAGTCTTTGTCCACGCTGAACAAAACCACAATGAAATATACTATTTTTTTTTTACCATGTTACCAGATGTATTTTTAACATATGATGCTAAATCAAAACTAGTGGGATATGATTTATAATCTCACTTTGCTGCTAACCATCACAGGTCAGGTCCAGTCATGTCAACTCACTTAACAGACATAAATCATATTAAACAGGTTTTGATACTGATTATATTCTTCATGAAGAAGTAGCTAACAAAGTTTTAAATGTTTACAGATGATCCAATGGTGGAAATTACATTGAAACCTTGAACTCAGGGAGGTGGAAATTTACCTGCGCCCATTTCAGGCCCATAATTACCATGATCATGGCTACCCTAGCCCCTAGAAATTATCTTTGGGCTAGCTCATAAAAAGAGAACTTCACCTTTATAGAGGAGTTAACTTCCTATGGCGCTACAACACGTGCTCACCCAAATAACGACAATGAAGTTCAAGGTCCAATTTTGGGCCAACCTTGGGTGTCCTGATTGGGGTGCATGTGGTCAGGGCGCCATACGTTACATAATAAAAAATGACCTATAATCAATTCCTGCCCCACAGACATGAATCACATCTGTCAGATGCAGTACATGTCAGAGATTGACCTCAGAGCATACACAAAGATACAATATTCCTCAAACCTCGTTCTTTTCAGGCGAGTATGCATGAGTTCTGAGTCCCATGACCCTAAAACAATGGACAGTCTTTCCTGACCACTCCCTATTCTCTCCAATCCTCTGGCTCTCTTGGGCTCTGTGGAATCATCTAGTGCCACATCCTCATGAACTGTCCTCCACTGAAAATATCTGAGCTGGTACATGGGAGTGAGAAAGCAGGTGATGCAATGTATAATATTGAGAGTTGGGGCAAGGGAACACAGGGCAAGGTTATGCTTGAAGATACTCCAGCCTCACCCTCATATCCCTTTCTTCATCATAATTATAGAATATACAGAAAACCAAGGAGAGACAGAGAAACAGAGATGGCCCTTCAGCCACTTCCATCCTGATAGCCGCAGAGGAGTGGTGCTGAAAATAAGCCACGTCTCAGTGCATCTGGCTTTTTGAGATGGAGAGATGGGTTTCCCAGCTGCTTAGTGACAGAATCAACTGTCATAGAACCACATGGCACACAACACTCACTTATATTGAACTGATGCCAGCAGTCACTGATATATGACAATGTGTTTAATAATGATTTAGCAACTTGACATCTTGTAGTTCAACTCCCACAGGCTCTCAGGTGTCCTGCAGGTGATGGTGCATGAGGAGAATAGTGTACAAGGAGAATGAAAACTCCTCAGAGGAGGTCACTTCACAGAGCTCATGCACACTGTCCACGAGCTCAGATAGACGCAACTCCATGGAATCAGTAGTTGAATTCTCACATAGTGTTTTACACATCACAAGTGAGCAGAAGCAGGTGGAGGAAGCAGTGACAGCAATGGAGAGATGGCTGGACTTTCCAAACTCTGCTGAGTTGGATGCAGATGTTGAGCCTCTGGGACTATCGATGAAGAGGAAAATTCTGGAGCAACAGTAGAAAACGTGTGAGGTGATCCAGCCTTTCCTGCCACATTGCACACACTTGAAGAGCGACTGGAGAAGTCCATCTCAACCATAAGTGCCATGACGTTGCAGGCTTTTGCATTGATACCCATGTCCATGGAAAGAGTGACCACCTGCCTTGAACATCAGACAATGCAGTTGAATAATTCTATGTGGCCCACACCAATGATTTGCACAATCAATGTCATCTTAAACCGGGTTTATGGAAACCAAGTCTTGGCCTTTCAGCACCTCACTAATGTGCAACAAAGTGTTCTTCAGCTTAATGTTAGCATGGAAGTCCAAGCAAGGCATGAGAGTGAAGATGGAGAAAAGGGACATGGACATGAGGACTCTGCTCAAAGCAATTCTACTTCTCACCAGTTGCCTGTGCCACTCAGTCAGTGTTCCACCTTCTTCCACCTGTCCTGGCAGGACAGTTTTTGGCTCTGTGCTATGCCTCAACTCTCCCTGTGCCAACTGATCCACAGCTAAACATTCTTGGAATGTGGCACAAAAACATTGCTTAGACAAGCAGCCAAGCTGACTAATAGACAAAGTGAGCAAAACAGTATTCCTTACTTACCTGCACAGCTAGTTGCTGAAAAGCTCAATTGGAACTATCTTTTTAAAAGCTGCCCTCCAATTTCCATGTACCTCAGCAGGTTCTACCCATTTTATGAGATACACCAATCACTATTCCAATGGATATGCCAATGAGCTCACCTAGGAAATGTTCATATAAATACCCATCTTACCATCAACAGGTGCAACTATTTTCCACTGGCATAAAAATGGAGCTGTGTTAAAATGTTGTAACTCACTGTGTAGAAATTCAAGACAAGAAGGTTAATTTGCACATGACACAGCTTGTGTGTCCCTGATGTAAACAATGTTGTTTGCTTTAAACACAAGCACATTTGTGGTGTCTATTCAGTCATAATTTTATGAAAGCCTGTGGCCCACCACATCACTTCAGCTTTGGGCACAGTTAACTAACAAGGTATAGATCATAGTGACCAAGTCCACAGTCTGAATCTATCGCCTTCAAGGGAGAAGTGGACTTTCAGTGCAGCTTGATAAACTGGGCTACCATATTTCATTATATGACACATAGAGAATCACTTAACTATTCAAGTTGCCAACAGTACAAACAAGGCTCATGATTAAAACTGTAATACTACTTTTTTTTTCCAGCTACCTGCTTGTTTTTGTCTCTTGTAGATCCGATGTAATTACAATTTCAAGCAGGTGAATTTTTATAACTAAAGAGAGGTTGCTATCCTATACAGTATAGATAGATAGGCAACATTATGGTCAATCTTTCTTGATAGAGCTATTACCCTGGATCTTGTCAGCACTGAAGATACACACCATTTATCCAGCCACTGTCTAATTTTGTCTACATCCACCTGCAGTGATTCAGATGCTACTTGATTTCAGATGAGAACTAATCTACTCTCTGGAGGGTGTTGTTATCAGCAAAGAGAACAATGTTACTTTTGCTAATATCCATCAGATCATTCATGAAGATTTAAAACAGAGAGATCAAGCATAATTCTCAAATTGACCTCTACGCACAGACTGCACAGAGGTAAGAAATATCCATTTATAATGATCTGATGTTTGCTTCCTCAAAGTCACACATCAGATATGTTGCAAAAAGCCCATTTTTAAAATGAGGCTGCAATACCACGCCCTACCATATGGTTCTTGACTATTGCTCTAACTTTCCGTTGGCTGGCAAGAACATTTTGGGATTGTCAGCATGCAGTTAAAATATTATGATGGCTTTTCATTCATTGGAGGAGATTTTGAAGCCTCCCGCCCAGTTGAACAGGGTCCAGATACCCTGTAAATGTTGGGGCTGACTCCCTGCTTTTTTCTGCTGCAATGTGGCCATTCCCATCTTCCTTGGGGCCCACTGCATGATTAGAGTGCCCCTGTGTGTCGGGTGATATGCAAATGTGCAAATCTAAGATGTAAATTAAGTACATAGGTATTAATTGTCATTTAGAACAACACTGCAGCACATGTGCTATGCACACTCTGCCCAGTATCAGCTGGTAGTCCAGCCAGACAGAAGCTCAGCAAATAAACTTTAATTTATTATTGTGGAGATGAGAGAAAAAGGTATGGTCCTCTGGCCTCAACAAAAACAAAGTTGTTAGCTAATGCTCAATGTTCCCTAAAACATCCCTATGTTTTAGGGAACATTACAATGTGTGGTACATTCAAGAAATGGCCATGCACCTGTGCCGTTTAGAGGATACAGTGCTCGTGGTGTCTACCTTCAAGAGAGAAATGGATCAGTTCCTGGCTGGGACAGTGATGGCATCATACAAAGGGTCGTATCAAATGCTATGTCATGCATGTTATGTCAATCATGGGATGTGGGCATCACTGGCTAGACCAGCATTTATTGCCCATCCCTTATTGCCCTTGAGAATATTGCCTGGCACTTGTGTGGCGCAAATGTTACTTGCCACTTGTCAGCCCAAGTCTGGATATTGTACAGGCCGTGCTGCATTTGAGCATGGGATGCTTCAGTATCTGAGGAGTCACAAATGGTGCTGAACATTGTGCAATCGTCAGTGAACATCCCTACTTCTAACCTTATGATCGAAGGAAGGTCATTGATAAAGCAACTGAAGATGGTTGGGCCTAGGACACTACCCTGAGTAACACATGCAGTGATGTCCTGGAACTGAGATGATTGACTTCCAACAACCACAGCCATTTTCCTTTGTGCTAGGTATGACGCCAAACAGTGGAGAACTTTCCCCCTGATTCCTATTTTCTCCAGTTTTGCAAGGATTCCTCGATGCCACACTTGGTCAAATGCTGCATTGAAGTCAGGGGCAGTCACTCTGACTTCATCTCTTGCGTTCAGCTCTTTTGCCCATTTTTGAACCAAGGCAGTAATGAGTTAGGAGCTGAGTGACCCTAGCAGAACATGGCCTTCTAGATCAATATTGATCAGCTGGAGGGATTGGAAAGGATTTTTAAAATATTTTATCCCTAAAATTGGTATTTGATTTGTGATTTGGCTTTTCGCTTTTACATGGCAACTGGTAGGATATGTAGTCCTGGTGTGAGGCACAAGGAATGACAACTCAATGGGATAGCCTTGATTTACTAGCCGGTCTTTTTGTGTCTGTGTCTGGAATTTTTGTATATTTGTACATTCTTGTGTGGGAATTATTGTGCTGGCTTCCCTAATAGCTTGGGTAAGATTTTTTTTTATCACTTTTACCTGGATGCCAGTTTATTTTCAGCAATACAAAAGAAAATTTTAAATGCTTAAAAATATATGGGGAGAATTTTCTCCCCTCGGGGGGGGCGGAGGTTGGGCAGGAGTGGGCACACAGCCGATCGCTGCCATTTTGGGTGGGCGGGCCAATTAAGGCCCGCCCAGCGTGACGCGCGCTCGGAAGCGCTGAGCACTATCTGTGCGGGCGGGGGTGGGGTGTCTGAGTCGGGGAGTGCCCTAGCGCAGAAATCTCCCTGAGGCACAGAGCTGCCTCAGGGAGATAAGAAAAAAAATTTAAGGCCTGTCCCCTCATGTGAAAGTGTCACATGAGCTGGGACATGTCTATGAATGTTATTGAAAATTTTTATAAAACTTTAAAAACCTTCATGGAACCTCATCCCACCCGTGAATGAGGTTTCGTGATAAATGCGAAGGCCTCTTGGGCTCTTTGCCTGCCGCCAACCATAAGGTTGGACAGGCAGCTCAGTCTATTGTTTTAATTGATATTTAAATGGCCTTAATAGGACTTTGTCAGTTCGGCGAGCACGCAGCTGACTCAGATGCGCGCCTGCCAAACTGAAAATCTGAATGACACATGGTGACGTCAGCACGCACGCCCGACGTCACCATGCATCATTTTATGCGTTGGCTAGCGGGACCCGCCCCCACTTGCCAACCCGAAAATTCTGGCCTATGTTTTGAAGCAGAAACGTTTTCAGAACTTTGTAAAATTAGTTACCAAGTAAGCAATTTGTGTGATGAAATTGGCGAATGTGAAGTATTTATAATTGTTACTGTTATCGCATTTAATTGTTAAAGTTCTGGTATTGTGGAAGCTTTAAAATTAAATTTAAATTTCACACATATACAATTATATTATCTGCATCTTATAAAGAGCAGAAAAAAGAGAAATGAGATCTAAAGAGTTTTAGGCTGAGGTAAAGCAGATACAGGTTTCTTCTCAAGTCTGAACAATACAAAACAGAGTGGTCTTGTCATAATGTTGAATAGCTCTCAAGTGGTGGGTGTAGGTGCCATGTGAAGGGCATTAAAAAGGAGATACTTTTCCTTTTTAACCTAGCTGTCTAAACTGATAAACAGGGTCCTTTATATTATTTTCTCAAGGTCGTGATCACTGTTCATACGTGAACACAAATACTTTGGTTCAAAGTGATTCCAGACTACTCCGTAAATATTTTACAACAACTAATTCAGGTAACACACATGTGCAAGCTCATCAAAACTGACTGTGTTTCATGTTATAGCTGTGCATCTCCCCAACCTCCAGGAAAGCTACATAAATCTGCTGACAAAGTGGCATTTTGAAACACTTAAGAGATGAAACAAGGAAAGTGCATTAAGTAAAGGTTTCATTGTTTTCCTTGAAGAAGAGTTTTTCCCATTACTTACTGACGGTTTCCTTTCAGGCATTGAGGCTAATACCTTCACATCATATACCAAATTATCTTCAAGTGACACAAATGTACTTCTTCCCTTTTTCAATAGTACTAACCTTTCAAATGAGTGGATGCTCTTCTCTTTCACTCTTCTAGATTGTAACCAAATAGGAACGATATTTGATTTGAATTAAAGGTTGTCTAATTCTCTGGAATGGTTGTAATTAGATTAATAGATGAAAGAGCTTGAATTTGGGTACTGTGATTCCCCTATCAGGTTTAAGCATTAGACAGTTTCTTCTTCAAAACCAACTAGTTCATCAAATTGTAGAAGTCAAAAAAGGTCATCCAGCCATCTAGCTCACCCAATTATTGTGTCACCTTTACATTCAGAATGTACACATAACATTTTCATCCTTTTCGTGCTTTTGTGCTAAGGTGATTCATCTACACCTGTCAAATCAATTACTTGTCCATATTCAATAGGAGGCAGTCGTTTCTGTACATTAATAAGTCTAAATATTAACCAGTTAGTTTTAAGTGTGTACCCTCACCTTAGCTGTGAGCCATGCCCCCTAGATCTCTTCTCATAGAAACACACAGTGTGGCAAACTGAATCAAAGTTTCCCCTCAGTCCATTTAAGAATGTGTCATTTTATTGTCTCTTCTATAAACAAATCCTTTTCAATGCCACATGCCTTTTTAAAAGTACAGAGGCCAGAACTGGAATAACAAACAAGCATTTCAAAATGAAAAGCATGATGTAAAAAATACAGTAAGGTCAAAACTGGAATTCATGTGATCAATATTAATGATATCTCATTTTTTGATAAATTATAGACAAATACTTTACTTTTTGCATCACATTCTTGGAATGTTAGAGGAAAAAAATTACAAAATCTTTATACTTCAGTTAGTCAGCTTAACAGGTATAAATATCACGAGATGAATTGTTCCTGTGCAGATTGAATTGAGGTCTTTATAATAGTAATTGATTATCACTACAGAAACATTACGTAGGAAAACGTAACAGCTAAAATTTCCAAAATATTCCACGAAGTCTAACTTAATCCAACCTAATCTGATTGATTACATATGTCATTTACAACTAAGTTTCAAATTATAACCAATTAAAACCTGATAAAAGCTATGAACAATATGCCAAAATACATAATGTTTTCATCTCGATCTCCACATAATCATAGTGAATAAAGATAGAACATTGGGTAGGCTCGAACCATGCATGTGTTAGTCCCAATAGTGGGACTACCTGCTGTATAAATAAACATCTAAGATCTATTTTTTCTTTATGAACCTATATATATTTCAAGCAATTGTTTTTTATATCATAATAAAGGAAAGCAACATTTTCCTAGTAATCTAGCACCAATAATTCACCACGGTTTCTCCCTTATATAACCCACAGAGTCCATGACCATCATTTATTGTTTATTCTGAGTCTAGAATCAACAATATTGCAAACAGAAATACTTTGTACATGTTGCTTCATGCTGTTTTGATGGCGATGTTGTGCTGTATTTCCCTTAAATTATACTTTTAGAAAAATTTAATGAGGGTAATAAAATGTAATAATACAGTACCGCTGTGCATAAATAGCTTAAGACTTAAACAGTTTAGTTTCTGCAATTGTTTACTTTGAATAATAACTTTGTTTAGTTTTCAAAAATGGGTTAAAAAAAGGATTTTTTTTTTACAGCTGTCATAGAACATGCTGGAATCGATTTTAACCCTGCCAAACCAGTGAAATCTGGGAAATTAAAATCAAGCCGATTACTTATTCACTTGGAACTCAACCTTCCCCATAATCTCCAATTTTAACTTGCAGGATTCTGCAGGCGGTTAAAGAGCCCACCTAAAGCAGGTGGGAATCTCATGAATTTTTGAAAATTAGGGTCCTAATATGTCAATAGCACCTTGATTGTATTTCAATTAGGGACCTGAGCAGGGAGGCCACAATAGCTTTCCTGCTACGCTAAAACAACTCAACAGCTGTTCCGTAGACAAAAGAGACCATGAAAAGTTACGTCTAAGAATTTCCTTTGTGGAACCAATAGGAACAGAAGTTTTCCTTGAGGCTCATGAACAAAGTCGTGGCCTCCCCCTCAGACTCACCTCCCTCCCTCGAGAGACCTCTCGATACTCTTCACTTAACTGCAAGGTGGCCTAGCTGGTAACTGCTCTGCAGCCCCTTCCTGCCCAGAATAGGCGGGAAGTGGACCAGTGGATTCTAAATGATATCCAAGAGTTAAAATATCCTGGGCCTGAACCATAGACTAAAAAGTGCATTTTGCACTGGTTAATCTTCCCGCTTCCCAGAAGCAAGGGTTAAAATTAACCAAACTCATCAATTTAAAATTATTTTCAAGTCAATGTTCTTCTAGTCTGGAGTCTCTTGCTTCGTAACAAACACGTTCAGTTTATGTTACAAGTAGGTGAGAAATCAAATAATGTGGCCCTCTGGTGGAAAATAACATATTACATCTGAAGTGTCCAAGACAAAAACTGAAGACTTATAAATAATAAAGCTGATTAGCATTACTTTATTTAAAATTAAATAGGTAGATATTTATCAGCAAAAATGCATTATTATTATCTCATATCATTAAAATCCAATGGTCTCAGGCACAAGAATATCTGCATAATGGAGAATAATGAATGTGAAATTTGTTTTCAATACAAAGGATTAAAATCACTAAAAGCGTTCAGAATACATCTTACTGTCTTAAAATAGCTTTTGCATTAGATAATACGAAAAATGTAATGAAAACGAAATAAGAATGTCTTAAGGAAAACAAAACTCACCTGCTGTTGTTGCAGATGCAGCAGTTCTACTGTGCTTACTTCACCACTGGTGTCACCACTTGATCTTCCATCTCTGCTGCCAGCATCTAATTGGCTGCTTAGAGTGCTCATTCCATTTTGATTCATTGAACTGTTGCTTATTGTCTCGGTCGCGGATTCTTGCATCATGACTTAATACCTAAAAGTGATTAAGAAGCATCAATTAACACTCTCGTTACACCTTTACACTTCCATTATCAAGATGGTCCCATTCTGCCAATTACAGAGGCAGTCCCAGAACAGAAGGAAAAAAAAACGTAGTACAGTCTTCCAACAAATAAATGTCTTAAAGAATCGCCTAGCTGTTTTCCTTAAAGTATATGTAACAACATTGTTTCTAAATTTCCAGCTAACATACCTTTATCACATTTTTCTGAACTGCAAAATACATCAAATTGCAGGACGTTGCATGATTAAAATAGAATATAAGCAATTTACATGTTTTTAGTCTTGCATTTAAAAACATCTCAAATTGAAAGCACAAATTCAAACACTCTATTTCATGTATTATCCAGTATTATCCAGCTTCGACAACCGTGAATGACTGTGGCTTATTTAAAATATTCAGTATCTTGATTCTGTCAGTATTTTACAGCATTCTTTATGAAAGACTGTTGTTTAATGATGCACAGCTAATCATACTAAATTAAAATTTTGTAAGTGAGTTACAAATCATGCAGTATCAGCCTGTGATGAATAGTGCAAAGGGCTTCCTTTTTGGGTGACTAAATAAAATTTTGCCTCAAAGGCATTTGAAGAAAAAAGCCCTTGCTGAAAACATCACAGATATTGCCTAGTTTTAAATCTACTGGCTGATATTCATTTATTTTTGTGACATTTAAAACATTTAATACTGTCCTTCGTCGGAAGTAATTAAGCCCATGCATGAGCAGCAATCAAACTGTTCACTTGAAGATGACTTAAAACTCAATTTTAACATAGGCAAATAAATGAAAGATATAAAATTAATTTTCCAGGCATGTATTAGATATGAAAGCTAGAAATAAAATCTATCAAGAATATCACTAATGATTGTGCTAAAAACAGCATAAATTATGCATATTACCTTCTCTCCTGTAATAAATGTTTTATCATTTTCACTGCATAACTGTACTGTATTTGGAGGCTAGCAAAGAGAACTCCTGCTAAGATCAGTTGACATCCTTACAGTAAATAAATAGCCACAATGACCTCACAAACTGCAACCTGAAGATCTAGTATCTACACTCAACTGACTCTTGAGGTCACAAATTGTCCCCAAAGGCCTTAAAACTTGAGTTATCACATAGCACTACAAACACAAAAACAAGATCTACTTCGTCTTTTTCGAAAAATAGGAACATCCACTGTCATCTGAAGCATCTATACAGGCATTCTAGATTACATTCCCCTTCTGCTAGTTAGATCAAATTGAGTTCACACCCAAAATGCATAAACAATAATGTGCTCTGCTGATTCTGGTGACTAGGCCAATAAAATCAGATTCAAATAATATTACTGGCATTATCACGTACTATAATTTTGCCACACAACTACAGATAAAATCCACAAATCATATTCATAAATTGAATTTTTTCAAAAAATTTACAAAACAAAAGGTGGACACTCCTGAATACAACAGAAGCTTCATTTTCCACTACTTGCCAGGTGAAGTTGAGAATGTACAGGATACAAATAAAACAAATATGCAAGTAGTTACACAAAAGCTGACAGCCGCTATAGCTACAGTAAACAACTGCTGAACCAGATGTGTTTATGAACAAACAGTCCCGGTTATACTTCTTATTGAACATTAACTAAAAAGATAATAGGAATGGAAAATGTGACACACGATGTTGACGGCTCTTACAAGAAAAGAATAAAGCAAGCATATTTTCAAAGCCCATCACTAATGATCACTCACATCCATTGCACATTGTACAGGCAAAGTATTTTTAAAGATTTAGAAGGGGAGAAAAGCTGGATTAGTTTTGCTGTGGGTTAGCCACAGGACACAATTCTTTTTGAAAAAGTAACTGAAGGAATCATTGGAAAAATAATTGCGTAGCCAACGATTCTATATTCTACACAAGCCACTGCCACTTTAAGATAATACAGGAAAACCACACCACCACTGATTGAATGAGCAGTGCTTTCTGGTGGGAAGAAACACATCAAAATAAAAAAAAACTGCCACATATGGAGCCACAACAAGGTGACACTCATTGCATGATTTGCCAATTAGAAATATCTTCTTTCAGTGTCTCCAAGTTTGTTTAGAAATTGAAATTTAGGCTGGCAACGATGGGATGATTTTTTGGAATATTAATGGCCTGAGAGAGAAGGAGTTCCCTTTAAACACAGCCCGCAATTTACACAAATTTTATAAATATTTGTTGAGGGAGTTCTCTGCTGTTCAAAGCACATTTTCTTAACTCCCTCACACCCTAATAATCACTTGACTAACACTTTGCTATGATATAACACATGAAGGAGTCACAAGGCTTCACTTTCAAACAGCAGTGAACTCCTAAATTATATGGTCGATCAGATAATTTTGAAAAATAAAAGGTCTGTGGGACATTAATCCACGTTTTTAGGAGGATTAAATACTTTAATATTATAGGTGCCTGCTAGTTGAGGAAATATGTACATTTAAACCAAGAATTATTCTGCTTAAATGGCAATTTAACCGAGATGTTTAGATTTTATATTACCAATGCTAATGTTTCTGTTTATTTAAAAATAATCTTATTTGGACATCAATTCCGATTCCAGTTTCCATTGTAATAAATTCATCCTCACAGATTTACATTCTTTTCTCACTCCATATAAAACTTCAGGGTTTAATGCTTCTCATAGGAACTATTATTTTTGTTTTCTGTGCTGCTCACCTTTTTCTTTAAACTTGAAAAACAGGAGAATTTGCTCTTGTGAACCAGGGAAGCTTGCCCTCAACAGATTGCAGGCTTAAATCCTGGATAAGGTATTCAAACATGTTGGATGGCCATTTGAGTGAACTCTTATCTAGCCAGTGCAAACCTCATTGTTCATCGGCTGGGTGATTCAGCAGGGGGTCATTATCATTAAGTAGCTAACCATCATTTAAAGTTTAGTAGCACTTTTTAGTTAGCCTGCACCTCTTAAAGAGAGTGTATTGTGGCTGGTGCGGGGTGCTGGGAGTGATGCTTGAAGAGAATCTGACCTGGAAAACCTGGCAAACAAGTGGATGGATGGCAACAAGGTTTTTGGATGCATACTGAAGGCCTTGGTGGGGGAGGTGGGAAAGGAGGGGAGATGGCTTGTATCTGCAGTGGTCAGGTGGGTGGTGAGGGGGTGTGGTAGCTGGCCCTCCAGATTCATGGTCAAAAGGCAATTGAAACAAATAGCTGTGAAGGTCAATGCCAGAAGTCAAGCCCCAAGGACCTGAATGCAGAGCCACCAGACATTCAATGACCTCACTTGAATGGGCAAGGTCAGTGAATACATCTTCAAATGCCATTGCCTACTAACTGCGCCAGTAGCCTCAGCCATTACTCAAATCACCGTACCCAATCAATCAGCTACTATGATCACTATCAATCAGCCTCATACCTAATACTCACATGCTGCACCTCACCCTCACCCACTTGGTAGTGCTGCAAACCTTGCACCCATATCCCAGCTTGCACAGTCAGCTATTCAACCACGACAGCCGTGTCACCCAAAAAATTTCACGACACTCACTGACACAGTTCCCTCTCTCCTGCAGGACAAGGTAGCACATAGTCTTAGACAGTAGGAGATAACCAAAGAGTGACAACTGCATTTGCATAGCCTGACTGCCATGGAAGAGACAAAAGTGGCCATTTTTGGGATGACCATTGCCGAGGCTGTGGCCATAGATGGGGATAAAGCCACTGAAGGTGATGATATCTGTATACCCAATTCTCCTTCTCATATTCCATTTCCCTCCCATCCCAATTTTGCTGATTACAAACTGCAGATGGTCTGCACATGGTGAAACACTGGGCACAATTGGGCTGCAGACAGGGCAGGTGTCAAGGATAGCTTAGGCGCTAGTTCACTGGAGAGCAGTGTTGAACACAGGTTTTGCTGCAGAGGACTCAGCCTACTGAAGAATGCTAATGGGGTGCATAACAAAACGCTTGGTGCATTAGGAAGCCTGTCAGAAAAACTGTGGTCAATGTCAAGGACCAGCATAAACTTGGCATAGAGCTTTGTGCAGAGTTTGGAGCTTATCTTTTCCAGCATTTAAGTGGTGGTCAACTCTGCTCATGCACTCATCAGCCAGCCATGATGCAGTGCCTGATGGCCAATGTCACAGTTTCCATTGCAGCAGCCCCCAACATCAGTGCTGAAATGAAAGCTCTGACTGCTACCGCCATGGATTACAGTATGCAATGGGGCTGGCAGAGTAAAAGTTCAGCAAGCTTTCCTTGGACACATTACTAGGATTGCTGAGATGCCATACCAAGGGACAGGCAGTGGCTCTGTGGAGCACAAACCTGCTGGCCTCTCTCAGAATGGCAGCACTCAACCTCCTACTCCACTAATGCCCTTGCTGTTGCGCGTCAACCAACCAGCCCAGACTGCTCCCACCCAGCCGGGCATCCTCGGCCCAAGACCATGTGCAGTCTCTTGCACAGATCAATAGTCATCCACTAGCCATTCTACAGTACACTGGATAACACAGTGTAGGAGCACTAGAACAGGCAAAAGCACACATAAGACAGGCTCTAAGGGAATGCACAAGGATGATTCATTGAGTTTTGTATGCAATATGGAAAGTTTTCATTTATAAATTTGCTTTGGAACATTTAGAACATTAGAAATAGGCTTTATGGCCCCTTGAGCCTGCTCCGCTATTCAATAAGATCATCAATTTCTATGTTTCTATAGCTCGTGGGGTGAAAGGGATCAAAGGATATGGGGAGAAAGCGGGAGCAGGCTATTGAGTTGGATGATCAGCCACGATCATAATGAATGATGGAGCAGGCTCGAAGGGCCAAATGGCCTACTCCTGCTCCTATTTTCTATGTTTCGATGTTTCAATCTCAATTCTACTCTCCCGCCCAATCCACATATCCCTTGAATTCCTTAGAGCCCAAAAATCTATTGATCTCAGCCTTGAATATATTCAATAATTGAGCATCCACAGCCTCTTGGGTAGAGAATTCCAAAGATTTGCAACCCTCAGATTGAAGGAATTTCTCCTAGTTTCAGTCTAATGGCCCTTAGCCAGCAACTATGAGCCCTTGTTCTAGACTGTTGTGCTGGGGAAACAGCCTCTCAACGTATACTCTAACAAGCCCTCTCAGAATCAGATATGTTTCATTGAGATCATCTCTCATTCTTCCAAAATCCAGAGAGCATAGATCCATTCTACTCAAACTCTTCCTATAGGGCAATCCTCTCACCTTAGGAATCAATCTGAGGTTTCTTGCATGCCCTCTAAGTATATCATTCCAGAAGTAAGGAGTCCAAAACTGTACTCACTGCCCCAGGTAGAGTCTCACCAAAGCCCTATAACATTTGAAGCAAGGCTTTATCTTATACTCCAACTCTCTTACAATAAAGACCAATTTTTAAAAATGTATTCTTTCACGGTATGTGGGCGTCGCTAGCAAGGCCAGCATTTATTGCCTATCCCTAATTGCCCATGAAAAGGTAGTGGTGAGCTGTCTTCTTGAACCGCTGCGGTCGATGTAGTGTAGATGCACCCACAGTGCTGTTAGGAAGGGAGTTCCAGGTTTTGACCCTGCGACAGTAAAGGAATATACCATTTGCCATCTACTTGCCTGGAATAACCGCATGCAACATTGTGTTTTGTGTATAAGGAAATCCAAATGACACAGCTGGTATCAAATCAATGTTGCACATTGATTGACAATTTGTCTGCATTGCATACTTTCTGCGGACGTTCACCACATGTGCTTGCGCAAATACTGAACTAATATGGCTTCCAGCACTATTCACTCTACAAATGTGCACAGGCACTGTGGATGCCATTTTGGAACTCTAAGGGCATTTATAGCACTCAAAAAATCAGTACTAACAAGCCCAATTTCTCTCTCAAGGTCTCATTCAATTACATTTTCCAACACTGAGGATAATGGATGTTAAAGTTTGGGCCTATCAGTCTCTTGGTACACCTAAAATGTGTAATATTACCAGCTGACTGGCTAGAAAAAGACATCCTAGTTGCAGTGAAGTACAGGGTGCGGTGCACAAACATGGCTGGAGACCTTCGTTCTGCTGAAGGCAGGCCTCCAAGACCATTTAAAAAAAAATAAATTACCAATCAGCGCTTTAAATGTTGCTCTTATCACAATACAAGAATTAAAACAAGAAAGTCCACACCCTAAACCAATAACCACAATATGCCAAACAAAGGCAGTAACTTAGCTAGGCTGTAGCACAGAGAATTATATATTATGAGGGATAAACATTTGAAGCAGAAAAGCTACAGGGCTACGGGAGAATGCAAAGCAGTAGAAATGGTTTTGAATTGCTCAAGCAAAGAATCAGCACAAACACGATGGGCTGAATGCCCTCTTTTTGTGCTGAAAACTTCTATGGCTCTAACTTATTAACTGTCCCATTGTCATCAGTTGGAAAGTGTAATATTATGCAGAGGAAAACAAATCGATAGGAAAACTGGCCAGTACCATTACCACCCACAAAACCATTCTTTCCATAGCACTGAAAATAAATATTCAAATATAGACAAATGATTTTTCTCCTTGCCACCTTAGAGGGAATCTGCTGGAGTACCTCACCTGCCATTTATAGAACAGACACAACTTTCATTCAATTGAAATCAAGTTATCATGCAAGCAGTGAAGACAAAAATCTATGCTATGCGTTTGTGGTACTTTTTCCACGTTAAAAAATAGTAAAATCACATATTTTAGCTTAATAAAAATGGTCAATGCATACAGAGAAAATGAGAATGCCACATGATCCCAGCTGCATACATTTGTACATTCTAGTGGCACAAGTGCCTTAAGGGGTGAAAATGGAAAAGAAAATTGGGGGACGAGGCTTTTGTCTGTTTTATGCTACTGTCCAAGATCAATTTCACCCCTTTAACCTCAAAATTTTAAATATTTTATTTTAACTTTTTTGCGTCAATAGCTTTTTCATTAAGCTCAATGTGTCCTGGTTTCCAATCCTTTGTCCCCCTAAACTGGCAACATCTCTATCTTGCTCCTCTTAATTTTAATTCATGCAAATCCTTTCCCCTGCTCTTGTTACAATTAGATTCTGTCACAGACTTCTCCAAAACAGGGCCAAGAAAATGTGATTGATTAAACTAATTTAGCAGTAGGAGTGTAATAGAAAGGAAATGTTTGCCTCAATTGCAGGCAAAATGATTATTATTACTGAGGAAAAACTTCTTTCCTTCTTTAAAGAAGGATCATTTATTATGTTATATTGAAAAAAGTAAATAGATGAAAACCTAGATCAATGTTAATTTAACTTCTGAAGTTGAAAGTTGGCAAAATGGAAATCCATACAGAAATTCTAACCAAGTCATAGTTTCTTAGTGATATTTTAATTTATTTGCAGTCCTTTATTAGACAAATGTATTGATTGAAATTATTTCAGTCCTCCCTTGGTTCTGTTCAATAACAGAAAGAAAAGTCCTTGAGATGTTAGGTGAGTATATTGGTGCTCAAGTTCATGTCTACAGTTGCCAATCCTACACATTTTGCTGACAACATTGCAATGATAAATCTATCAACAATTATTTAAACTGTTCAACATATGTGTGTGCACACAAAACATGGCATCACTGACACTTTGGTTGTTTCATTATTCATTAGGTATGTAGTCATGGTCTTCATGAAAATCTCTCCTTATTGAGAAGGGAAAAGAGCTGTTTGTCAGTTTTATCACATAGACTGACTTAATGCAGAGATGATTTGAACATGCAATTTGATGTGACATGTCACCAGATTGTGCATTTGTAAACAAAAAGTTTGTCAAAGGCTCTTATTGTGAAGATGATGCTCCTTTAACAGACATATTTAACGGAATTTTGTATTTCAATGTATCATTTACCATCATCTTTCTGATGTGCCACTGATATTTCCATGAATGTCCTCTCAATATGTTTTTGAAAACACCTTTGCATTTTCCACCTTTACTTCTATGTTAACAGTTTGGTACACCATTTTTCCAAAGTTAAAACCATCAAGATGATGTGCCCTTATAAATCAAACTCTTCTTCATAGATCACAATATTACATTAACAGTTATATACAAATAGCAGTATTTGTACTGATCAATAATGTATGCTAAAAGCTTGCTAATTTTACTCAAGTTACTTCATGATCATACATGTACTATGACTCAGCCAGGAAAGAATATTCACTTTAGGGTGAAATGTCATATTTTCATAACCTTTAGGTATAAGGTGTAGGCCAGGGCATATTATAAAATTATGTTTTTTTAACACTTTAAGACTTTTCTCAAATTAAAGCAAAAATACATTGTGACAATCGTACATATGTTGCTATATACGTTATAATATCCTCCCAAAGATGACTACTATATTTTACATTTGAAAATCTCTATCATTGTAATTAATCTTAGAGCTTTCAGACCGTCTACCAAAGTGACAGGAGTACTATATGCACAAGATTGAATTTTCCCCTTCCTAAACAACTTGAATTCGAAGGTTACTTAGTGTTACAATATTTACTTGCAAAATTGTGTTGTTACCAAGGGTATAATGGATGGTGGCAATGCAGGTTTACGCAAGAATGAGTGAAGCATGAGGCGTTAGCCATGTGTTTGACATGTTTCAAATTGCTATAATCCAGCATTAAATACACCCAGCAATTCATGCTATCTCTTGCAGCTGCAATTGTGAATTAAACATGCCTTACCGCATATTATACTTTTGTACAAATTGTACTCCCACTAATACTCATAGAACTTCGTGTCTTCATGTTTTGCATATAATGCTTACCAGCTTTGTAAGCTTGCTTTACGTATATATTCCATTTAAAAATCATTATTTACTGTTTACTGACATGTGCAGCTGTCAATATGTGATACATTCATTACATTAATGTTTAGAACTGTAGCCAATATAATGAAAACCTCACTGATCTGGTCAACAAGCTTTTAGAGTCTGTTTATAGAACATTGCAAAATATTTGTTGAGTGGTGAAGTGTATTAGCTTTGTTGGTCTAATGTAGCTGTGTGTGTCACCATGTGCATTGTTTGAACCATTATTCTTTGTTCCTTTTAAGCACAGCAGTTTATTTTTAACGTTGTCTTTATTTAATTGTTAGTTGTGGAAAGCAGTTTAAACCACTATAGCAAAAAGTATAACAGATTTAAGTTCTCAGATAATTTTTAGGCTTTATTCCAACAAGGTGTAAAGTCATTAATGCAGGTTGACTCTATTTCATAATGAAATAAGCCTTAAACTTTAAAATTAGAAAATACAATATAGTTGAGCTGATGAAATTAATTTGTCATTGATTGGTAATAAATAGATGTGGAATAAAATTGGTATACTTCAGGTTATGTCCCAATATTCTTTACTTGTGCTCACCACAAAAGGCAACGACCATAATAAGCCCATCTTTTGAACTGAAACCTAACATTTTGGATACAATAAACTGGATATAGTGTAGCTCAGGACAAGTAACTACCTTTTTACTACTAAATTATACCAGAAACAGTGATATCCACTATGCACTCCTGATCCTTCTAATAGGTGGAAAACACCATGCCTCCAGATGGGGTGGAACCGTGTGGGAGATGACAGGGGTCTTGTCCACTAACTGGAGAACCAGCGGGAAGGCCTGCCACATCTCATGCTACTCAGGCACTTAACAGGCCAGGGGTGGGACATCTCCCAGGATCAAGGGCCCCAAGGGCAGAGATCCCACCCACTGAGAGCTGCCAGCTAATTAGAGGCCAGCAGCGCTTCTGTACTCAGCTGCATCACCAGGGAAGCAGTGGTTGCTGGTGGTATGATACCCATGTGAGGTCTCAGATCACCCAGGCACAGTTGACTGATGGTGGAAAGGGGGATGTGGAGTGGGGGTCGCAGGGGTGGGGGGAGGGAGGAAAAGTGTTCGGTAGCAAGGGCAGGGGGGTGGATTTCAGAGTACCACAACTCCCCGCTCTACCCCCACCTTCCCAATGCTGGATCCCTTGATCTGACAGTGTCTTTGACCGAGGAACCCACCGGGAACCGCAAGCAACCTCACACAGATTTGTCTGTTGTCCTCCCTACATGGCAAGCCCCCTATCCACTGCAGGATTAACACTAGCAGTGGTGGGATGAGGCATTTAAGTGGTCACTAATTGCTGACTTAAGGGCCTCAATTCATGGTGGAGCCTTCTCTACAGACTTAATCAGGATGGAGGTAGGAAGATGGTGGGGTCCCTCCTGCCACCCTGCTGACTAATTAAATACCCCACCACCACCAAATCTGCCAAGGGGCGGGGGGGGGGGGCGTAAGATTCTGCCTGTATTTTAGGCGAAACTCTAACTTGTTCACTATAAAAAAAATGTAGAAAAAAGCAAAATAAATCAATAAATAAATAAGAACACAGTAGTTAATGGGGCTAAGATCTCACTCATTTATATATGTGTATATATAATCCTAGCTAATCTATAAAATTATTTTTCTTAAAACTGGACAAAGGTTTTAACTGACTTGCAGTTATGACCCCACAAAGGAAATTTTTGGCCTTCAGAGCAGCAGCAACTTTGTTATCTCTAAAGAGGCACTAATGCCCCTGTAAATGCAGCGATCAAATCCCCTGGACTTGACCAAAGGCCCTTTACATTTCTAAGGCCAGGCCCCTGACCAATGGAGGCGATCTCTCTGCGAGGACAAAAGGACCTAGAAAAGTCTGATGAATTTATTAATTGTTGAAACATTAACCACCTCAAGAATCCAGACCAGGAATATACATCCTTTGTTCAAACCAAGGCGGAGAAGTGGGAGTCATGTCATATGACACCCCCCCCACCCATCCTCTGAAAGAATACATCATTGGACTTTGATTCTGAACTCTGGACTCAAGTGAAACAATAATTCTTATCTTCTCAGTTGTCTTTGCCCTGTACCTCTTTCTTTCCTTTATCCTTCTTTTATGGTATGAATGTACCGGGGGCTATGTAGTGACCTCCGCCCACCCCGCCCCATATTGAGTGTGTTTAAAATAAACTAACCCTTTTAGATCTCAAGTTTGCTGTGGGGGGGTTAATAATAGAGAATTAGATCGCAACAAAACTGAGGGTTTGAAAAATATGGGGGGAATCAAAAACACGTTTCTGTTTATGGACAGGTGGTAAGAGGGTAAATCAGGGCTGTTTAAATTAAGCACCCTCCTGTCTGTAACTTTGGCCAGGATTATCCCTTCTGCGATTTGGGGGCGGGGCCCGCTCACCGAGGGGAAAGTGACGCGGGATGATGCTGGGAGGAATCCCCGACGTCATCCCGGGCCATTTAAATTTTTAGGAAGGCGGGTGGACAGCGAAATCAGCTGTTGGCCCGCCGACCCGTCAATGGCCAATTAAGGCCATTGACAGGCTAGTTAAAGTACTTAAAGACCTGCCCGTCCAAGCTTAAGGCTGGCGGGCAGGCCAGGAACCCCAGCAGGCTCCAGATTATTCATAAAACTTCATCCACTGGCGTCCATTTTTTAAAAATGTAATACATTTTAAGTGTTTATTATTAACATGTCCCATCTCAGGTGACATGTTAATAATTTTAATATTTTTCCATTTTTAGACTTTATTTATCTTTCACGAATCTCTCTGAGACAGGACTTTGCCTCAGAGAGATGCGCATGAAAGAGCGCACTTTGACAGATGGGGATTCCCTCCACGCACACCCCCCCCCACCCCACAGGAAGTGCATAGTGCATAGCGCTTCCTGTCGGGCGGGCCGCTGGGCGGGCCTTAATTAGCCCGCCCACTCAAAATAGCAGCGGGCCCCGTTCGGTGGCGGGGATCAGCTGTCCGCCCGCTGCCAAGCCGGTGGGGCCTGCACGCCATCCGAGGGCAAGATTCTGCCCATTAGCTTTACTCCAAATGTTTCAAAACAATACAAGTTCCAAATATTAGCACTTTCAGGCAGAAACTTTTGAACATTGTCATCTAAGACTAGTCATTGTGAGAAATGATCCTCGCTGAGTCCTTATTCCCATTCAGCAGGTGTAGTGCACAACCTGGCTATATGCCTCTTTTCTTTTGACGCCCTAGATAGATGCACATTGGGAGATGTTGAAAAAAATATATCCATTACAACTAATTTCAATCATTCCATTTCTTTTTTGTTTTTTTAAACAAATGGTTTTAATAAACCATTAGCCTAGCCAATGGGAGGTTTGGTTGAAACCAATTAACTTATTTTAAAAATACAGTTGGCTAATATAACTTTGTGGCATCCTAGCCTAACTAAAAATTCATAACAGATAAAATACAGCAATATTTTGTGATATGACCTTGATGGAGCCTTGTATTGGGCACAAACATTCAATCAGGATGATGGCTCCTGATTTTGCATCAATTATGTATTCTTGTGAGAGCCACTTTTATTGTTGTGTATGAACTACCCAAAGTATTCCACTTAAAATTCGACTTGTAAGATATATTTCCCTTTCACTTAATATCTCCTGCACCTTCTGCTTCTTGTGATCTGGCTTATTTCATTGGACCTGCAAGATTGGTATGCATTGCCTATGTTCCCCTTTGGTTAAATGTCCTTGATCAGGCAAGGCACACTACACTCTACTGTGGCAAAAGAGCTGTGCATTGAACAAGTCTCATGACTTGTCCCTGATTAACCAATTACATGCTCACATGATTAAATGGCTCAGAAATCAGATTGCTGCAAGGTCAGTGCATTCCACCTGCCTCCACATGGCTCCTCATATGTGAAGATATAATGCTGAAATCTTCAAATTTTGCATGCCTGATACTTCCCAAAGGCAACCAATTATTGAGTGAAATTCTGTGGTTGACTTTCTAGCATTTCACACAGTTCTGCTATCTGAAGAATTAGCACAGTGGTTTTCCTTCCTCTAGACAGTCTGTTTCTCTGATTTCAATCAGATAGGTGAAGTCTAAATGGCATTAATGAACAAGTTGAGCTTATACAACAATTCAAAAGCTTCATAGTCACTTTTAATGATACCAACTTGTTATTTCCAGATTTTCATTCACACACCAATAAAGCCTTATAGGGTAGGATCTCCTGCTGACCGAGTGTGAAAATTCAGATAGGGATGCTATGCTCTCTGATACATCCTGCCAGGATCAAGAGCAGGGAACTAAGGTATACATTCAAGGAACATAGGTATGCATTGCATCTGCCCATTTATGTACTGTAAGTGCATATGCATAAGGCAAATATGTCATCATATATATTTCCTGTCATTTGCATCATAGTAATACTAGGCTCAAGGGATTCTTACTTGTTTCTGGCATCCAGAATTGCTATAGCAGCAGAAAGATGCAATGATTGATTGCACGACCTGCAGTGCCAGACATATTTTTTAAAAATTCTACGCTTTATTGGCAGTATGGATGCCACTGTCAATGCAACGCTATAGCAGACCTTGAGGCCTAGGAGGACCATTGTTCTGCTCTATTCCAGGCTGAATCTTTGGCAGCCAGGAAGCTCATAATTTTATTTCAAATGAGCAACAAGGCTCAGAAATCACCTGGGTGCAGGCGGCCAGTCATCCCACCATGTTGACAATGCATCACAGTTCCATTAAGGTAGAAAAGCAAAATTTAATTACGCAGGTTGATCAGTTGCCTGCTCATTGAATAATGTGAAGCATTCATTTATCTACCCATTTGTTGGCCCATTGACAATCAAAATGCTGCAAAATGATCAACTCACTGAGGGGAGTTTCACTCGGGTTCCTATATTTTCTACCCTGGTGGAGTTTTGGCAAGGCTGAAGGTAAAGGGGGCTAAGGTGCAGGCATGCAGCTTCAGCCACGTGACACAGCAGTCCAGCAGGATGTCCTTCGTGCTACTCAAGGCAATTCCCATAGCTTAAAATTAGGGTACCCCAGAAAGGAATACTTTTTTAAAAATTTTATGTTGGCTTTGTAACAATTATGAAGCTCTTTAAATGAATCTATGTTGCTTCCTTTCATAAATTTGGATTAAGATTAAATATAATAAAATGCATTCTGCACAATGTAATGGATTAGATCAACTGCACCATCTATTCACTGGCCTTGTACTTGATCAGGTTGTCGCAACAAATTCAAGTGCAAGACAGTTCCAATTCTCTTTTTGCTCCAATATTGCACTTGCATTGTGCCTTCTCCTGTTATGCTCTGTTGTTTTGACCCTCTACTTGAATTGTCTCTTCACAACATTGTGCTGTTCCTTTGCAGTCTCCAGTTTAATTATTTCTAACCAATACACTAAAATATGCTCTCTTCCCTTTACGGTTTCATTAATTCCAACTATATTTTGGCATCGAATCTGTTTTGAATCAGGGTCTGAACTTCATGTCGTTGATATCGCTGCTTCTTTTTGGTAATTTAGTTCAAATCTTGAAAATCTAGTTTTCAGCCTGCAAGTCTTATTCATCCTAGAGGGACCACCAACAGTTACAATGTGAACCCTTTACAAAAACTCTTTACTCATGCTTGTCAATGAAGACAGCTTCTCTGATGAATCAGAAACATTGGGCTGAATTTTGCCATCGGCGAGCAGGGGACGGGGCCCACTCGTCGACACGCAAAATGACGTCGGGGGGAACCCCTGACATCATCCTGCCCCATTTAAATCTTCAGGAAGGCAAAAATCAGCTGCAGGCCCACCAACCTGTCAATGGCCAATTGAGGCCATTGACAGGGTCATTAAAACAATTAAAGGACCTGCCCGTCCAACCTTAAGGTTGGCGGGCAAGCCAAGAGCCCCGGCGGGGAATAGAAAAAACATGAAACCTCATCCACCGATGATTTAAAACGTTCAATTAAGTTTTAGTGAAATTTATGAACATGTCCCATCACATGAGGGGGACATGTTAAGGATTTTTTTTTCTATTTTTACTGTTTTTATAACTGTCAGCGATCTCCCTGAGGCAGCACTTAGCCTCAGGGAGATGTGCGCTCTTTCGTGCGCATGTGCAAAAGAGCGCACTCTCGCTTTTGGGGAATCCCCCCCGCCCACACAGGAAGCGCATAGCGCTTCCCGCCGGACGTCACGCTGGGCGGCCTTAATTGGCCCGCCCACATAATGTGGTGGCGGGGCCCGCTTCTCCGGCAGGGATCGGCTCCCTGCCCGCCGGAGATTAGGTCGGGCCCGCCCCCCCAGTAGGCAGAAAATTCTGTCCTTTATGTTATTCACTTATTGAATATGATGTGGGATCTTGCTGTGTGCAAATTGGCTGCCATGCTTCCTACATTATGACAGTGATGATACTTCAAAAGTGCTCCATTGTCTGCAAAGTATGGTTGTGAAAAGCACCATTTAAGTGAAAATCTTTCTTTTTTTTACCTCTGAATAGCTATAGAATATCTACCATATGAAAATATTTTCTGATAGATGAAAAGAAACACCAAGCCTTCACACCGTGTATTTCAGGTTGAAGTGCTAATTGTTTATTAGGAGGGCGGAATATACAAAAAGCAGAGTAAAAAAACACTTAACGTTGCACTATTTGTTTCAAACCAATAGGAGTTACAAAGTGTTCGGACACGTAAAGAGTGCAGTAAAATAAGTGACTAAAGAATATAAAACACCAGTCTGGTTACATGTTTCTCTTTTCTTTGATGTCCAAGTTGGCATAATAAAATGATAAAAAAAAAGTATCCTTCACAATTAATCAAAAGTGTTCTACTTCAGATTAATTGCTGCAGTTCCAGCCAGAGACAAAAAGAATTTGTCGATGTAAATAACTTCAAAAACAATGAGCCTAATCAAACAAGATTTGACTTAATTAGATTTGGAACTCAGACAGCTGTTATGAGTTCACTTTGTGACTCAGAAAGCAATTATTTCTTTTAAAATTTCAGTAAGCTGTGATAGCTGCACTTCAGCTTCCCAGTGTCTTTACCTGACTAAAAATTCCACGAAAAATAAAATGCAGCAGCATCTTTTATGAAGGATGATAGAGTCTCACATCTGTCAGAGCAACTACTGTGTGTACTATATTTACAATAGCAACATTTAGATTAACTTCTTTTACGTTACCCCACAAAACCTGGGCCAATATCCACATATGTGATTTAACATTTGTCCCATTAGCTTAAAATTAAGAAGTTAACTCAGTCATTTTAGGAAATGTTGAACAAAAGAAAAAATAAAACCCATACAAATGACTAATATAAATATTTCTATTCATATGAATGACAGTATTAAAGATGTTTTTGATAATTATCTGGAAGATTCTGTAGCATTATTGAACAAGTAAACATGCAGGCCATGTTTCATTTGTTCTAATGTTGGAATCAAATGTTAAAAACAAAATCAACTCTTCCAGAAACTGATTTGGAAAAAGTAAACTGCAATATAGTCAGCCAGGTAGTGAGAAGAATTGATTTGAGATTATCATTGCCCTGCTGCTAGACGTTATATAACTCCGTTATGGACCCTGTCAGATGTATCTTAGAGGACTATGTAATAGTAAAGATATATACGACAGAAACTGAGAAGCATTTGAAATGATTTATTTCTTTAAAAAACTTTCAAAACTAATGTACAATTGAAAAGTTAGTACTTTTTTTTAAAATCACCACCCCCACAGACTACTATAAAAGCAAATCAAATTAGAATATGGTTCCAGAGTACAAATAAGGGCAGCTATCCAATACCTCACTTCAGTGATCTTTCTTCAGGCTGGAGTCAAAACAGTGGATGTGGACTGGCTATTGAATTGTGGGAAGCTTCACCTCACAGTCACATAAGTGCATTTTTAAGTGGGGGTGAGTCACTGAATAGAAAATATGAGTAGTTTAGGCTAGTTCTTTCTCTTCCCAGCCTATTTATATCAAGGCAAATTGTATTGTTTTCTCTCTGCCACCCTGGTGGAGACCAACAAAATAAATTCAGATTAACCTCCAACTGAAGAAAGCTTTGTACAATACTGTACAGTGAACCTATCCATGAACAATCAAATATTGGCCTGGACTTTGCCTTGAGAATAATGGTGAGACTAATTGCGCTCATTGTTATATTGGATTAAATCAGAGAGCAACCCACGCAAGTTAAAAGTGTAATTCTGGAAGTTGTTGTCCGGGCTACCCCGCTCCTCCACAGGCCACTTTAAGAATACCTTGCAGTAGACTCGGCATTGAGATCAATGCAGGGGCATGAAGTTGCTGCACTTACCCACTAGCTACTCTCTTAATATGACAGAAAAAAGTTGGGGTCAGTGCATTCACATGATATTGTGTTTTTAGTGGTGTGATAAATCATAATTTCTGCCAACAACTTTTCTGGCATTTAAAACTAATATTTACAAGTATGGAGTCTCATTCTTTCAAAGTCTAGTTTGAGCTGGTGATTATTATTTTTTTACTTTTCCTTTCAGTCTTTTTTATTTCTTTCTCTCTTAGCTTCATCTTTCTATCCCTTTCATTGTTTTGCTTTCTGTACAAGGTTTAAATCAAATGTAAACTTCCTGATTTATACTGCCTGGTTTAGCCACCACATGGCCCAGTGAGGATTCTTCAATCTGATTGGTTGAAGAGTCTCGCTGTTTCTTTTTCTGCTCACACATGCCACTGATCCCCTCTAGAGGGTGCCATGCTGGATCAGACATCCAATGACAGCAAGTCACCACTCGAAACCTTATAAAAAGACTGTGAGTGGCTGTCAACATAGTGAATGGCAAGTGCCATTTCTTAACCTCTGACCACAAAATCTGGGCCAATGTCCACATAGGTGATTTAACATTTGTTCCATTAGCTTAAAATTAAGAAGTTAACTCAATCATTTTAGGAAATGTTGAGCAATAAAAAAAATAAAACCCATACAAATGACTAATATAAATATTTCTATTCATATGAATGACAGTATCAAAGATGTTTTTGATAATTATATGGAAGGTTCTGGAGCATTATGAACTAGTAAACATGCAGGCCATGTTTCTTTTGTTCTAATGTTGGAATCAAATGTTAAAAACAAAATCAACTCTTTCAGAAACTGATTTGGAAAAAGTAATGCTAACACAATAAGAGAAAAGTAATATAGCCACATGTGTAGTAGGTTAGAACAGGTGTTCAGGTAGCAGATCTCTTGATTCAAAATGTTGATAGCAATAGCTACAGTGGTAGGTTACTGTACTCATGTTGTCCCGAGGGCAAACATTTTTAGTCTCCTTCAGGTCATTTGTATTGAGGGATAACTAAACAGCAATTTTTTCGCATGTCACACAATCGACTCCTGGTGCATTTACTAAATGTATTGACTGTATCTGCAGAAAAATGTGCTACATTTCTTGTCCTTCCTGACAAAGAAGGATAACATCTCTAAGTTGGGGGTGGGACAGAATAGGTGTAAAGGGTTTACGTTACTGTAAGAATATGGTTTTGCTTTATATACTTTTTCAACATTGATCCAGAAAACAATCAGTTGAAGTTCATAGACTATTTACAAACAGCACTACATATGATGAAAAATGATTAAGTGGTGCAAAGCTTTTACAATTATACTTTAAAAATGCTTTTCTTCTGTAATTTGACATATAGCATATTTATTGTTAAACATTGAATTCACTCCTGTGTGAAAACACCAACTTTCTCTGTTTTACGAATATGATACAGCCCAGCTCTATAGAAGCTGCAGGGTGGAAAGGAGACCTCCTTGTGTAAGTCTCTACAACTTTTCTTAACAAAAAGTTAACAATAGTGTTACAATAATGATAGCCATGTTACAATGATAAACATTACAATACCCGAAAAACTTTGAAATATCAAATGCAAAATATTTTTTTAAAAGGCATAGTGGCACCATGGGCTTAATAATACGGATGGTACGCCCCCGTCCCCCGGAAACAATGTCAGTGTGGAGTCAACGTGCTCCATGCCGACCCGCCCCATAAAACTCGGATGGGCTAATGAGGGCCGAGTGGAATGGAAGTCCCACCCACTGAAGGTGCCAGCCAAACCGATTGCCCAGCAGCTCCATCAGTCCTGGCAGTGCCAGGAGGGGTCAGTGGCAGCTGCCAGCACTTGAGGAGAAGAGGATGGTCAAGTCTCATGGATCCCAGAGCAGGTAAGCCCAGGGTCTTGGGCTGTGAGGGTTTGTCAGGGAGATGGGCGGGTGGGGAAGGGTTTAAGGGAGGGAGCAGGTAGAAAGGAAACGGGGGGTTCGACCTAAGGGGGAGCTGCTCCGTGATCAGCAAAGGGCAACCCAAAGAGCGGCGCGCCCCACCCTTCCGGCTTCCTGCTCCAGCCTGGGTGCCATGCCAATGTTTTATGGCATGGGCAGCATCTTATTAGGGTCAATTGGTTTGATAACAAGCCTAACTGACCCTTGATTATTCATTTAAATATGGCAAGCAGACTGCCAATTTTGGCGCCTGCCAACTCCCGTATTATGGAAGAGAGCTTGGGGTGGGTGTGAAGATGGTGGGCTGGCCACCCGCCCTGTTTTACGTGCCCCCCCACCCCCTTGCAGGAAACACACCCACCGGGGTGGGGGGCATGTAAAATTCAGCTCCATGTTTTTGGTGCTTCAGCATTTGTCTCCTTAAATTTAAGGAAGTATTCCAAGTTCATAATTCCCATAAATTATTTTCAAGTACTCTTGCATAACCTCTCAGTGAAAAAAAACTTTGAGCAAGAAAGCTGTTCCTTTGCTTTTATATTCAGGCAATGTTATGTAGGGAGGCCAAAAAGGGGACATAAATTAACTTAACTTTCGACAGGTGCAAGGAACAGGAGGTTAGGTATTTAACTTTTACTCTCTACCCAACCTATTTTCCAAAGTCACCAATTATAATAAGACCATTGTGGGGCATAATGGTAACTTTCTTTCTTTATAGGCATAACATTAGTATTAAAAACAACTAGCCACCAGTGTTAGAAGACATAACACCATTACTGCAAAGCTTTTTCATCAAACGTAGAACCAATAATGGCACCAAATGAATATACTTGATTTGGAACATTCTGTAAATTACAAATAAGGATGTACAGTTAATGGCCACTCTGATCAAAGGAATGTCTGTTTAAAGAGAACATTCGATCAGCCATTGATTCACTCCTTGCACAGCACACTATACAGTGTTTTCATAATGAAAACAATTAGGATAGGGAACATTTAATAATCTTGAGCTGTTCCCATTGAAAGACTTCCAGTATTTATAAATGCAAAATAAACTTTCCTGTTGGCTTACAAATTATATTGATTTTGTACTTATATACAAAGTGGCAGAATTAGATTAATGATTACTATAAAGTACCTTTGATCTTGTATAGAATTTAAAGCACTGCTGTACTTTATCAGTTGACTTCTTTGACATGCATTTGAAAGACACTGCAAAGCCATTTTTTATCAAGTGAAGTCTGACGAGATTCAGTACTTTTATTTCTTGTTATTTGCATCTGTTTTACTCTAATCGTTTCAAACTTGTGTATTCAGTTAAAAAAAAGTGGGGTTGTATTGCAAAAATAAATGTTGATATTGATTTTGTTGGTTCTCAGTTAACTAACATTAAAAGTAATATTTAAAATCAATGCAAAGAATCACTGTACATCTGTGATTCTGAATGAAATCTGGAAACTGCAAAGGAACAAAGCCAAGAACATCACAAGGCAACGAAATTGTAAGACTAGCACAGAAAAAGAGAAATAGAAAAAAAATGAGATAAGTAACGAAAGAAACAAGAAGTAACAAGAAAAAAGTTATAGCCTGTGATACAGTGCATGTCGGTATGTATGTGTTGTGCTAAACAATGGCAGACATGGGATTCCCCTGAAATTCAACATGTAAAAGCCGCTGACACTGTGAATTTGAAAAACACGAAGGAGTGGATAAGAAGAGGCAGTGGAAGGTAATCCAATCACCCATGCATGTATAGTTCATTCACTTACAAATACTTCTTTTAAATTTGCTGAAATTGCAATGACTAGTTTAAGGTCACAAATAGAATTGTCGCTAAATTGTACTTTTCGGTCAACTGGATTCTTTTTTTTTGGTTCTGTGATAAACACATGACTTGTTTAGGTGCTGAGCTATAGAATCCAAAATTATCCCAAGTTTGCTTCCACCAGCGTTGAGCTAGTGTTCTCAGTGAGAGTAGCTGGGCAGAGCTACACCTGGCATCAGTGCCCAGGGTTGGGGCGGAGGAGCCACATATGCTATAGTTCCTGCTCCAAAGTTCCAACCATCATTTGTATGTTGAAGTTGGCTAAGAACAAGATGTTGTTGTAATAGTCCTTCATATGGTTAACCAAATTACACACCAGAAGTACCCGTTCAATTTATACTTAAGTTTTTAAGAAGTTTTTACCAATGAATCTACACCAAAAGTAGAAGTTGCACCTTTATTAAAGTAAGGACAAATCATTGGAGTGGAAACAGAAGAGGGGGAAAAAAGCTTTTATACACTTTCCATCGAAACCTAAATATTGTAGGCCCAATTTTCTAAAATATTTAATAAACACACAATTGAATCATACATATATATATTCTTCTTGTAAAGTTATAACTGCTGCCTTTTTCCATAATGTTGTCAAACATATACTGAGAAAAGATAAGAACACCGAAGGAAAAAGAGATATAATTAGGAGCTGCTGAATCCATTTGCCTTATCTGCACCATTTTTGTAATCATATGTCCCACCGTGCACTCATCACTCCTCCAACAGAAGCTGTCATTATGCTGCTGAGTTTCAGGGCTATTTCCCAAAATCACTTCACTGAGCCAGCACTCCGATTCTTCAAAATACACTTAAAAACCTTCCTCTTTAACTGTTGCTCCAGCATCCCTCCCTACTTACAATCTATTAGGTCTTCCACTCAGCATCCTTTTCAGTTCTTTGTAACCCACACCAAGCTTTCCCTTCTGTGAAGGGCATAATGCAAATGTGCAACTAGCAACTGAAAAGGTTTTGCATTTTGCAAATTAGACAAAGTGATCCAGAATACGCTACTGGATGATGAGGGATGAATGAGGTAAAGTCAATCTTTCAAAAGTGGTCAAGAAAGTATGCTTTAAATGGCAAATGATTACAGCAAGAAAAATGTCATGAAGACACATAAGCATCACAATAAATTTTTTTAATATCTCCCACAATTGTCTGCTGAACTTGGGGCCAGATTTTCACCATAGAGGCGCAAAATTCAAGTCAGCAAATCTCCCGATTCAGAAGTCTTATCTCCATGGAAACAACCCCTGCATAATTTTCACTCTGGGGTGTGGGGGTGTGATCAAGTTGGGCCTGCTGCTTCTGGAGGCAGTTCAGAGGCGGCCACAGAGGTGGGCAAATGCTGAGGCGGGCTGGTTAGAAAGCCCGCCTTGGCTCTCTGAGACTTAAGCCCTCTAGCCCTCACCCTTCACTCAGCCCCATGTCAACTCATTCCACCCAAGTTACCTCCATGCCACCTCATTCCACCTCCATAGCTACTCACCCAGAATCCACCATGGGCAGACCTCAGGAGCCATTGGAATTGAACAGTAAAAAATAAACTTCTAACATTCCAATAGAGCTCTCACTCATACACACCTGGTACTGAAAAAACTCATTCATGAAACCTATTCAGAGATTTTAAATCCCCTCAAGTGTTCAATATGTTATAAAAACAAACCTCTAATCTGTAACCACACCAAAGACAGCCAATCCTTCAATAGCCTCTCAAACTGTCAAGCAAAATGTGCACTCAGACACCGTGCTGAGATAAGTGCTTTTGGAGCTTTTGAAATCCAGCTATGCATTCATAATGGATGCAGCTGTAATACATAATAATAAATGTTAATAATGAATTCTATTGAAACTGCAGGAACAGTGGTAATGATTTTTTAAGGTACATCAGATCGCCAGTCAATCAAAGCACTCCAACAGTGCATCTTTGTTTCTTTTTAACTCTAACTGACAGCTAAAGCATTTTTTCAGGTTTAAAGGGCTGAGGATTTAAATAACTTCAGATCATGACATTAAAACAGACTTTATCCACCCTCCAAGGGCGTTTATGTCTCCTCCATTGATTGTGACTCCCACACTGAGGGTTAAAAACCTTGGGACAGGAGAAATGGGTATTTTTGAATTCGGCACTAATTTCAAATGGCCCTCCTGAGTTCAGGTTTCCTGCCTGTGTAATTCTCACTCTGCTCCCTTTCCTTGCCAGCAAAAATGAGATCTGCTGGAATTGGGGGCAAGACTTGCAGGTCCTATACGCCATTTTTAAAGGCCTCCAGAGCTGGTCTGATTCTGTGAAAATCTGCCTCCAGGTCTCCTTGGTTTAACTAGTACAAGTTGATCATTGCACTTCCTTCCCCATTTCAAAGCCAACACTCAGAACATCTTGCTAGTTTAAAACTTCTTCTAGGATCATTTATGAAAGAAAATCTACCAGTAACCATGTGCAATCACAAGACTGAACAATCCGTGTCTGTTATTCTAGCCACAAGCTGAACAGTTTATTTGCATTTTCAACTGATGACTGTTAGAAAGTTAGAATTGCTGACAAAATAATGTTAACAACTAGATCCAGTTTGATGTAAAACAACCATCAGCTTGAACAACTTATTCCAAGAACATAAAACAAAGAGCATTTTAAATTCACTGCAAAGGCATAAATTATCAAGGAAATCATACAAAAACTACAATTTTGTAAAACCTCGCAAGCAGACCTTAATAAACTACACTCTGACAACAAAATATAAATTAAATTGATGTTAGAAAGGATGAGTAATAAAATGTTACATCTTTAAACAGTTACTATACCCGAGCATGTTTTGAACAAAACACATTACATCAAAATAAACCATTAATCTTGAAATTATGATTCTTGAACTAATCAGAAAACAAAGTTTAAATTTAAGTGAATTTACTTTGTAGAAGAAACCATTGTTGAAAATCTGCATCTCTTCAGCAGGGTTCTAATTACAGTATGTCAACATTTTTCATTTTGTAAAATTTTATCTGACATCTATTTGCAATAGTGTAAAATACAGTGTTCCAGTTTCTAGCTCCTCAGCATCTGTTCAAAATACTGTGGAACAGTTACTTCTTTAGCCAACATAATCAAATCAGATTTGAAGAGTTGACTATGGAACAATATAATTGTGCCATAACGTCACATCCAAAATTCTTTAAAATCAAAACATGCAAGAAATTCTCAGCTATGTTATTCTAAAAATACATGCACAAGATATTACATTTAGGTTCTGATTCACTTAACTAGAAGTCAGCTCAGGGGATTTAACACAAGGTTTCTATAAATTAAAAAAATAGAACTAAGGCAGCTACTGGAAAATAACAATACACTTCGATACACAAACTATTAACAATCTGAAATTTAATGCAAATCGAATTTGGAGCCATATGGACGAAATCATAAGCAGTAATGAGAAAACAGGGAATCTGAAAACAGATAAGTTTAGATTTTGTAGAAATTGAAAACTATCTTTATGTTATATAAGAATGCCAGTTCATTGATACGCCAGAATATTTTGAGTTATATTTCCTTTCTCTCTCAAAAATAAGAAATAATATTATATGTAAATTTTTAAGTTACATACATACACACACAGTGTAATGGGGCAACTGAATTCACAAAAATATAACTAAATTTTCAATTTGACAAGAGTACATAACTGATTCAATTATACAGTAAGGTATGTTGCATTTCTTAAATTGTACAAATAAAGAGTGAATCAAGGTGTTAAATCTTTTTAACTGACTTCCTGTTATCAATTGTCATTGCTTGACTTTGTGTATGCATTTGTCACAAGTAACCTTCCAACGGGGGGATTTCATAGTCTGGCAGCATTTTGTGAGCTGCCAACATGCTTTGCATGTGAGTTGTAAGTTAAAATGCAATATTTTTAAAATTACAGTATTCTTATTTTATGTGGATTGTTTAGGAATTTAAATTGATTCTCTGTGGAAGAAGATAAATGTTTAGTTGGAAGTTGTAAGAACAACTGCTGCCATCTTGAATGACAAGACACAACTTGTGTGAGTTTCATGTTTATTCATCTACAAGAGTATTGTGGAAGATATGAAAAATACTATAAAATTAGCACTCACTTGTAAAGTTAATTTATAACAATTATATTCATAATATAATGAAAGTGTAGAGAAACAGCCATCTTGAAGGTAGCAGGACAAGAAGATATGGTTGTTATGAAGGCATGCAGGATAACCAAGGGGCCGAATTTTACCGTCGGTGAGCAGGGGGCAGGGCCCGCTCGCCGACGTGTAAAATGACGCAGGATGACATCAGGCAAAACCCCTGACATCACCCCGCCTCATTTAAATTTTCAGGAAGGCGGGGGCGCAGCAAAATCAGCTGCGCGCCCGCCGACCTGTCAATGGCCACTTGAGGCCATTGACAGGATCAATTAAGCAATTAAAGGACCTGCCCATTCAACCTTAAGGTTGGCGGGCAGGCCAGGAGCCCCAGCGGCAACTAGAAAAAACATGAAACCACATCCAGCGGCGGGATGAGGTTTCATGTACGGTTTTAAAAATTGTAATAAAGTTGTTATGGAAATTATGAACATGTCCCAACTCATGTGACATCACATGAGGGGACATGTAAGGGATTTTTCTTTTCTCTATTTTTAATATTTTTAAAAGTCGAGGAGATCTCCCTGAGGTTGCACTTAGCCTCAGGGAGATGAGTGCGATCTTCCTTGCGCATGCACGAAAGAGCACACTCTTGATTTTAGGGATTCCCCTCCCCGCTTGCACAGGGAGCGCATAGCGCTTCCCGGCAGACGTCACCCTGGGCGGGCCTTAATTGGCCCGCCCACATAAACAGGCGACGATCGGCTCCGTGCCAGCCTGTGATCGGGTCAGGCCCGCCTGCCCGACGGACAGAAAATTCAGCCCAAGGAGCTTATGCTATAAAGTTGCCAGGACTGGAAACCTTTAGCTATAAGAAATATTGGACAGGCTGGGGTTGTTTTCTTTGCAGCAGAGGAGGCTGGGAGGAGATTTTATTGAGGTTTATACAATTATCAGAGGCCTAGATAGAGTGGATGGGAAGGAGCTATTTCTCTAAGCAGAGGGGTGGCAGGACATTTAGGGCGGAATCGTCCGCGTCCACTGGCGTTGGGTGTTTGATGGTATGAGCAGACAATATGGCGAGAAGGCCAAAAATCAATTTAATGACATCATGAAACGGTTTGTGGTTGTCTGCTGAGCCCGTTAATGGCAGGTCGCGTTTCCTGCCATTGGGTGTCGGGAGCATCATTGTGATATACCAGCCTATCATTATAAGGTTAGCCTGCCAGACTCACCCCCCCACCCCACCCTCCACTGGATCGTTCGCCCAGTGACATGTTTCACAACAGGATATAGTGCCTCCCAAGCTGGATTAGTGAAGTTGCGGCCCATCCAGAGTGGGGGTACAGGACATCACGGTGAGCCTCAACTGCATCCAAAAGGCGCTAGAGGGACGCGCCATTGAACTTAAGTGTTGCAGTCTTTTTGCCTTTCGGGGCCATGTCTTCTTTGCTGCAGTCGTGGGCTGGAAGCACAGAGGTGTGCGCGCAGCTGCACTTTAATATGGCGCCCGACGTGTTGAAGCGGCAAGGAGATGGCATGGCAGATGAATGATAGCCCGCCCACCATGGAAATGGAGTGTTTCCCAGGAATGCATAATTAATGCGACAGGTTTGTGAAGATACAGCGTGAAAAGCCACCATTGTGGCCGGTGGGGAACATGTTGATTTACCTGCCCGCTGCTGCACTTAGTGCAAATCTGGGATGATTCCGCCCATAGAAAATCACAATACAATCAAGAAGAATCAACATAGTTTTATAAATGGGAAATCTCGTTTGACAAATTTATTAGAGTTCTTTGAGGACATAACAAGCAGAGTAGATAAAGGGGTACCAACAGATGTAGTGGATTTCCAAAAGGCATTTGATAAGGTGCCACATAAAAGGTTACTACACAAGATAAGAGCTCATGGTGTTGGGGATAACAGAAAGGATAGAGATTTGACTAACTTACAAGAAACAGAGAATCGGTATAAATGGGTCATTGTTAGGTTAGCAAACAGTAACTACTGGTGGGGGGTGTGGGGCTCAACTATTTACAATTTGTATTATTGACTTGGATAAAGGAACTGAGCATATTGTAATCAAATTTGCTGACAATACAAAAATAGATGCAAAAGTAAGTTGTGAGGAGGATATAAAATGTCTGCAAATGTATATTGATTGGTTAAATGAATGGGAAAAAATTTGGCAAATACAATATAATGTGGGAAAATCTTGAGGTTATCCACTTTTTATTGGAAGGTTAGAAAAGCAGAATATCATTTAAATGGAAAGAGTCCACAGAATGCTGTAGTGCTGAGGGATCTGGGTGTCTTCTTTCATGAATCACAAAAAGTTAGCGGTAGGTACAAGAAGTAATTATGAAGGCAGATGGTATAATTTCCCTTCATTGCAAGGTGGATAGAGTATAAAAGTAAGGAAGTCTTCTTACAAGTGTACAGGGTGTTGGTGAGACCATACATGGAGTACTCTGTACAGTTCTGGTCTCCCTATTTAAGGAGGGATGTACTTGTATTGAAGGCAGTTCAGAGAATATTCGCTTGAGGTTGTCTTATGAGGAAAGTTTGAACAGGTTGGGCCTAAACTCATTGTAAGTTAGAAGAATAAGAAGAGTAAAAAACATGTAAACTTCTCAGGGGGTTTGGCAATGTAGATGCTGAGAGGATGTTTCCTCGCATCATGGAATCTAGAACTCGGGGGCATATTTTCAGAGTTAATAATTTAATATAGAGAAGAGAAAGAATTTCTTCTCTCAGGGGATCATTAATCTTTGGAAATCACTACCTCTAGGTTGGATGGCTGTTTTTTTGGCTGACACAGATACAATGGACTGATTGGCTCCCTTTTGCGCTGTAAATTTTGAAAATTCCAATGATGTTTTAGTTTGCATTTTTCATCCCTAATGTTGTAATTTTCAGCAGACATTGAGGTGGAATTTCCTGTATATTTGAGTCCAGAAATTTTGTAATAGGGGCATAAAGCAAAGAACCAGCATAAAAGATCAAGGAAACTTGAGCACAAACATGTTGCACATATAATTTTCCTTGCTCCTTTACGATAGATCAATGGATCCCTATTCCCAAATGCATCCTGATTCATTACAATGGCTTTGACAAATAGTAGTAAATTTCCTGCAATTACACTAGTTCAAAATTTGTGGAATTAGTGAAGAAAACAAGTGGGAAGTTGAAAAAGTGGGGGAAGAAAAGGGGACCAGAGCCAGAATTGAAAAGAAAGAGTGGGAAAGAGGCACAAGCAAAGATGAGCGACTGATAATATAAGGTTTGCTTAAAAAAAAATTAACAGTGGGCGAGGGTGAGGCGATAGGAAGAACTGATGTTTGAAAGCTCAATACCTGTTTAAAATTTTGAGCAGAAGGAAAGAACGGTTTATTGAAGCAACTGCTGTATGGGCTTTTCTGTCAAATAGCAAAATAAAATGTCTGTAACTATTTAAAGAGGAGATGGTGAGTGATGATAATCCCAATTCCTAATCAGAATATGGGAATCAAATAAAATTCCTGGCATGAAAATATAGATCAGAGATTTTTAACCCTACAGCCAATAATGCAAAATGGAGATACCTCTCCATCACTGATACCTAGTTGTAATAAATACGAAGTTTATAAGGTTATGATGTTTTGGGACCATCTCCAGGGTAAAATGGACAAATCAAGAGGGTCATGTGACCTATTCCAAGTCCGGCCTGACAACAAGCTTTGGTGACTTGGTTGTAAAAAGTTAAAGCAGGACCCAGATTGTTTTACAGGGAAGAAGGTGCAAGATCCACCTGTAAGGAATGGTAAGTGCATCTGTGTTGGCTGTGGGTAGACTGTTGGTCTTCAGATCTCACAAGGAAGTGTTAGGAATGTTAGGTTTTATAAATGGTTATACTTTAACCTGTCTATTTAATTCCAATATAGAATGGAGTTGGGGAGTCTAGAGGATAGCTAATTAGTATTTCTACCTGGGTACAAGGCCCATGTGATTAACATTGCCATAGGGTGGGCTTTAGGAAGAAAACATCGATAGCTGTGATATTGGATTAGAAGGTTCTTAAGGTATCCCGAAACCTCACAGATAGGTGGGTTGGAAAGAATTTGTGTGAAAGAGAGAGAGAGAGATTTTTTTCATTCATTCACGGGATGTGGGTTTGTTGGCTGGGCCGGTATTTACTAACCGTCCCTAGTTGCCCTTGATAAGGTGGTGGTGAGCTGCCTTCTTGAACCACTGCAGTCCATGTGGTGTAGGCACACCCACAGTGCTGATAGGAAGGGACTTCCAGGATTTTGACCCAGCGACAGTGAAGGAATGGCGATATATTTCCAAGTCAGGATGGTGAGTGACTTGGAGGAGAACGCCTAGGTGGTGGTGTTCCCATCTATCTGTTGCCCTTGTCCTTCTAGATGGTAGTGGTTGTGGGTTTGGAAGGTGCTGTCGAAGGACCCTTGGTGAATTTCTGCAGTTGGAATAGAGAGATAGAGGCAGCCAATCTTGCATCTGAAGCAGAGAAAATGCTGCTCTATTATTCACTTTGTGGAAGGTGGGAGCTTGCACTCAGGTTTGACAGACCAAGGTTGTGGGGATTTAATTGAGGCTGGGAGATATTCCTACCGTTGGCTAGAAGGAGGGATGGCCAGGGTAACCATCACTGTGAAAGTCAGTCCTAGGATTAGAATTAAGCCAACTGGGATAAGGAAAAGGAAGCAGACCATTAGGAGCAGAAAATAGTTTTGGACTGTTTCCAGGAGAATAAAGTATCCACTTAAGGGACAGAGTAAAGTATAACCATGGCACAGGAATATCGGTTATGTTAAAAGTCACATGGGGGACCTTTTCTTCAGTTTAAAGTATAAATTGCCTACAAAAAGAGTGCTACTCAAAGTCGTTTTTAGTTTGTTTATTACAATACAAGTCTTAAAACTTGAAATCTTGTGTGACCTTTTCTGTTGGTCACTGAAATTCAAATATCTTTTTAAAGTTATTGGTCTCCATGGAGATAGGAAAATAATGTAAACATCAGTACTTCCAGCTTACCTACAACAAAAAGGCTTTACAATATCATTCTCTGCCTCAATATCATACTATGACTGTATCTACAGAAGAGCATCCTCTATTGCACCAGTGTCAATATATTTATTTCCCACATCTACCATTTTATTACACCATTGAGTTAGAACCCTGACTACACTTCAAAAGTACTTCATTGCTTGTAAAGCATTTTGGGACAGCCTGAGGTTGTGAAGGGCACTATAAAATTTAAGTTCTTATTCCAATGGATTGTCTTGTCTTGAGTGCCCTTACACACTAAAAACTGAATTAAAACTGCTAGGTTCATGCCATGCGGGGAAGTTGCAGCCAATAGGCAATTGACACTTAATCCCTTCTATCTGCCTGAATTCACATTTATTAGGTTTACAAACACAAACATTTACATTTGATTGGCATGGCAATTCATTCGAATACCCATTTTCAAATGCCCTGCGGCACTATTCATGGCTTCAGTGACTCATGCAATTTTACCCCCAGGTTATTCTACATTTAGCAGTCTTGAACATGCAGCTCTGCACCCAGTCACTGTGGTCTTTGGAAATAAATTGATAATGTTATGGATAAGGATGAGAAAGGGCTGAGCCCCCAATTCCCTTCCCTTACTGTCCATAATCAATGTGCCTTTTTTGGGAAAAAAACAAAAAAAAAACTGAACCACTGAGTGTATGGTCAAGTGGAATAACCAACAGCAAGCTTTTGTGGGTTTAAATAAAGAGGATTATTTATTCACACATTCACTTCGAAAGTCTAAATACTGTATCACTCTCTCTCTCTCTCACACACACACACACACTCACTCAAGAAAGATACAGTTCAAAAGGATATTACATTTTTACAAGCTGTAAACAAAAGGATAGTTTATAGCTCATGTGTTAGGCTGGTAGCAGGAAAAATAGTCATTGCTAGCCCGTTGAAGGCAGCATTTTCACTTTGAAAGGATAGTTTAGGTGGTTTCAATAGCTGGAATTCTATTTCAGGGATCATTGTAGGATTCCTTCAAAGAGCTGGATGTTCAGCAGGTCACAAAGTTAGTCACTTGAAGTTTTCTTACCAGGAGGTCAAGTTTCTATAGAGGTGGACTTGGAATAGGAATCAAGCTGGAGGACTTTTAAGATGTAGCAGTCTCCAGGTTTAAAAAGGCATAGGTGTTGCTACCTTGTTCTGCAGCTAATATTTTGCAGCGGGTGGTCCTTGCAGACTGACCAGTTTCTCCCTGGGCCTTGGGGTAATAAAGCTATTTATCCGAAGATAGTTTCATTCACATGATCAACAAAAATGGTTTGGAAGTCTAAGCAATTGCTACACAATGCGAGATAGATAATGGCTATTCATGCCTTCTTTTGGTTAACTGGTTCCTGAAGTTCTCTTGTTACAATTCAGACTTGAAGATATGAAGTCTGGTAGTCTATTGACTTTGAGATTTGGGCAAAACACAAACAATAGGTGTAAATTCCACAGATGGGTTCTGTCTGCATATGTCCATTCAAGGGAGAGGCTCCCACTCATGGTTATTCAATCAGGAACTTTCCCGAGGCTTGAGGCAGAAATTGCAAAAATTGTTTGTCCTTCAGCAGCCACCCAACAGTTTAGTTAGTGATTCTCTTTTGAAATAAAAGACAGTTCTGGAAAACTGTATACTGAATGCAGTCCATGTTTAAAGGCATAAATAGGACATTCTTTCACTAGACATGACAATAACCTATGGTTGTTGGAGAGTAATTTCCCTAAGTGTCCCTAAATTAGCCTTAGATTTTTTATCCGCTTTTGCCCCTCCAGGAAACTACAATAGGATTGTGTGGCTATCTATTGGGAAGGATTTGTATGATGGTGTGCAAGACACACTATGTCCAGACAGATTTGAGGCACCAGCTGGTAATTCCCTTTCCTTTTTCATTTGTTCATATGCTAAGGTATTTCATTTATATTTTATAATTAGCTAGTCGTGTGAAAACTCCATCATGGTAAACAGCGCTATATGAAAGGCATGATTATCAATGAATAAGGTGATGGCTCCTTTGTGAGCATCTAAGAGCAGGCCATCACTGCTTGTTTCAAGAGGTCAGCGTACATAAAATTTACACAAATTGTGACAATGCTTTTTTCAAGCAGATTCAGACAGGCAAGCACATTGCAGTTAACTGTAGAAGTACCAGAATAAACATAGGTGTCATCCTTGGTTCAGTGGCAGCACCCATGCTTTTGAGTAAGGATATCATGGATTCAAGTTGCATTCCAGAACCTGAGCACAATTTTGGCTGACAGTGCGGTACCAAAAGAGTGCTGTACTGTTAAAGGTGCCATATTTTAATTGAGACATTAAACTGAGCTCCTATCTTCCCTCTCAGAGATGGGATTCTTGGGCACTATTTGAAGGTGAGCAGGGAAGTTCATCAAAATCTGAGCCAATATTTATCCCTCAATCAATATCTCTAAAAGAGTTTAATTGGTTAATCATCTCATTGCTGTATATTGAACTTGCTAAACACAATATGGCTGGTACCTTTCCCAAAATCAGAAAAATTACCAGGTTTTAGAAGTAATTAATTGGCTGTGAAGCACCTTGGGATGCCCTTAGATCATGAAAGGCGCTACATAAATGCAAGGGGCAGAATTTTCTGCCCACTGGGCGGGCGGGCCCGACCCAATCTCCGGCCAGCGGGGAGCCGATCCCCGACGGAGAAGCAGGCCCCGCCGCCATTTTAAGTGGGTGGGCCAATTAAGGCCTGCCCAGCGTGACACCCAGCAGGAAGCGCTATGCACTTCCTGTGTGGGCGGGGGCGGGGGATTCCCCAAATGCAAGAGTGCGCTCTTTTGTGCATGCGCACGAAAGAGCGCACATCTCCCTGAGGCTAAGTGCTGCCTCAGGGAGATTGCTTACACTTGTTCAAACATTAAAAATAGAAAAATAAAAAAATCCTTACCATGTCCCCCTCATGTGACAATGTCACACGAGATGGGTCATGTTAATAAATTTCACTCAAACTTTATTAAAGTTTTTTAAACCCTAAATGAAACCTCATCCTGCCGGTGGATGAGGTTTCATTTTTTTCAGAAGCCCGCCGGGGCTCCTGGTCGACCCACCAACCTTAAGGTTGGACGGGCAGGTCCTTTAATTGGTTTAATTATCCTGTCAATGGCCTCAATTGGCCATTGACAGGTCGGCGGGGGCACAGTTGATTTGACTGTGCCTCCGCCTTCCTGAACATTTAAATGGGGCGGGATGACGTCGGGGGTTTCCCCCAATGTCATCCCGCGTCATTTTGCACGTCGGCGAGCGGGCCCTGCCCCCTGCTCGCCAACGGCAAAATTCAGCCCAAACTCTTTCTTTAAATACTATAATTACTGCGCAATGGTAATTCTACTGGTAAAATCAGGATAAAATAAAAAGGCACACATGAAATTAGCAAAAGAACAAATGCTGCCAACAGCAAAATGCCAATTTTTGTGTTCTACAATGCACAATGACTTTTTGACGTTTTTTTTTCCACTGAACCAGAGCATGGTTACACATTATGGTTTAGCTTTGCCATGATATGGAACTGACACCCAAGTAAATTGTGTGCTCACAATAGGTACTGGTTACTTAAGTCTTTAGATCAAGAAAACACACTGTTTTATTCATATTCCATCAGATAACCTAAAACTAACAGGTTTCCTATTACGAATGCAGCTATTTATCATAACACATATCATATGGAAACTGGTATATTAATTTAGTACTACTATCCAGTATTACACTTATAAAAACAATTAATAATCTTTTCAGTCCTCAAAACACTAATCACACTTCATCCTTTAATCTAGACACCTCGGGCCAAATTTTCAATGATGGGTCGGGAACCTAACATCCAGCAGAATTCCAGGGCCCGACCCCACACCCGAGCTGCGTCGCACTCGCAACCTAGTTTTAATGTAAGTGGCCTAATTAGCTAGGAGATGAGCTTGGCGTCCAATTAGAGGCATCAAGTGCCTCCAGGAGGCGGAGCTGCCTGCTTGGTACCAGGGGCAAAGGCACACAGTATTCCTGCTGGGGGCTACTGCTGCCTGGCCAATCAGAGCATGCAGCTCCAGGGGAGACCACAGGGGTGGAATCAGGTGGACAGTGGCCTTCCACAACAAGTTTAGGACCAGCACTTGTGCCGGTGCTAGCTGGCCCCACAGATTTGTTTCAAAAACAAGTCCACAGAAATTTATTTGGACCCCATGTGCACTGAGGTGCAGAATACTGTATGGGTTCACCAGTGATAACTTAAAACTTGCATTTGGAAACAGGCAGGCCACGTAACAAGCTCCTTAAGGAGCTTAAGTGGCCAGTGGTTAGCAGAGAGCGCATTTCCAGGTCCCTCTCACCTGATGGCCCTCCATAATTTGAAATTATCCTGAAGGCACTGTGATCGCTAGATGACCTCTGGCATCGCGATTTTCAAAGCCTGCTCACACTGGGTCCTGACCCCAAGGACCTTTGTAAATTCTAGCCTTGGCTGCTGATGTTGCTCCATAATTAAACTTGTTCTTGTTAGTCGTCTAACAGCTAAGCAGGACTAGCCTTCTGTAGTGGGGTCTCTTTGGGATCCAGGTGTTCCCAAGGTATCATGCCTGCTATCGAAAGCTCAGAGACTATTCAACTCTCTGTGGTGGAGACAGTAATACATGAACCAGATGGGTGCCCTGGGTGGGTTCTGATGCAGACTAAGTAAGCACATGTGCCATAATGAATCCTGCAGCACCCAATTTTTTGCCTCTCAAAACAATTAGCATTGTACAATCAAATTTCTAGGTCACTGTATGAGAAGTACAACTTGTATTTACTGCCTAACGTAACAAAATGTCTAAAGTAAAAGAGGCCTTGCAGTCTAACTATTGGGGAAAGGCTGACAATCCCATTGCAAGGAAAAGAATCACAATATTTCTTTTTAGAAAAAAAGACTAAGGTTAAAAAAAAGCCAAGTTAATTTCTGAATGGTGTTAATTTTCTTTAAAGCTCTGAAACTATTGACATTTATCTATGAGAAAAGTCTTCATTTTATTTCAGAAAGCAAATTAACAATTTTATTAAATTACTCCTTTTTAACACAGAGAGCATTACTCAATAAGGTTGCTGAGGATTGTGGCAGCTTTTAGACACATTTAAATACATGTGTGGAATGTTCCAAACAAGTTTACAGTATTAACAGTTTTGAAAATATAACTTAGTCAAATATCATGGTTGGTTGGTTGGAAGAAACTTTTGTCTACCTAGGTTTCTTATTTTAAAAGGGTACGTAATTTCTATAAATTATCCTCCCTTCATTCTCTATCTTTAAACCTTAGGTGTAATAATTTACAATAATATTTTGACAGTTCCCTTTTAATGGTGTCAGAAGAGTTCCATGTGCCAATGCAAAACTTGTCTTGCAATAAAAGTTGAAAAATAAAATGGTGTTTTTCATTTCCACACACATTTTCATACAAGTTACATCATCATGCAACATACTGGTCAAGAAATTAAACGCGTTACCTTTTTGTATAACTATATAATAAAAAAAGGATTTAGGACAAGCAGGGAATAGGAACCCTCTCTTTTTTTCCATTTAAAATGGAAATCTTTGGGATTTGCATTAGAAAAGCATTAGCTTTCTTTTGACATTACATTGTCCCAAAGTCTAATGAACATGACATGTTTTTAGCACAGGCCATCGCAAAAGAAATGGAGGTAATACTTTCTAGAGTTGTCTGTCCTGGCATAACACAATTGCCACTGCCCTGATGTCTTTCCTAAGCCCTCCAATTTTCTAAATACATTTTCAGGAATAATATTTATATCAGCCCAAAATTTTTGTTGCACAATGAATAATTTATATTTTATTCAATTACATATAATCTAAAGAAATAGCCATTTGGCCCATCTGGTCCATGCCAATGTATATATGCTACACAAGCTTCCTCCCTCTCTAATTAATTCTTTTCACCCTTCTATTCTTTTTTCCTTCAATATTGCATCAAGCAACCTATTAAATGGTTACACATGATCTGCTTTTACCACTCCATGGGCTGAATTTTACATTGGGAGCGGGGTTCATAGAATTGTTACAGCATGGAAGGAGCCCATTTGGCCCATCATGTCTGCACCAGCTGTCCAAATGAGCAATTCACCTAATAATGCAATTTCTCTGCCTTCTCCCCCTAACTCTGCACATTCTTCCTTTTCAGTTAACAACCTAATTCTCTTTTGAAATCCTCAACTTAACATACCTCCATCACACTCTCAGGCAGTGCATTCCAGACCTTAATCACTCATTGTCTGAAAAAGTTTTCCCTCATTTCACTTTAGCTTCTTTTGCCAATTAATTTAAACCTCTTGTTTCCAATCCTTTCATGAGTGGGACCAGTTTCTCCCTATCCATTCTGTCCATACTCCTCATGATTTTGAATACCTCTATCAAATCTCCTCCCAGGCTTTTCTTCTCCAATCTATCTTTGAACTCAAGTTCCTCATCCCTGGAACAATTCACATGCACTCTATCCACTGCTTTCACATGTTTCCTAAAGTGCAGCACCCAGAACTAGATGCAATACTCCAATTGAGGTCGAACTAGTGCCTTATACAAGTTCAACATAACCCCCTTTCTCTTGTACTCTATGCCCCTGTTAATAAAGCCTAGGATGCTGAAAGCTTTATTAACCACTCTTAAAACCTGTCCTTCCACCTTCAATGATATGCACAGATACACCCAGGTTCCTCTGCTCCTGCACCCCCTTTAGAATTGTACCCTTTATTTTATATTGTCTCTCCATATTCTTCCTACCAAAATGAATCACCTCACATTTCTCCACATTGAATTCATCTGCCACATTCCACCAACTTGCCTATGTCCTTTTGTAGTTCTACACTATCTTTGTCACAGTTCATAATGCTTCCAAGTTTCGTATCACCTTCAAACTTTGAAATTTGAAAGGTCTAGGTCATTAATTTTTATCAGAATGAGAAAGGGTCCAAACACTGACCCCTGGGGAATTCCATTACAAACCTTTATCTAGGTTGAAAAACATCCATTAACTACCACTCTGATTCCTGCCACGCAGCCAATTTCATATCCATGCTGCTACTGTCCCTTTTATTCCATGAGCTATAACTTTACTCACAAGTCTGTTATATGGCACTCTATCAAATGCCTTTTGAAAGTCCATGTACACCATGTCAACAGCATTACCCTCATCAACGCTCTCTGTTCCCTTTTCAAAAAATTCCAGCAAGTTTGTTAAACAGATGGCTGAATTTTCTGGCTGACGTGCAGATGGCGGAGCCCGCACATCAGTGCTTAAAATGTTGCGCGGCATCGCGATGTTTAGGTCGGCGGGCGCACTATGTAGCGCGACGTGCACCTGCCATTAATTAAAGGCCTTGTTAAGGCCCTTAAATCGGCAATTGACAATGATTTTGAGGAGCCCGTGCGAACTTCGGCTCGGCGCATGGGCCCAATGGGCTAGCGGGTAAGTGATTTTTCAACAAACCTCATCCACTGCTGGGATGAGGTTTAATTTTGGCTTTAAAAAAGTTTAATAAAGTTTTTGTGGACTTTATTAACATGTCCCATCTCGTGTGACATTTTCACATGAGGGGGACATGTTCATGATTTTTTTATTTTTCTACTTTTAAACTTTCACAACCTTTCAGCCAGCTCCCTGAGGCAGCACTTAGCCTCAGGGAGATGTGCGCTCTTTTGCGCGCATGCGCGAAAGAACACACTCTTGCAGTTGGGGAATTTCCCCCCCTTTACCGCCCGCACAGGAAGCGCAGAGCGGGGCCCATTTCGGCTGCAGCGATCGGCTGCCCGCCCGCCCGTCAAGGGCAAAATTCAGCCCAGGATTTTCTCTTAACAAATCTGTGCTGGCTTTCCTTAATTAACCTGCATTTGGCCATGTGACTATACATTTTGTCCCAAATTATAGTTTCCAGAAGTTTCCCCACCACTGAAGTTAAACTGATTGGTCTGTAGTTGCTGGGCTTATCTTTGCAACCTTTTATGAATAAAGGGTGTAAGAGCTGCAATTCTCCAATCTTCCTGCACCATCCCAAGTCTAAGGAAGACTAGAAAATTATGGTCAGTGCCTTTCAAGTTCCACTCTCACATCCCTCACTATCTTTGGATGCACCTCATCCACTCTTGGTGGCTTATCAACTTTTAGGTACAGGCAGCCTATCTAATACTTCCACCCTAGCAATTTTAAATCCTCCTAGTGTATTAATTACCTCCTTTTTCTCATTGTGGTCTGGGTAGCATTGTATAAAGACAGACAAATGTAAAGTTTCTGCCCCTACAGTGTAAAAGTTGGGGGTGAGCCCATCCCTGCTTGGCCAGTTCATCGCAAAGCCAATTCTTGTCTACTGGGCATTGAACTTGCTTGAGGCAGGAATGCCACCCCCAATTTGGGGAGAGGTCCCACGTCTCAAGATTTCTTGGCCCACTACCACCACAGGAATGGTGGCCACTGCTGACAATGCAACAGACCCCAAGGATGGCATGCTGCAATGGACCTGGGATGATAGGCGAGTCTGGGGTCTCACTGGGGCCAGGTTGGCACACCCCAGAAAGGGGGGGCGGGGGCTTGTGTGGATGGGGCAAGGTTGGGGGGGGTGGGGGAATGCGGGGAGGGAGAACACCTTATGGTGGGCCTCAGATTGGCACTTGGGGCCAAAAAAGGAAGCCTTGCCCAGCCACCTGTTTTCTCCCTGCAGGTTGGACACTTGGTACTGGTCTCCCCCATCGTAGGTAAAATCCCAGTGGCAGCAGGAGGTGGCTCTTAAGCGGACTTTAGCTGGCCACTTAAGGGCCTCAATACGTCAACAGTAAGTGGTCCGCCCAATGCCTTCCCCATCACATCGCAGAGCTGCATTGCACCACTGATATGGTGCCTAATTTTATTCCCAAAGGGCCAAAAAACTCTGGCCCATGTTTCGAGCTCCACATTTCAAATGCTGTCCAGAAACCTCTCCCAAACTCTGATTTGTTAACACTTCTTGGATTTAATTCATGATAATCAAACATAATAAGACACTTTATTCACCACAGCCATAAAAAGGAAAATATAAAATAAAGGCTGCCCCACTGAATTGCAATTGCACTAGTTTTTATGTTGATCTTGCTGACGGGAACCAAATTTCCAATGAAGCTCACTTGCCTACATGCAATGCAACATCACCGACTGTGGCAAATTTGTGTTACGACTGTTATTACTTCTTTAAATTATTTAAAAATATTGTATATGTCTCAATTCCTGTTTAGTGCGCTTTTTATGTAAAATTGAGAAACCTGTGTGGGTGCAATGTGAAACTGAACGCTCTGATGCTTCAAAGCAGCACTTTGTGGTCTGGAAAGTGGCAACAAACCTCGTACATAAGAGAAGAAATTACGAGTCTCATTTAAATGTGGGGTTGAACTTAATAGTTGTCCAGCTAAGGTACCTAACATTTTACAACCAAACCTACTGGTTATTTCTAGTTTCTACATGCTACTGAAAAGGAAGCGTTTCCGTTGCTTTGTGCAGTAACAGGGATTGCACAACATTCGATACTCATGTTAAAAATCTATTGTTAACATTGTTTGAATTATTCAGAATTACCTTCTGAGGTTAATGTTCCTACTAGATGTAATTTCACTTTTAAATGATGTTGAATGCTATTGTGTTGGTATTTTAGTGTCTTCACTCTGCCATCACCTTCTACTGTTGTGCCTCACTCTCTGACCTTCTTATCTGTGCTGCCCCTCTTCCCCTTCAACCATTACATAGAGCAGGTATTTGCCCATTGGGACGGACATTCCAGCAATTTCGTTTCTCTAAACGTGCCAGGAAAGTGGCTCCAAAAAATTTCAAGTACACTGATTCTGATGGCATCTTTGTGAAGTATAATACAAGTCTCTTTTTATTCAAAAATAAAATCACGAAGAATATAAATATATTACTCCAGGAATCTCAGTTATACTGATACAAAGGTAACATGATGCTGTGCTGCACCTAACTTTTTCGGCATAAATCTATGCTAATTTATAATTCAGGTAAACCGTAAGAGCTGTTTTTTCACAAGAGCTATGTAAATAAGAGGCAGAGGCTTTCAGTGGATCTCTCTCCGAACTAGTGCAAACAAAATTTGTATATGTCGATATTTCAATGTAAAATGAATACAATTCAACTATGTGTGATTTTTCTCAGAAAAATGGTTCATAGCTGCTCGATACCATAATCACACTAAAACTGTGCAAGGAATTCCAAGAGGCATTAAATTGCAAACTCCTTACTTTGTGACTTTTTATTTTACGTGTATCCTTTGTTTGTAAAATATTTTGACATTGAGAAATATTTTCTGACAACAAATTTTCACAAGGGATCGTAAATATACCTTTGCTGCCACATTATTATGCTCATTGCAAAGTTTGTCAAAGAATCTTCCAACTGTGAGACAGGTCAGTCTGCTTTTTAAAGTTTGCATTTCAAAGCTTCTGCTTAAAATGGCTAATTTTTACAGTTTCTATACTCATTAATAGAAGCCTCCTTAATCCTTTTCTCACATATGTCTTTACTCCACGTTCCCTTTCCTCCTTTTTGCTGCCTCTCATCACAGCACTCTGCTTCCTATTCATTGTCCAAGCAACAGAGAAGCCAATTATTGAAGTAGACTTCTGTACATAGATAGCACCACAACAGAGCCTCCCCAGCCTTGCTCCCTTTTCTCCTTTTCATACTATTTTCATAGCTAAGGCGGACAGCAGGAGCCAACACACAGAACCTCCACCATTGTCTCTGCTGGGCCCAGATTCTCACCATAATGGAGAAATAGCAGAACGGCCCAAAAATTGTAAATCATACCCCCGAACATGGCCCTTCCCATTTTGATGGGGGTGGGGTACGTTTTGTGCATGCACATTTTATTGAGGCAGCTGGCCCTTTAAATCATTAGCTATCTCCGCTCTAATCAGATTTGGGCAGGCTAGGAGTGTGAAACCTGAAGTGTGCAAAGTAGACCTTGTAGGAGTAGGTCTGAACTTGGTGTTTTTCTTTGGAAATCCAGGAGAGGTTGGGTACCCCTGATGAATTTGCTTTAAACTTTTATTCACAGAAGTAACACAAAACAAATTCCAAACGTCTTCCCTTAACCCAAAGGGATAGGAGGTTGGGGCTCCTGGTCCCGCAGAGCAATTATTTTTGCTCCTTTTGACTCATGCGCCCAACTGCCAGGAATAACTTGGTGTTGAAGAAGCACTTTGTGCGAAGGAATGTAGAAGATGGACATGGCACCCTCGCACATAGATGTCACAGAAGCCAGTCACCGTGAGCAGCCAGACGTCAGAGGGAAGGCAGAAGGTCAGGAGGAAGTGGCTGCTACACGCACACCAGGGAGGAGGAGGAGGAGAGGCAGGATAAACACATACTACCCTGTTGGAATGGCGTACAGATCAATATGGTGGTGACTGAGTATCGAAGGCAACTGAGGCTAAGCCATGAGGCAGTGACAGACATATGTTGCATGATCTAACAGCAACTCAAGCCACGATCTGTCATCCACCACAAGCAGCCAGTGGCTGTGAAAGTAACCATTACTCTCAACTTCCATGCCTCAGGATTTTTCCAGGGATCATCAGGAAACCTGTCTGGTATTTCCCAGTCAGCAGCACACAGCTGCATTAAAGCTGTAACTAATGTCCTGCTTGCTCATGTGGGCGATTCACATTGATTTCCTTGTAGATTTGGTATCTCAGACACAGAGACATGGCCTTTGCCCAATTAGCAGGCTTCCCTCAGGTGCAGGGTTTTGTGATTGCATCACGTTGCCATAAAGGCCCCATGTCAACATGGAGACACCTTTGTCAACTGGAAGTCGCTCAATGTGCAGGTGGCTTATGACCATCACAAGGTCTTCCTTCATGTGCGTGCAAAGTTCCCTCGCAGTTACCACAACTCCTTCATATTGAGGAGTTCCCAACTCCCTCAGCTATTTTAGCCACCAAAACAGATCCATGGTTGGCTTCTCGGGGACAAGGAGCCCTTAAGAACTTGGCTAATGACCCCTGTTAGGAGCTCACAAACGGAGGCAGAGCGCAAGTGCAAAGGCAGCCATGTCATCACCAGGAGTACCATCAAGCAAGCAATTGACATTTTAAAGTTGCGCTTTAGGTGCCTCAGTCGCTCAGGTGGAGCTCTGCCATCTGCCCCAAAGGTAATCAAGGATAGTAGTGGTTTGTTGCATGCTGCACAACATTGTGCAGTGAAGGGGCCTACAAATCGATGATGACGACACCAAGGGCAGAACTCCACCCTCTGAGGAGGTAGAAGATAAGGAGGAGGAGCAAGTCTTTTTGTCCATTCAGAAGATTCCAAAACTAATGAGGATGATGAGGCCGTCAATGTGGCAGAGCAGGTGGCAGGCATGGTTATGTAGCCAGAGCTGACTCTGTGCAGGATGGGTCCTTGTACAAAATAGATTCTCATAAGGTCCTCAGATTTCACAACAGCTATCAGCCAGTCCCTGGCAACATATTTCCACAAAAAGAATCTTGTACATGGACTTCACAACTGCTCAAGGGACTGCCCATCCCCCACAGGAGAGAGGATGAATGAGTGGGACTCAGTCACATTCATATGGCTGAAAACCTCACCATCATAACCATGAGCTTCATTATATTGCAAATACACATGGTAATAAGTCATTCACAACCTAGCCCTATCAAATGAATGCCAATGACTGTAAATGAAGGCCCATGCTACCAAATTGTCCATAATCAAACCTTGCGCACAATGTTGAAAGTGACACAATGTCAGACTTAAAACCCTATACATGCTGAAAGGATTGCATGTTGTAGCATACAAGCAGATGGGGCATCTTGCGCATGAGGAGTCCATAATTGTGCAACAACAGCTCTTTGAAAAGATTGTGCACCACCCATTCCAGCCAATGGTCCAATTTCTGACATAGGTGCCACATGCAACATTCTGGAATGTAAACATATCCAAAGTACTGGGCACAGCAGATGGCTAATTACCTGCACGATACACGGCCTCTTGAGCTGAGATGCCTACACCCAGGCCAATGTGTAACGCTGCAGTGCAGATGAATATCTTGCACCCAGTGCTCATGCCTCAGATGCACCTGCTGCCCAGCATCTGTTCATGGAATCTGATCATTGAGCCTCCCTTAAAGTCAAGCTTTGATGGGCAATGAAAGATACAAGGAGCATCTCAGTGTTTAATCCTTTGAACATTGGAGTCTTATGTGATACAACTGAGAATGAAGGAGCCCTTCAGAGCATCACAAACCAGCAGACAACCTTGATCCTATTGATGGCACATCAAGATGGATCTCAGCATCCTGCCCTCATTATTACCGGTAAGAACTGCCTTCATTGCTTTACCATTCTTTTTGAGCTCTCTAGTGTACAAACATACATTAAGTCATGTACAAGTGTAAGTAAATATATTCAAGAATTGTTCAAATGTGCTATATACAATATGAAAAGTGTAACCATGGTGAACCCATGAGTGTTCTAGGCGAGATAGTGGCCTTCGCTCTCATAAACACCAATGAAGTGCTATCCTATGTTGTCTTGGAAGAGGTGAGGGCCGGCTGCTCACTCCTTCATCTAATCATCATTGTGGTGGCCTGCCTTGCCATGCAGGCACCCAGCCGTTGGGGCCTCCTTCAACCCTGGCCTTTGAATCTCTGCATGGGCAGCCATGGTCACTGGCATGTGCTGTAGATGAAGGCACTGGTGGAGGGGCTGGGGAGGTGGAGGAAGATGAGGGTGCTGAGGAGTGCTCAGTAGCTTCACCCTCCTCAGTGACCTGCACTGCCCTTGGTTGGCCTTCAGGTGGGCTTCGTGGGGCTGGCTGATGGTAAGAAGCAGTGTCCTCCACTCCAGCAACTGCTGTGCCAATGGTACCCATCTTGTTAAGGGTACCCGTCTTGTGAGGGAGCAGAGCTGGGACCTGTGTGATGTACAAAGGGAGTTATTTAGGTATAGCACCAGCAGCCAGCCCCATCAACCTCACCTGATGGCCAACCCAGGGCTGTGCAAGTCACCAAGGAGGATGAAGGTACAGAGAGCTCCTAAGCACCCTCATCTTCCTCCATCCCTCCACCAGAGCCCTAATCTGCTGCACATCTGCCAGTGACCTTGCAGAGATGCAGAGGCTGGAGTCTGAAGGAGGACCCAACAGGTGCATGCTCATTGTGAAAACACTTTAAGATGCGCTCCAATGCTTTAACCATGCTTTTGCTGCCCGTATAACGCAACCCAATCATTGCACTCTCTGGTGCCAATGTCCCATTGTGCTCAGCGAAGTGACAGCATGACTCCACCACCAAGGTGACTTCAACACCGCCTTTATCACCTGATAATGATGATTCACCATTGCCTGGGTCAAGCATCCTGGCAATCTCCATGGCCATCTGTTCAATGGAACAGATGTGTCTCAGCCGGACTGACCAACCCTGGGTCTGAGCCATCTCTGGCATTCTTCGCCCTTTATGATTGCAACAACATCATGAATTTATGTTAGCCTGATATATAGTGCACAGAAGGATATCGCTCTTCCCTGTGTCTATGCATCACTGTGCTCATTCACATCTGTTCTGTGCACACCTACATGGGCTCATTACACATACAAGCCTCATTGCTGAAGCAGAGGTATTTGCCATGTCTCGCTCCCTAGTTGCATCTTCCCTTGGACCCCTGTGTGGCGAGCCAAGCTACTCACCTTGCTGGAACGCACGTCATTGAACCTTTTCCTGCACTGAATCCATGAGCGCTGATGATATCCACAGCAGCAATTTGAATCCAGGCCTTCTTGGTTACTGTGGTGCATTACGCTACCCAGCAGGGTAGAAGACTGGTCTCCTCTTCTGGACCTCTTCCACCAAAATTTGAAGGTTCTGTTTAGAAAAGTGTGGGGCAGTTGGACCCCTCCCATTCCCCACATCTTTTCTATGAATAAAAACGTACAGTGAAAAGGGTCATGAGCCATTTGGATTACAATGCTCTCATTAACTTTTGTGTGCTTCCATGCACTAACAATTTTAACAATAATCATTGAAGATTATTGTTAAAGTTTGGTGGAGAAAATGGCTCTGCGCAAATGCTTGGTGCCATGTATATGGGGCCATGGCTCCAAGGCAGCATGCTGTGTTTTGCGACCACTGACAGCCATACTGGTTTCCCCCCTCTTAGCCACACTGTTATGCCATGACAGTGTGCAGCTGAGAGTGACCTGGTCAAGGGTCAACAGTGTGGGCACATCCTGATAGATGGGTGGCAAAAGGGCAAGTGGATGGCATAATGAGCATGGCAGTGTTTATCATTCAACCACCCATTGAGTCATGGCAGCTAACCACATGGCTGTATAATACCTGTACCAAGTAAAGGTGGCAAGACAATGCCAACTCCATGGCTGTGTCTCAAGAATCTACTCCATGCTTTCAGTGGTTCAGCAGAGTACACTTGATTTGGCAACAATAATGACAATTCTCTCACAGGGAAAGCCCATGATGGGCCACCCATCCCAGGGTCATTTAACAGTTGGACAACATTTACAGCTTTGACACTCAGCTGGCAAAACAATGATGTCTCCTAGAGCACAGAGACTGTACCGTTGATGACCAACCCCTCAAATGGGCCTTTCTGAAGGCTCGCTTCTTCTCTGCCCACGAGCCGACAACCTGCGCTGGGCCCACCTCCAACCTCTCACTACTTCCAGCGCCAACCTCCCCAACTCCTAATATAGCCCACCCCGCACACCCCCCTGACCCACCCCTGGGACCAAAGCTCAGAGGTTCGTGAAGCCATTTTTAAAGGTTAGGTTCATAGAACAAGGAAATCGCCCATCTCTGCATGCCTGACTTAGGAGCAAAAATTTGGGCCCAGGTCTGAATTTTGTGGATTCATATGGATAGCACTTTGGAGACCTAAGATACCCCTTTAGATCCGATCCCAGGATACCTTTGGGGGAGGTCAGGTGCCCTTTGGAATTGTTAAAATTAGGCATTAATGTGAGTAAAAATTGCATAAGCTCATAACTGTCAAGCTCATTGGAACTGTCAACAGACCTGTCAAAATCAACTGCCATAACTGTTGGAAGCACCTGTTAAAGGGACCCAAGTGTCAAGAGGACCTGTCAAAGGGAGTTGTCAAAAATGTCAAGAGGATCTGTCAAAAGAATCTGACAAGGGGAGCTTTCAAGGCATTTAAAAGTCCCGCCCTTTAAATCTTTGAAAAGAAAATCTGGAATTTAAAAACATGATTGTTTTCTATTTCATCCTCTCTGTTGACATAAGCCCAAGGGTTTCCATTGCTGAATTAGTGCTGTATGACTTGATTTTGCAACCATCCATTATCAAAGTTGGATGTCTGCATTTCAGTTTGATTGACAGCTACAAGTAGTTATAGACTCTTTGATGTAGGACAATGAACTGCAATGATTGTTGATATAGGCGTTTGTACACTTTAATTAAATAATTGTTCTTATAAGGCTTTATTTTGTTGAAGGAATATAAATGTAGTAAATGGATTTTTATGCATGAGAATGTTTTTTCTCAATATAATGAAGTTTGCAATAGACACACACAGCTGCATTTTATAGGCCCCCACTGGACATGTTTACAGTGGGGGCGCACACAAAATTGGGTGGGGGTTCTCACCCCACCACCTTCCCACCCACCAAAGCTCAATGGGGGAGGTGGGCAGGTGCTGAGATCAGCAGCCCGCCTGCCGTATTTAAATAACTAATCAAGGGCAGAATTTAGCCCCTGTCGGGTGGGCTCAGCGGGGGCGGTTGGGAAGCCTCCCACGATCAAGGCCGGAAGGTGATTTCATACTGGCGAGCCAATTAAGACCTGCCTAGTGTGAAACGCGATCGACAGCGCAGCGTCCGTCGCTGCCTGTCTGGGGGAGTTGGGGGGGAAAAGAGGACAAGGGGGCGAGCATCAACTTCGCGCATGCGCGCGAGTGCACGCTTGAGAAACTCCCTGAGCTATCTCAGGGAGATTAAGAGTCTTCAAAAAAACCAATAAAGAATTGTAAAATGTTATAAAGCATGTCCCCTCATGTGACTCCGTCATGCGAGTGGGGCACGTTATTAATTAAATTTTTTAATTTTTATTTTATTTTGATTTGCTTTTGGAAATCTCATCCTGCCCGTGGACGAGGTTTCCTAAAAAGCACAAAGACCGCTTGGCCTTTTCATCTGCCCGCAGTGAAAAATGTAAGTTAATTGAGACTTTAATGGCCTCAACAGGCCTTTTAATTATCGGTGGTCGCGCTGCTGTTCCCATGTACACCTGCTGACCAAAATATTGTGCGACTGTGCATTGACTTCAGGATGCTCAATGCGCGTCATTTTATGCTTGAGCGGGGTAGGGCACACGGCTGCCCACCGAGTTAAAAATTTTGCCCCAAGGGTCAATTGAGCAGTTGGGCAGGTTTGACTTTTTAAAAGGGCAGGAAGAGGGTTACTATCTTTGGGGGTGCCTGTTCCAAATCGGTGGGGGTGAAGGGGTCCCTAAGAAAGTACCCCCCTTTCTCCTTACCCGACTGCTCCATAAAACACACCTCCCCACCTTCTCCCTAAACCACCAAACCCTCCTTGCCCAAGACACTGGACTTACCGGGCTCCGGGATCCATGGGCCTTCTTCTTGGGACCGCTTGCAGTCCCAGCAGCACCCACTAATGCGCTCTTGGCACTGCTGGGCCTGATGGAGCTGCTGGCCAATCAGATTGGCTGTCAGCTCCTGAGAGTGGGACATCCTCCCCAGTGAGGGGCGTAAATCCCACATTGCCCCAGTTTAGCCCTCTCTGAGTATATGACTGTGGGCGGGGCAGGTTGGCATGGAGAAGGTCAGCTCCAAGCTGTCTTTGCTTCAGAGGGTTTTGGTGGGGGGCGGGGTGGGGGGTGCAATCTGCCTCCCACCTCACCCCCTAATATTCTGCCCTTAGAACTTTATCTAATCTCTGCATGGGCTCTGAGGTCTGCCCAAAGTGGATACGGGTTAGTTGGCATAGTAGGTGTAAAGTCAAAGGGTGGTGGGTGGGGTGCATGGGTTGGCATAAGTTGGCTTAGGGGCTACAAAGAGCCAGGGAGGATAAGTGGATGGGCATGCCTTGTCATGGAGGGTGTTGGGGGCCAAAGGAGAGGGTGCAGAGCATAGCTTGGCAGGGGGGCATGAGGGGCCATATAAGTTATTTGGGGGGCATATATTGGCATGGGGGCATGAGTGGCCATGGGGTGGCATGGGCAAGGGCATGGGAGTATATGGGCTGGAGGGATGTTTCACGTTTTCTTTATTCTTAAACCTTGGACACAGGGCAGGATCCACGAGGCAGGCCTCCCACCCAGCGCACCGCTGCAGCTGGCAGTTTCATCAGTTATTCCTGGGTCGCCTTCCCAATTTCTAGTCCAACCCATCCCAACCTGGACTGAAATTCTGACATCCAGGCAGCCATTTGTAAAGGTGGGTTTGCAAAGCTGGGAATTCTCCCATTTCAGCACACTCAACCCAGTGGTGAAAGTCTGGGCCCTGGTTTGAGATTGACAGGAAGAGGCTTCATACAATGTTCCCTCTGCAAAAATGGGGAAACATGCTGTCAACAGAAATCCCAGTATTAAATCCATTTAAGACTGAAGGGGAGATCTTGATTTTGTGCGATTGAGTATATTTTTAATTCAATTCCTGCTGTCCTACTCATATGATTTCCACTGAAAATAGCCTTTTTGGAAAATATTGGAATTGATAAACCAGAAAATGCAACTCAAGAGACAAGAGAAAAATAACAATTTTCCACTGACATAAAATACTGAGACCAAATGATAGGGTGCACTTTGTGTAGAAGAGAAATTTCAGTCCATATAGACTTAAGTAAATTGACTCATTGTATGATTAGAAGTGACATGGTTCAAACTGAACAATTTTGTTGATTGCTGTGTAACACCTTGACTCTGATGTTCCTTGAGCTACGATTCCAGTGGTTAAGCTGGGATTGTGCCCAACAGTGCCATCCAGCACTGAAACAGTCAAAATTTATAGGATTACTGGGAGGGCACTTCATTTACATAGGCCAAACAAGCATAAGGATCATTTTGGTCAACTGCCAATGACTTTCAGAAAGACTAGTTGGGTAACTTCTCCTCAGTTTTATTAGTACGTAGGATGTGGTAGTTAAAGTTATTAAAACAAATTGAAGTCTTTCCAGCTACAGGCCACTTACCAGGTGGCATCCACATACTGCCTTGTGGAAGCTGGTATGCCTCCAGTCACACAGTGTGTTGACCATAACAGAAAATTGGATTTTCATTCAGCTTTAGGAGCAGCAACTCCTAGTTTGGGAATCTGTGTCCCTACTGTCATTTGCCTTAAGGAGTGGAGAGAAGGCCTGGGTCATACAAAGCAGTTAAGAAATCACTGGAAATGATGGAGATCTGGTGCAATCTTTACAAGGTTTTTAATCATAGAATTATAGAATGATAGAGCACAGAAGGAGACTGTTTAGCCTGTTGTAACTCTGCCGGCTTTTTGAAAGTCTAAAAAAGTAATGCTTTCTCCCCTGCTCTTCATACACAGCCATGTAAATTTTCCTCCTGCAAATAATTATCCGATTCCCTTTTGAACGTTATTATTCAAACTGCTTCTACCACCCTTCCCTGCTATGCATTTGAGATTATAACAATTAGCTACATTTTTTTCCCTCATGTGACTTTTGGTTCTTTTGCCAATTTCCTTAAAATCTGTGCCCTCTGGTTACCGACCCTTCTGCCACTGGAAACAATGTCCCCTCCTTCACTTATCCGATCAAAATCATTCATGATCTTGAACACCTCTATTAAATCTCCCGTTGACCTGCTCTGCTCTAAAGAGAACTATCCCAGCCTCTCTAGCTTCATGTAAATTGAAGTTTTTCATTCCAACTATCATTCTAGTAAATCTCGATTGCACCCTTTCCAAGGCTTTGGCATCTTTCCTAAAGTGTGGTGCCCAGAATTGACCACAATACCAAGCTGGGACCTAGCTAGTATTTTATAAAGGTTTAGCATAACCTTGTTGCCTGTGTACTCTATGCCTTTATAAAAAGCATGGATCCCTTATATCTTCTTAAGTCTTTTCAACTTGTCGTGTCACATTCAAAGATTTGCGTATGTACATCCCCAGGTTGTTTTGCCTCCACTCTGAAAAACAACCACTCACCACTACTCTGTTTTTGTTCTTTAGCCAATTTCATATCTATGCAGTCACTGCCTCCTTAATTCCATGGGCTTCATGTATACGATCTTACGTAGGGCTTGAGTGAAATTACAATCAACAATGCAGATTAGCTTTAAAGGCAGCATCCCAGCTCAGCTGTTAGTGGAAGTGTTGCCGTATAAATTCAGGTACACCATGCAGGGACAACACTTGAGACCCCCAAATCAAGGCCCAGACTAATTTCTATTCTTTAGAATTTTAGAGAAAGGAAATACATGCACACTTGTGCTAATGAAATACTTCACAGAACTGAAGAGATACAGGTTACATTACACTGATCTGTAAAACTAACTTAGAACTTCGTCACTTATGACTCTCATAGACATTTCACTCTTTTGCAATATCACCTGCAGTTTATCAATCCCCATCAAGTAGCCTCTATTTACACAAAGTGACCTTTATTTCAATCAGTTAATATTTAACTTACAGGACTTTTTTTCTCTCTGGGAAATGCTCTTTTGCTGCAATGCTAAATGTAATGGACCCAATTTCAGAATTGCTTATCTGATTGCGCTCTTGAGTGAGAGTTTCGATATAGGTAAACTGAGAATTTAATAATCAATGAAGCATTATTTTGGATTTATTTAAACTAAGATCTCTCCATGGTAATGGATTTTAGATTATGATGGAAGATATTTTCATTTTTTTGGATGTAGGTTCTCTAATGCATTTTTGTTTAAAATTGTGCTAACCCATGTTCTATGCCATCAGTTCTTGCCAAGTGCTACAGGTTCAGAGTGGAGGCCAGTAATATTTGTGAAAATGCACATCCTGACTTTAGCTGCAAAAACGCTGTCCAAGTGGTTACATTAGCAATGTTCTTTTTGATATGTAAACATATTCTAAACATTAATCTACAAAATGATTGCATAGACAGTTGAAGCATTGCACCTTTACAGTGTTCAGTGAGGGTTCCTAAACACTGCAGTGTACACCATATGCCTACAAATACAATCAGTGTAAAATGCTTCCTTCAGATTTGTAATGCAAAGGACATTTCTAACTGTAAATATTAAAAATAATTGTTTATTTAATTCACATTCTCACTATTTATAATTTGCCCTGCCATTCCTCCCTGAACTCACTAGCTCAAAAATAGTCATTTTTAATTATAGTAAAAATTAAATTTACCAATTCTATCTAATACAACAGATTCCAGCCTTTTACTTTCAGTACTGTTTACAATTTTGTAAAAAAAAAATAACATTCCGGTAATGCTGTTTTAAAGCAAGGGGGACCATCAAAACAACACTTACAAAAAAATTGGGCTTTTATACAGCTAAGCTGAAGTTGTTAATATGAAGATGTTTTTTGATAAACATGTGCTTTTTCTATTTTTCTAAGATTACTTATCCCTTCACAGTTTTAGTAAAATATGCTGACTAGGTGAAAATTTCATAAATAATTTCTATAATAAAAAATAGTTTTATGAAATCATTTATCTTTTAGTTAGGTCAGTGTAAAGTTTACAAGTACTGTAGTTCAGAAGCTGAAAATGGCCTTGACTGATTTAACAATCTCTCTAAAACCGAAGTACTTTGGCTTTTTGCAACAGACATACTGTTTCATTTAGGTCTTGTTATAAAATTAAAATTTCAGAGGTCAAGTGCTTCCTTCATTTAAAAGCCTAATTAC